>NW_021604685.1:1654464-1701706 GCF_004785775.1 Grammomys surdaster | reverse complement strand
AGAGAGAGAGAGAGAGAGAGAGAGAGAGAGAGAGAGAGAGAGAGAGAGAGGCGCAAATAAATGAAAAATCTAGAACTAAAACTGGCAAATGTTCCAGTTATAACAATAGTGGACACATACCCAAATGACTTTTTATCCTATTACAAAAATATTTGTACATCCATGTTCATGGCTGCTATACTCACTACAACAAAAACTGGCATCAACTTAGATGTTCATCAGCAGATGAATAGATAAGAAAATGTGATATATATATATATCATTACTAAGCTTTTGGAGGCAAAAGGATAGTACTTGGAAATTTTATACTGAGTGAAGTAATTCAGGCCCAGAAAGACAAAATCCCTATGTTCTTTCTTACATAAGTTTCTTTGCTTCAGATCTTGTGTTTAGCTTAGAGCACAATTGAAAACAAGAGAATTACAAAGGAACCTTTAAGAGTAACATGTTAAGGGTGGGCTATATTAAATTATAAGTAACACAAAAGCAGAGAGGTGGAATACTGGTCCGAGAAAGGCTTAGGTGAAGAAGGGTACTAAAGTATGGAGCAGTGGGTGAGGAGGGAGAGAGTGGATAGCTAATCCAAAGAAAGAGGTATGAAAACTCATATGATAATCTGCTATTTCAGGGCTGAATTTAAATATATTTGAAGGAATCATTGTAGAGCATATGTGAAATTAAAGAAGAAGTAGGAATAATAGGAGTTAAAGGATTAAGAAGAGATGAGTGTCTAAAGAGTCAGGAGAGGAATGGATAGCCGGGTGGGTTAATAAATACTAAGGTTATATGAAAAAGCTGTATGAATATTCTCTTTTTAGTAAATTAATTCGAAAATATAGGAACATTTTAAAAGGAATTAAAACATAATTATGTGTATGGTTGAAAAACATTTTTTTCTCAAATGAATTGGTTACCAAACAAAGAACTCACAGTGCACTGCATGGGATAATTCCCTCTGAGTTCTTGGACCAAGAGACCACAACAAAGGATATTGCCATTGTCCTTGGTTACCAACCATGATTATATGGTAAAGCCCTATTGCTGAAGTCAACACACAGTTGGACTGCAGGACATGGAAAAATAGATTAAAGATTGAGCAGCAAACCCTTTCTGGTGGCTAGCTTTAATAGTGCTAGAAACTGGTATGCACACTGCTGGAGAAAAAAATCATTAATGGTCTTACCTAACTCTGGATCTGAATGCTACAATACTGTTATGCTGTAAAACTCCTGTCTAAATACTTGTGTTTATATTCATAGAGATGTGCGGCTGTCAACCTTCATCACAGAAGCTTCTTTCTGTAGTGGACTTTAGTCAATGTAAAGACACATAAATGGTTGACAAGCTGAGAATAAGATATTGAGTACAGCCCTAAATGGAACATTTATATCAACCCAACCCCACAATCAAGATTGTAGACATACTGTAAAAGAGGAGATAAAAAGAGCACAATGGACAGAGGACAGAACTTGAGTTCATGACTACAATACTGAGAAGTTGTTGGCAGTTGACAATTTCTGAAGCAGGAAAAAAAAATCACTAATTTTAAGGGGTGTGGCCACTGTTAGGATTACCATGCTCCAGTGTATGGCTTCATAACCATGCATACATGAGCAATAGTAACTGGAATTAATAGGTCATAAAAAGTAAGACATGAATCTGGGAGGAGTATGTGTTTGGGAAAATATGAAGAAGGAGATAGGTGATGGAAATGTTGGTAGATATTATCACATTTCATCATACATATGTATGAAGTTATCAAGAATAAAGAAAAACTTAAATGTGTTTTTAAAAAGTAGAGTATACTTCACAATAGAAAAGACCTGAGCCATACTGTAGAGCAATAGTGATAAAAAACTGCATGGTATTGGTACAGAATATCAACAGAATAGAATTGAAGACCCAGAAATGAACCCACATACCTATGGTCATTTGATCTTTGACAAAGAAGCTAAAACCATCCAGTGGGAAAAAGACAGCATTTTCAACAAATGATGTTGGTTCAACTGGTGATCTTCATGTAGAAGAATGAAAATTGATCCATATCTATCTCCTTGCACAAATGTCAAGTCCAAGTGGATCAAGGACCTCCACATAAAACCAGATACACTGAATCTAATAGAAGAGAAAGTGAGGAAGAGCCTCGAATACTTGGTCACAGGGGAAAACTTCCTGAACAGAAAATCAATGGCTCATGCTTTAAAAGCAACAATTGACAAATGGGACCTGATAAAATTGAAAAGCAAGGAACACTATCAATAGAACAAAATGACAACCCACAGATTGGGAAAAGTCTCTACATCTGACAGAGGGATAATACACAAAATATACAAAGAACTCAAGAAGAGAGACTCCAGAGCACCAAATAACCCTATTAAAAAGTGGAGTACAGAGCTAAATAGAGAATTCTCAACCAAGGAATGTCTAATGGCTGAGAAACGATTAAAGAAATGTTCAACCTCCTTAGTCATCAGGGAAATGCAAATCACCCTGAGATTCTACCACACATCAGTCAGAATGGCTAAGATTAAAATAAAATCAGGTGACAGCAGATGTTGTTGAGGATGGAGGAATACTCCTCTATTGCTGGTGAGATTGCAAGCTGGTACAACCACTCTGGAAATTAGTCTTGAGGTTTTTCAGAAAATTGGACATAAAATTACCTGTGGATCGAGCTACACCACTCCTGGCGATATACCCAAAAGATGCTCCAACATATAACAAGGACATATGCTCCACTATGTTCATAGCAGCCTTATTTATAATAGCCAGAAAGTTGAAGAAAACCCAGATGTCCCTCAATAGAAGAATGGATACAGAAAATGTGGTACATACACAAAGGAGTACTATGCAGTGATTAAAAACAATGACTTCATGTAATTCGCAGGCAAATTGATGGAACTAGAAAATACCATTCTGAATGAGGTATCCCAGACACAAAAGAGCTCATATGGTATGTACTCACTAATAAGTGGATACTAACCCAAAAACTCACAATGCATATGGTGCAACCTACAGATCATATGGAGTGTAGAAGGAAGGAAGATCAGGGGGTAGATGTTTCAGTCCTGCACTGAGAGGGGGACAGGAAAATTGTGGGGGATAGAAGAAGAGGGGGACGAGGGCAGGAGAAAGAAGGAGGAGGAAATACAGATGGCAATATCAGAATCTGGAGGAGACATGAAAGAGGTACAGAGGGTCATAAAATCAAATAAAAATAGGTAGCTGGGGGTGGGGGATGAGAAACTAGGGATAGCCACTGGTGTGTCCTAGACAACTGAGAAATGTGAGGCTCCCAGCACCAAATAGGATTGACTTTAACTGTAATGTTCTGAGATGTGGGAGACAGAATCTGTAGAGACCATCTCCAGTAGATGGACAGGGCCCCAGGTCGAGGATGGAGCCACCCACCCATCTCAAAGGGTTTTTTTTAAAACCCAGAAATGTTTCTGTCCAAAGGAAGAACATGAACAAAAATGGAACAGAGACTGGAGGAGGGCAAACTGGGGAACAGCCCCACCTGGGGATACATCATGTCTGCAGACACTAAATCCAGTACTGTTGCTGTGGTCAAGAGGTGCCTGTGGACAGGAACCAAGTGTGGCAGTTCCTGGGGAGGTCCGGCCAGCAACTGACCAATGCGGAGGCGGATGCTTGAAGCCAACCATCAGGTTGAACTCAGGGAACCTGATGAGGGAGCTGAAAGAGAACTGGAGGAACAGATGGGGACTGAATCCCCATTGGAAGAACAACATAGGCTGGCCTGACCACCCAGTTCTCCCAGGGACTAGGCCACCAACCAAGGAGTGTACCTAAAGGGATCTTTGGCTCCAGATACATATGTAGCAGAGAATGCCCTTGCCTGAGAGCAACTGGAGGGGAGAATCTTGGGCTCAAGGAGGTTTGATGCCCCAGATTAGGGGGATGCTGGAGCGGTGAGGCAGGAGAGTGTGGGTGAGTGGAGGAGGTGGGGGAGCACTCTCATACAGGCAAAAGGGAGGGGGAGGGAAGATGTGGGATGGGGGGTGACAGAAGGATAACTGGGAAGTGGGATATCATTCGAAATGTAAATGAATGGAATGATTAATAAAAATTAAAAAACAAAACAGAAAAGACCCAAGCCAACAGTTGAACAAATTGAATCATATAAACAGAAAAATACAAAAAAAAACTTCCTGGGCAATATGACTTACTCAAAAGATCACAACCCCTCAACAAATAAATTTGAATATATTAAAATACATAAAATACGGGATAAAGATTTCAAAAGTTTACTATTTAAAACAAACAATGAATTCAAAGAAAATTGAAATAAGTAGATGAATTCAATCTAGCACCTAACCAGGAAAATTAGCAGAGGGTTAAAAAAAATTCACTATGTGAAAGAAAGAAAAAGCATGCAAATCAATATTTGGAGAAATGAAGAATGGAAATGTTGAAAATGAAAAGCTCAGTGAACCAAGTAACAGACATAGTGGAAGGCATCACTAATAGGCTTGAGCAAACTTTTCCTATTTCTGTAATAAAACCCAATGAGAAAAGCAAATTAAAGTAGAAAGGGCTTATTTGTTTCACAGGTGAATGGCACAGCCTATCATGGAACAGAAATCTAGCAGTAGGAGAAAGAGGTTGATTGGTCACATTCCATATAATCAGGAAATACCAAATGGTGAGTTATTAGCTGACTTAATATTCAGCTCTCTTCCTTCAGACTGGAACACCATCCCATGGAATGTTGTTGCCCACACTCAGCTGATAGTCAGGGTGGGTTTTCTCTCTTCGTTGAACATAATCTAGATAATCCCTCAGAAATATGATCAGAGACTTGTCTTTAATGTGATTCTGGATCCTGTCAAGATCACAATCTGTGTAAAATATCACACAAAGCAGAAGAAAGAGTACCATGGATAGAATTTTAAAAAGCTCTATAGTTAAATACCAAGTGAAAAATATAAATGACTGCAAGCATAAGAACTTGTATACTTTCAGGAGACTGAATAAAAAAGGAAAGAAAAAAGGAAGGATATGGCTAGTCCTGGAGTTCATCACCAGATGAATGAAAATAAGAAAAGAAAAAAATGCAAGGACATGAATGATTCTAGGTATGGTAGAGAAAATGGTTTATTATAGATAAAGAGGAGAGCATATCCAGAGGCAGGGACATCTGGGAGGGTCCACAATGGACATGCTTCTGAACTATGTGAGTAGATAAGGGAGGAGAAAGAGGAGAGACAAAACAAGAGTCCAGGAGTGTAAAAGGTGGATGAAAGGGCCAAAAAGGATGAACAGAGTAAAATGGCTTAATTATATAGGGAAAGGAAGCTGGGGGGAGAGCAGCCCAGCCCCTGGACCAGAGAAGTTTAGGGTAGTGTTTAGGGTATGCCAGCCATACCCTGTAACAGGTAGTGCCTGAGGGATACAGGGAGAATCTGGCCTAGTGGGCCAGATTCCCTTTGATATATTTTTTCCAGTAATTTATTTATTTACTTTACTTCCCAACCGCAACCCCTTCCCTCCTCTCCCCCCACTCCCAACTTTTCAAATCCCTCTTCCCATAACCCCCTCCCCTTGGTTACCACCCCACGCTGGAACATCTATTTTCAGCAGGACTAAGCAGCTTCTTGCCCATTGAAGCCCAACCAGACAGTCCAGGTAGGGGGAAGGGGATCCAATGACAGGCAACAGAGTCAAAGGGATTCATATGAAGACTAATGTGCATATCTGTTACAAATGTGTAAGGGGCCTAGGTCAAACCCTGCATGTTTTTTGGTTGGTGGATCAGTCTCTGTAAGCTCCCATGGGCCCAGGTTAGTTGACTCTATAGGTTTTCTTGTGGTGTCCTTGATCACTCTGGCTCCCTCAATTTTATCCCCAACTCTTCCACAAGACTCCTCAAGCTCCACCTGATATTTGGCTGTGGGTCTCTGCATCTGTTTCCATCAGATTTTGGATGAAGTCTCTCAAGAGAACGTTATGCTAGATTCCTGTCTCCAAGTACAGCAGAGTATCATTAACAGTGCCAATGGTTGGTTCTCTCTCATGGAATGGGGCTCAAGGTGGGACAGACATTGGTTGGCTGTTTCCTTAGTCCCTGTTTCATCTTCATCCTGTACATCTAATAGGAAACTCACATTTTGGATTGAAGGTTTTGTGGGTGAATTCACATCCCCCTCCCTTCTCTGGAAATTCTTCCTATCTATAGGAGATGCACTTCAGTCTCTTTATCCCTTTCTAGAAAGAATCTCAATTAGGGTCAACCTCATATTATCCCCATACCCTGCCCTATCCCAGGCCTCCAGCTAGTGACCAAAGATGGCCCTCACCAGTTCCCATTCTCACTTTCAGTCCTCTCCCACCCCCTGCCCACATCTGAAAGTCATTGATGTTCCCCTCCTCACCTCCTTTCATACCTCCTTTTCTCTCTCCCTCTACCTCAAACTATTTAGTTTCCCCTTCTGAGTAAGATTCATGTATCCTCCCTTGGAACCTCCTTACTACTGACCTTCTTTGGATCCATGGATTCTGTACTTTATTGCTAATGTCCACTTACAAGTGAGTACATACCAGGTATCTCTTTCTGGCTCTGTGCTACCTCACTCACTTGATATTCGCAAGTTCCATTCATTTGCCTGCAAAATCCATGATGTCTTTCTTTTTAACAGCTAAATAGTATTCCATTGTGTAGATGTATCACATATTCTTTTTCCATTCTTCAGTAGAGAGACATTTGGGTTGTTTCTAGTTCCTGGCTATTACAAATAACCTCAATTAGCCATTTATTCTGGGTTTGAGACCTAACATCTCAGTTTTTTGGTTGATAATAAACAAATAATAAAGGGTAATGTAATTTTCTCTTTGACTACTTCCTGCTGATATTTGGGTATCATTATTGTGAGAGGCCCAAGAAAACAGGAATGCTGGCAATGTATGGGAAGGGCAGGCTATTTCATTAGCTGTTGAGGACTACCTAGGGCTTGGGAAGTGCAGGCAGTTGGAGCAGTTTGTGAGGCTGAACCACCTGGAGATAGCAGCTTTGAAGTTGTCTGGAATGCAGGGAATACTTAGAGCTGGCAAAAATTGGAGCAGTCTATCTGTCCTTGATTTGAAATCTACTGGGACAGATAGACTAGGGAGAGAAGGTAAAGTTAAGGAGTTTAATGAAAATTTTTTATCATGCGTGTACATTTGATAACTGTTAGGCTCATGGTTCTGTTAGTTGGGGGAAGGGAACTCCAAGACCAGGGAAAGGGTGAACTTTGGGGTACTTATCTGGAGTCCATATGACCTGAAAGAGGTGTAAACAAGTCAGTTTCCTGAAGCTTAGCTAGTTTTACAAAAAAATAAATGTTTTATACATGTTAGCATTACCACTGTTTGTAATCTGTCCTGAAATCTACATTGTAGAAAAGGCAGTAGACATACACCTCTGAGTCATTGTAAAAGCTTGCAAACCCCAAAATGATTCTAGATTAAAAGCATTAACATTTGTAGGTTAGACAGAAATGTTTGATTGATAAACACTTTTAAATCTATTCTTAGAAGCCAACCCCCCAAAAATGTAAAATTTTGATCTTATGACTGCAACATGAGCAGTTCTTTTCTAACTAGATTAATATCGTACTAGAACTTCATTGACTAATGTTAAAATTCTGAACTTTTTAACTCTCAATATAACAGTAGCATAACAAGAAGAAGAAATCTGAAGCACTTTTATTCTGTAAAATCACTTGTTTTAGTCATTTACAACTTATTTACACACCTTAGACCTTTATAACTCGCATTCACATCTTGAAACCCTCTTTTAGCCTCTTACAAATTACTTAAGCTTTTATATCCTCAGACCTTTACAACTTGCATTTCTGTACCATAGAACATTTTCTTAGACTCTCAAATCTTACATAATAAACTTTAAACATTTGTTGTTGTTGTTTATTTGTCAGGAAACGCCAGTGATTGATTACTGAGAGTAGTCTTTGTAAAACAAGTTCCCATAAACAAAGGACTAGTAAAAAGGTTATTTTGAAACCTGTTTTCTGAGTTTATCTGAGTCTGGTAAAGTTTATCAGAGTCTGGTTACAAGGGAAACTGTTTATTTTTCTCAACTGGAGACCTAGTAGCTCTCCAATGAGTCCTGAAGAGCAGGCACCTTGTAGCCTTGGTAAAGTAGCTGCAGTTAAAACTAGTTGGTCCCCAATGGAGGAGTCAGGGGAAGGAATGAAGGAGTTGAAGGGGTTTGCAACCCCATGGAGAGAGCAACAATATCAACCAACCAGACCCCCCAGAGCTCCCAGGGACTAAACCACCAACCAAAGAGTACACATGGAGGTACCCATGGCTCCTGCTGCATATGTAGCAGAGGATGGCTTTATCTGGCATCAATGGGAAGAGATGCCCTTGGTCCTGTGAAGGCTCCATGCCCCAGTGTAGGGGAATGTGAGGGTGTGGAGGCAGGAGTGGGTGGGTGAGTGGGGGGACACTCTCATAGAAGCAGGGTGAATTGGATAGGGGGTTTGAGGGGGAACTGAGAAATGGGATAAACTGAAGGAGCTGAAAGGGTTTGTGGCCCCATGGAGAAGGCAAAGAGCTCCTAGGATCTAAACTACCAGCCTGGGAGCACATAGGGAAGGATCCATGGCTCCAGCTGTATATGTAGGGGAGGATGGTCTTGTCAGGCATAGGTGGGAGAGGAGAGCCTTGGTCCCATGAAGGCTGGATGCCCCAGTGTGGGGGAATTCTAGGATGGGGAGGTGGGAGTGGGAGGGTGGGTGGGGCACATCCTCATAGAAGCAGGAGGAGGAGGATGGGATAGGGGGTTCCTGGGTGGGTGGGAAATAGGATAAGTGGATAACATCTGAAATATAAATAAATATCCAATAAAAATATTATTAAAAAAAGAAAATAGCCAATTAAAAAAAACTAGTTACTCCTCAATATCTTTAGAGATCAGAGACAGATAAATTATAGCAGGAGGTATAATCCAAATGATGTATGTGGTCTCACTGGCTGGGCAGCAATGGGAGGTCTTCACCTGTCATCTAGAACAGCATTTAATCTTCAGATGCCATACAGAGAAGCAGGCCTTCAGCTGTCAGAACCAGGTCTGAGAATTTTCTGTAGAGGAAGAACTTAGAGGGCTAACTTTACCTTGACCAGGCAGAATAGGTCAATCAAATCAAAAGTGTCCATAGTTTGTGTAGAACTCTGACAGCAGGAGAGATATGGGGCAGTTTTTCCCAGTAGTTAGTGTTACTACAGTTCACCTTGAATTGTTGTGTCTCATCTATCTTTTTTGGAGACCATAGGGTCCCTGGTAAGAAGAGGAATGTCTACAATGGGAAATATTTTTATTAAACATTTTAAATGCCATTTCAGTAGCTCTCCAAATAGTTTGAAGAACATCTATGTATTAAGAATACCTGATTTTAAGCTTATCATTGAAAATATTAACTTGAATATCTTAATTATCTTTAACAATTTAAATTGGTAACTTATATAAGACTAGAGTTTTACAGCTCTGTCCCTGTTAAATTTGAGCCTTAAAATTTGAATTGAAAATTATTTGAAGGTTCATTAACATCAAAATAAATAATAAATGCAGTAAACTTTAAACCATAAATACAATCCATAGGGAGACTGGGAATTTTTCTAATCCTTTGATAGTGTACCATTATAGAATATCAGGATTTTGTTTTTGTTTTTTGTTTTTTGCATGACTTAGTTTATCCAAATAGCTAAAACTTCATAACGTGAGCAATAATAAAGAAGCCAGATAAATATTACTGTGAACCTGAATAGACCTTAGAAATTTATAAATCTTGTTTTCCAAATATACCTTATTTATCAAACACATGATATTAGTTAGCCAATTTTTTTAGAAGCCTGGTGTTGAACAGTTAGCACAGACATAATAAAGCTATAAAGCCAAGTCAAATTTTGCTAATTTGAGTAGACATTTATAGCCTTAATTTTTTTATCATCATACAAAACTCTATAACAATACAAAATATTTAAGGTCTGCTGTTCTTTCCTTAGTCTAAAAGGGAAATACAACGATCAGGAGAGGATTCAGTAGGACTGAGAAGTTTTATAATTGTTGCTTTATGCCATATGGTCATCTTAAGCAAATGGTGGTCGAGTCACAAAGCATGTACTTTGTAACTGTAATAAAGATGGTTACCACCCATGCGATTACTTCCATCTTAAATAAGGTCATTACCCAAGATAGAAGAGGCCACACGGTAGCTATTTAAAAACAGATTTTTCGAAGTAAGATTTGAATCTAAGGTATATATTATGTATATTCTAGACAAGAGTTGAACTACATATATATCCATTTTAAAATTTTAATTATAAGCCTTTTGTTATAAATTTAAAGCTAAATTTTGTTACAGATTTTATAGATTTTTAAACCACACCCAATATACTTATAAATCCTGAGACAGAGTTTTCAACATAGTTTTTGGAGAGTCTTTGAGAGCAGAGTGCATAGAAATCAGAGAGATAAAAAGATGTTTAAGAATGGAAGTAGAGCCTTAGAGATAAGAGATTTTGGAGGTGCAGAAAAGAACAAGCTAAGATATAAGAGGTTTGGAATCATTTGTTTGTGTAGTGGCAAAAGTTGTGACAATAATTGAGAATTTGGAAACCAAGTATGCCAGTTTTTTGCCACTGATCTCTACTGAGGCAAAGATAATTTGAGTCTGTGAAGAAAGAGAGGAAAGTCAAAAACCTCTATTGGAGGGTGTTGCTGGTTTTGTCTACTTGTTGTTTTCTTTTTCTTTTGCTCCTTTCTACCACACTAGCTCTTCCCTTCCAGCCCCCTAACAATAGGTATGAGAAAAAAGATAGAGAGGAGAGAGAGAAAAAGAAATCTGAAGAAAAATCAGAGGTAGGAAAGGGGGCAATGATATCCTTGGACCACTTTTTGCTGATTGAGAGTGTCAAGTTCCTTAGGATAAGTTTGATCTTTGCCCTCAAGAAATCTTATTTCTTCTTCTCATTTCTTTGCACACATCTACTTGACAACTTGTAATCAACATCAACCAATAGCATCCAATCACTAACTAGCCAAGCAGCCACATGCCTATCGGGGCTCTGGCGTGCGCGCGCGCGCACACACACACACACACACACACACACACACCCTCCAAAAAGTCCTCCGAAACCCATATATATCCTCTAAAACGTTCTCCAAAATCCAAACATCATGCACTCGCAGAAACTATCTGCAACTTGCAAAATCATGCCACTGCTAGAGCATGAGGCAAGTCATAGTCAGCTGCTGTAGACAAACTGAAATATCCCCACACCTGGGACTAAAATGAAGATGCATTCTTAATGTTTCTGTGTTTTAAAAGAAATCAAAATTCTCACTACAGGAGGGAATTTCTATAAGCTCCAAATTAAAGCTGAGAGAGAGCATAGGTGCCCCACACAAGCTCAGACTTAGGAGAGAACTGAGAGCAGAAGCTGTGGGACTGAAGAAAGGACTTGAGAAATGGAGAACAACGTCACAAAGCATCATGGAGAAAAGCAGCTGGATTAAGTTTTATGCTTGTCTGTGGGTCTCTGCATCTGTTTCAGCCAGCTGCTGGTAGAGCCTCTCAGAGGATAGTTATGCTAGGCTCTTGTCTGAAAGCACAGTATAGCATCAGTAATAGTGTCAGAGATTGGTTATTGTTCATGTCTCAAGTTGGACCAGTCATTGGTTGGTCATTCCCTCAGGCTCTGCTCCATCTTTGTTTCTGCATTTCTTGTATAAAACTTTTGGGTAGAAGGTTTTGTAGATATGTTTGGTGACTTTATCACTCCACTGGCAATCCTGCCTGACTATAGGATGTGACCACTTCAGGATCAATATCCCGGACTGCTAGTAATCTCAGCTAGAGTTGCTCCCATAGATCCTCTGGGACCTTTCCCCATTCCAAGTCTCTGGCATAGGGATAGAGATTGCACACTCCCCTGAGTAATCTCCCTTCTCTTTCTCCTGCTCTTCCTACATATGATCACCCTCCTGCCACTCTGCTCCCTTCTCCAGCCCCTCCTCCACCCAGTTCTCCCCTTTCATCAACCTCTGATACCTATTTTGTTTCCCCTTCTGAGAAAGAGTCAATCATTCTCCCTTGGGCCCTCCTTGCTGTTTGGCTTCTGTGGGTCTGTGGATTATAGCATGCACTTTATGACTAATATTCACTAAAAAGTGAGCACATTCCATGCATGTCCTTTTGGGTCTTGTTACCTCACTCAAGATAATATTTATTAGTTACATTTATTTGCTTGCAAAATACATGATTTCCATCTATTAATGGCTGAATAGTATTTCATTGTGTATACATACCACATTTTCTGTATGCATTCTTCAGTTGAGAGACATATAGGTTGCTTTCAGTTTCTGGCTATTATGAATAAAGATGCTATGAACATAGTTGGAGCAAGTGTCCTGAAAGGATGGTGGAAAACTTTTGGGTATATGTCAGGAGTATTATAGCTGGGTCTAGTCCTAGTCTTCTGGGAAACCTCCAAGTTGATTTCCAGAGTGGTATTACAAGTTTGCACTTCCATCAACAGTGAAGCACTGTTCCTCTTGCTTCTCAACCTCGCCATCATGTTCTGTCACTTGAGTATTTGATCTTAGCCACTTTGATGGGTGTACGGTAGAATCTCAAACTTGTTTTGATTTGCAATTCACTGATGATGAAGGACTGTGAACATTTCTTTAGGTTCTTTTAGATCATTTTAAATTCCTCTGTAGAGAATTCTCTGTTTATGTACCTCATTTTTAAATTGACTTATTTGGATTGTTGGTATATAACTTCTTCAGTTCTTTATATATTTTAGACATTAGCCCTCTGTTGGATGTAGGGCTGGTGAAGATCTTTTCCCAATCTGTAGGCCGTCATTTTGTCCTAATGACTGTGTCCTTTGACTTACAGAAACTTTTCAGTTTCATGAGGTCCCTTTTATTAATTCTTGACTAATGGCCTGAGTAATTGGTGTTCTATTCAGGAAGTTGCCTCTTGTAGTCATGAGTTCAAGACTATTCACCACATTGTGTTATATTTAAATATGGTTTTAGGTTGAAGTCTTTGATCCATTTTGACTGGAGTTTTGTGTCCAGGTGATAAATATGGATCTAATTTCATTCTTCTACATGCAGACATCCAGTTAGATCATCCTATTTGTTAAAGATGCTCTCCCTTTTCCATTGTACGGTTTTGGAGTCTTTGTCAAAAATCAAGTGTCCCATAGGTGTGTGGGTTTATTTCTGGATCTTGGATTCAATTCCATTGATCCAGCCGTGTGTTTCTATACCAATATCATACAGTTTTTATTACTATTTTTCTGTAGTACAGCTTGAAGTCAGGGATAGTGATACCTCTAGAAGTTCTTTTATTGTTCAGGATACTTTTAGGTATCCTAAGATTTTTTTGTGTGTGTTTTCAATATGAAGTTGAGAATTATTCTCTCAAGATCTGTGTTGGAATTGCATTAAATCTATAGATTACTTTGGTGAGATGGCCAATTTTACTATACCAATACTACCAATTCATGAGCAAGGTAGATCTTTCTATATTCTGATATCTTCCTCAATTTCTTTCTTCAGAGACTTGAAGTTTTTGTTATACAGGTATTTTCTTGTTTGCTTAGAGGTATTTTATGTTATTTGCAGCTATTATTAAAGGTACTGGTTCTCTAACTTCTTTCTCAGCCCGTTTATTGCTGTGTAGAGGAAGGCTACTGATTTCTTTGACATAATTTTGTATCTAGCCACTTTGCTGAAAGTGTTTATCAGCTGTAGGAGTTCCCCTGTAGAAATTTTGGGATCACTTGTGTATCATCTTTGAATAACAGTACTTTGACATTCTTCCAAATGTATCATTTGTATCTCCTTGATTGCCTTTAGTTGTCATATTGCTCTAGATAGAACACCAAGTACTGTATTGAAGACATATGGGGAGAGTGGACAGCCTTGACTTGTCCCTGATTTTAGTGGAATTCCATGTTTTAAGTTTCTCTCCATTTAATTTAATGTTAGCTAGTAGGTTGCTGTATCTCCTTTTTCTCTCTGAGACTTTCTATCATGGAAGTGTGTTGGATTTTGTCAAAAGCTTTTTCTGTATCTAGTGAAATGATCATGTTAATTAGTTTCTTTTTTCTAGCTCATTTATATGGTGGATTATATTGATGGATTTTCATATATTCATCAACCCCTGCATCTCTGGTGTGAAGCCTACTTGATCATGGTGGATAATGTCTTTGATGTGTTCTTAGATTTGATTAGTGAGTATTTTGTTGAGTATTTTTGCATCAATGTTCATAAGGGAGACTGGTCTGAAATTCTTTCTTTGTTAAGTCTTTGTGTAGTTTAGGTATCAGGAGTACTGTGGTCTCATAGAATGGGTTTGGCAGTGTTCCATCTGTTTCTATTTTGTGGAATAGTTTGAGGAGTATTGACATTAACTCTTCTTTGAAAGTCTGCTAGAATTCTGTGCTAAAACCATCTGTTGCAGGGCTTCTTTGGGTTGGGGGTCTTTTAATGATTGCTTCTATTTCATTAGGGGTTATAGGACTATTCCGATTGTTTGCCTGATCTTGATTTATCTTTGGTAATTGGTATTTGTCTAATCATCCACATCATTTAGATTTTCCAATTTTGTGGAGTATAGGCTTTTGAAATAAGACCTAAAGATTCTTTGACTTTCCTAAAGGTCTTTTGTTATGTCTACCATTTCATTTCTGATTTTGTTAGTTTGTATACTACTCTCTGCCTTTTAGTTCATTTGGATAAGGGATTGTCTATCTGTTGATTTTCTCAAAGAACCAGCTCTTGGTTTCCTTGATTCTTTGTATTGTTCTCTTTGTTTCTATTTGAATGATTTCAGCCCTGAGTTTGATTATTTCATACTGTCTACTACTGTGTGTTTTTGCTTTTTTTTTTCTTCCAGAGGCTTCAGACACATTTCTGGCAGGGTTCCAAGATAGTTATGGGTCCTGCTAAACTCCTCTGGACTAAGGAATAAGCCCAGAGCTAAACAATGGGGCTTAGGGGACTGTGCATGTGAAAACATAGTTTTTAAATCCACAAGGAAAAATGCATTTAATTGGGGCTGGCTCACAGATTCAGAGATTCATTCCAATATCATCAATGCAGGAGCATGGCAGCATCCAGGCAGGCATAGTACAGGAGGAGCTGAGAGTTCTGTATCTTCATCTGAAGGTTGCTAGTAGAATATTGGCTTCTAGGCATCTAAGACAAGGGTATAAAAGCCCACATCCACAGTGATACACCTATTCCAACAGGGCTACACCTCTTAATGGTGCCACTCCCTGGTCCAAGGATTTACAAATCATCACATGTAGGAAACCCTGTAGAAAAGGAGGCAAAAAGAATGAGAAAGCCTGAATGGGATGGAGAACACCAAGAAAACAAGGCCCTCTAAATCAACATGAGCAAAGCTTTTAAGAACTCAGACACTGAAACAGGATTCACAGAGCCTTGTTGGATCTGTACCAGGTCTTGAGTGTATATATTATGACTTTCAGTTTAGTGTTTTTATGGGATCCCTGATTGTGTGAATGAGTGGATCTCTGATTCCTGTGGCTTTTCTTGGGCTCTTTTTTTTCTGTTACTCTTTCCTGTTCAACTTTGATATGATGATTTTTAACCATCTTATTATATTATGTTTTGTTTTATATATTTTTAAATGGATGAGTGAAGGAAAGAAAGAACAAAAACCTAGCCACTAAAGTAAAGGTAAATAACTGAACAGTTATTTATACCTGCTGGAAGAGTGAAATGATTTTCTCCAATGGGCTAACTCTGGATATATCAACCATTCCAGCAGGCCACATATTAAGCAGTAGTTGGCCAACACAGGATGGATTTCTAGTTTTTTATGTGCTTTTATTTGGTTACAAATTGATTCTTTCTCTCTCTCTCTCTCTCTCTCTCTCTCTCTCCCTCCCTCCCTCCCTCCCCCCCTCCCTCCTTCCCTCCCTCCTTCCCTCCTTCCCTCCTTTCCTCTCTCCCTCTCTCTCTCTTTCTTTTCTTTTTGGGTGACATTTTATTTTATTTTCTTGATTTTGGGATTGTTGAATTGGGTTTTCCTTTTTTGTTTTTTATTTTTGAGAAAGAACTTAAATTTGGGTGCGTAGAGATGGGAAAAAGATCTGACAATACTTGGGGGAGGAGAATATTATCAAAATATTTTTAAACTTAAAAATTGTTTTAAATAGTAAAAATATAATTAAAGCAAGAAAAACACAACATCTGGACATTCATGAAATATTTCAAGGCATGAACATAAATCAATGCTAGCCAATATTGTTACAGTAAAACTCTCTTTAAAATTGATAAATGTGGCTTGTAGCTAAGTTGACAAAATAGAAACTATATCTCTGCAATAGGACATAAAAACAAAAGTAGAGATTTAAGAAAGTGATTAATATTACTATAAAAGAAACTGCAAAAGAAAACAGAAATAAATGATGTTCCTAATGCTTCCATAAATAATCAGCCAAAACACCATATGTCCAACTGAACTGCTTGCACTGGCTGAGGTCAGCTTTAGCCACCAGTGACATGTCCTCATGAATGTGTCCTATAAAAGCTGAAGTAAGAAGATTAAAGATGTGGAGATGAAATAAGAAAATTAATAAAGCAAGCATAGACAATCAGTTGAAGGATACCTGGGAGTGGAGAGAGACAAAGAAGTATAGTATGAAAACCTGAAGTTGAAACCAAGGAGTGTTTACCAGAAAAGGCAGTCCTCACTTCACTGTTGTTTGTGTGACACAAGGCATTACTAGAATTCCATTTACCATAATGCAGGTGCCTGTAGGCTTGGAAAATGTAATGTAAACTCAAGCAGGTGAGCTTTCTGTGTGAGCTTAGGATCTTAACCAATGAAAATTCTATGAATGGGCATAACTATGACACAACATAAGATTGAATATAAGGCCTGTTCCACATATGATATTGTTCTGTACTGTTAACAAGGCCAAGAACATGAGGCCGGATAACTGCATCTCTCAGTCCTTATTAGAGAAGTTGCTACCTGCAGTAAATGGTGATTAACATAGGTTCACCACTAATGAAAATGTAGAGAGTAACATTAGATTGTGAAGTACACAGCCCAGTATATCTATATTGCATCCCTCCCCCAAAGATTCATTGATCACCATGGAAAAGGGAGCATAAACAGTTGTATGAGGCAGAGGCAGTGGATAACTACAACAAAACAATGTTTTCTGCATAAAATAGAAAACAAACTCTTAACCTGGAATGGGAAGCCTAGCTGAAGATATATAGACAATTGATGGCTACTGTAAAAGGTAAATCAGTTTTTTTTTTTAGGGATAGAGTACCTGAAAGACTAACCATGTTCCATTATATGGCCCTATACCCATGTACTTATTATCAGCACTAAGTAGACTACATTTTTTGCAAAGAATGCATAATATTTTGAGGGAATAATAGTGGTAAAGACAAAGGAGGAGTTATAAAGGATAAATTTGGAGATGACCCTGATAAAAAGTATACATGTACCTGGCATTCCCAATCAATTTATAAAACACATATAAATACTATTATCTACAAACAGTTCTCTAGTATCATGTGCTTGGGAATTTATTGTGTATACAAAGTTCACCAGTGTTTTCTACTAAAACGTATCAGTGAGAATGATGTTAAATACTTATGTGTAGTATTTCAGTCATATTCCCCTCTAAATGTCAATAGATAGCATAAATCCAAATGGAGACAATTTAGTAGAACTCATGAAATTTTCATAAGGAGTGTGGGAAAGAATGGGAAAAGGGAGAAATCTGGAGGAAACATCTAACACAAAAAAGTACAAACCAATACAAAGAAAACACAAACATCTCTGTGGTAGTTTAAATGAGAATGTCCCCCATGGGTTCATAACTTTATATATTTGGTTTCTCATTGGTGGCACTGTTTGAAAAGATTAGGAGGTATGGTCTTTGAAAGTGTGTGTCTCTGGGACATCCTTAAAGGTTTCAAAAGATTCACACCATTCCCAGTGTTATGTTTCAGCCTTGAGGATCCAGATATGAGCTCTCAGCTTTCCCTTCTACCACGCCTTTGTTCTACCATCATGGATTTTACCCATCTGAAACTGTAAGTTTAAGTAAATGATTTTTTAAATAAGTTACTTTGGTTGTGATATTTGATTATATCAATAGAAAAGTAACCAAGATAGCCTCTAATATTTGGAATCCTAGGGACTTCAATGGCCAAATTTGAAAGAAATAATTCAGTGCTAGCACTGAGATTTTTTTCTTTGTTAGCTTGTGTTGTTTATTAGGTACATTGTTGCCCTATTGTGGGTTAGAGGGCAACTATATTTTAATACAGACTTGTTCCACAACACTTGTTTGAAACCTTCAAGTTATATCTGCACTGGCAGTACCTCCCAGGGGATCCATCCACATCTCAGTTCCGTGCTGAAAGATAACATGTCCTTTTTATGAGTCCCTTTCTAAGAAATCCACATACTATTGATTATAAACTATATTCTCAAGTAACATAAATATAAAATCTACAGAAAATAAAAACAAGCAAATAATATCCATCATTTTCCCTGTCCTCAGCTATAAGCACCACTAAACTGTTGCTGTATTTCTGTTATATTTTTATGCATTAATATGTATCTGAGTAACTATGTTCATCTTCTCTATTTAATTTGCACTCTATTTTACATAACAATAATGCTATGGGAGACTGACTCTTAATCACTTTGCTTTTCAAAAAAGCCATTCAAAGAACCTTGCATTCACCTTGTCCTTAGTTTCTAAAGGATTCCTACTTTCTATCTTTCATCCCTCTGTTTCTCTGCCCATATCCTCTCTTTCTATGCTGGACAAGAATAAAGATACACTTTATCTGTCACACTGTTTGAAGTACAAACTTTTCTGACAAAACTTGTAGGCCAATGTATTTTTCTAAATGCACCACAGATTCCTTGTTGCCACAGATTGGGTGCTTGCATTCTTTTGGACTCTTAAAACTTCCTTCAGATAACAAACATACAGATAAATAAAACTACCAAACCAACTCAGAAGGGTAGATGGTAGAAGAAAACAATTGGAAATTACAAAATGAGCATTCTGGAGAAATTCAACTAATTTTCATTGTAGGATTATGTGACAAAAGTCATCTTGATGGGTGGATGGAACACTTCCTTCTCTGGCCGTATTTTGGTGCTTAGGAACTATACCTGTACTGCTATTGCATGTAATCTTAATAAATTACAGTGGGTTTTAGTGGAACAATTTGAATAGCTGCTATTACTGCCTACTGGTTTTCTTATTATTAGCCTCTGCTCATAGTGCCTCTAGCCTAGTGAAGCCAAATGGACCACTGTTAGTTTGGAAAAGGCTTGAAGGCAGGGAACCTAGCCTTTTATCCATTTAGACTGACAAAAGTAAATAATTCTGCAGCTATTACAAAAAAGGAATATGGCCATAATCTCTTATATAAGGTTCTTATCAGCCCAGTAGGAGAACACAGAAAGCCTGCAGGGGAGGAGAAAGGGCTTTCAGAAGTTAGCCCAGAAGTTTGTTAGGAGAATATGAAGAAAGAAGAGGGGGATAAAAAGAGAGCAAAGACCTGGATATCAAAAAATTAAGAGACATGGTAATAATGCAAGAAAATTGGAATAGGAAAATTATTTGCTCAAGAATTTCGTAATTTAATTTTCCTTAACAGATGATTAATATTGTCTCATGTAAATATTCAATATTTTTCTCATCTCTTCATCAGTTGATAGACATCTAGGCTGGTTCTACTTAACTATCATGCACAGAGCAATAGTGTAAATGGATGAGCAAGTACTTCTATAGTAGGATATAACACCCATTAGGTATATTCCCTAGAGTGACATAGATTGATTATATGGTTGATCTACTTCTAACTTTTAAGGGAACTTCCACAGATACTTGAGTCATAGAATACAGATAAGTAAGTATTTACCCAGAACCTTCATCTCTACTAGCTAATTTTCATAGTGCTTCATGGAGCTATGAATGCTATCAGAGGGAAAAAGAAATAATTACTCTTGCCCAACTGGGAATGTGAACACAAACAATGACTGGCCTTGCAAGTGAAGCCCACTGATACAATAATGGCATGAATGATGAGAGTAACTAACCACGTTCTAATCAGATTTAAAACCAACTCTGAAGAAAAATCGTATTTGGCACCATTGCCAGATCAGAAACCTGTGGCTAGATAGGTCATAGGACCTAGAGGACAGCATACCACCTCATGACTTAAAGCTATATCTATAGATTGGTGTGTCTGCCAATCCTCATTAGGTAAGTGTCTAATACAGTAGACAGCAATTAACATGGAGAATCACAACTAGTCAAGTGCAGAGAACAAAGACTATGGAATGCTCATCCCTAAATTAGATACCTATATCTCATCATATACTCCCAAATCTTTTGGGAGAAGGGACGGAAAAGGGATTGGTGCCAGGGGTGATAGATGACTATGAGGAAAGAGAGTCTTCTGGACACACACTCACAGTAGTTCATATGCTGAAAAAGCAGCATGCATGCCCATGCCAGACAGATCCTGAGCATGGAGAGGGGAGGTAAGAATAAAGCTCCTCCAATAGTGGAGGAGAATATGTGGGTAGACCTAATTGGTCTTGAAATGTTTTAAATGAATACTAAATTGAGATGAGAGTGAATCAGGGGAAAGATGGGGGAATAAGGATTAATATAATCAAAACACATTATATGTAACTCTCAAAGAACTAATTATAATGTAAAAAATAAGACGACAATGAATTTTGGTCAAGATAGTCCAAGTTATTCCCAAAACAAATCAAGTACTAATTTATCCCTTAGTTTCCCCTCAGAGTTGAAGGGTAATTCTCTATTGCTGAGGACGTCACAGTTATAATACAAGATTTGGATGCTTCAAGCTGGATCTAAGATGAAAATCTACTTCCTATGATCTAGCTTTCAAGATACAAGAAAATACTATGTACTCTATCATGAGATGAAAGCAACATCTATGAAACACAACAATGACCTGCATGGCAAGATATCACATAGCACTCACATGTTGGTGGTAACCAACACTTAATTGGACTCAAGGCCCATTCAACAGGAAGGAAACCATGCCTATTTACAGAAACCTAATGAACTTCCTGGAGCTAGTGGGGTCATGAGCATTAGAAAACAGTCCACTATCTCACTTTGTCAGACTAGCATAATTCTTGACTACATTCTAATCTTATCCTTATACTTACAGATATACTTCATCAAACAAGTGTCTATTTACATCAAATAGAGACTATCAAGAAAATCACAATTGAACAGAACGCAGAAACCAGAAACTAAAAGATTATGCACATTCTCAATGGATACATCTATATCACGGCTCTTATGTCTACTGATCAGGGCAGAAAGGTTATAAGAGCCAAAACATCCAGATATCTGCTATGAAACAATCTCTTCTAGAAATGGATCCATAAACAAGCCTGAAATAATGGTACAATCAATAGACATACAAAGGTGGAAGGTAAAGTTTTCACCATGTCCTATTCCTAGACAAACAACTAAACAACTATAGGCAACTAATGACTTCTGAGAGAGAGAGAGAGAGAGAGAGAGAGAGAGAGAGAGAGAGAGAGAGAGAGAGAGAGAGAATATGAATTAACCTCTCATAAGAATCAGCCCCGTTATTTGTTCTCCATCCAAAGTAGTCAAGCATGATATAATATATGTGTGTGTGTGTGTTTGTGTGTGTATGTGTGTGTGTGCAGTAGATTATATTTGTTTGCATGTACATGAGTATGTATGTATAAATGTATGTGTATGTGTATGTATGTGTAATCATAATAATAATCACAGAAAATAGGCTATCAAATTGAGAGTAAGAGGTAGCATGGAAGAAGTTGAAGGGAGAGTACTAGGGAGGGGCTGGGAAGGGGGAATGTGATGTAATTCTATCTTAATTTGAAAATACATTAAAATGAACTCAATAATTAAGATGGCTCTTTTGAGCATGAAGTGGGTTGCCCCTTTCTGTTGATCCAATCAGAAAGTCTGTGTCTTTTCAAGGATAGTTGAGACCATTAATGTTTAGGGTTGTTATTGAGAGAGAGTTGCTGACTCCTCAAGTTATTTTAATTGTTCTCCTTGTTTGTTAACATATTTGTGTTATTGATTCTTATCCACACATGGGGTTTGCTGTTTTATTGAGTTGAACTTGTTTTATTGTTTACTATTTTTCATTTATTGTTCTTTTACTTTTATGTATTGTCTTCTGCTCTTTTGTGATAACTACTTTTATTCTTCTCTTGTATGTAGAATCACTTTATTTTTTTCTTATAAGCTGAAGACAACTCATAAAACTACTTACCTTGGCAGGTATTCATTTCTCTTAAGTTTTATGAAATATTTTCTAGATATTTTAATCTTAGCAAACTATTTGCTTTCAGGACTAGAAATATGTGATCTCTTGTTTTACTGGCTTTCAGCACACTTCTGTTCATACATCTGATATTATTTGGAAGAATATGCCCTAGAAATTAAATTGTCTTTGTCTCTTGCTATCTTCAATGATTCTTTGTATTGTAGAGTTGTTTTATGTTTCTTCTTTTTCTTTAATTGAAAATAGCTTTTTTTGTACAATATATTCTGATTACAGTTTCCCCTTCCCCTCTACTCCCAGGTTCTCCCTTCCACTCATCCCAGCCAGATTCATATCCTTCTTGTCTCTCCTTAGAAAACCAACAGGCATCCAAGGAATAATAATGAAGTAAATCGATAACAAACAAATTCAAATATGACTAAACAACCAAACAGGAAAAAGAGTCAAAGAAAATGTGCCATTCAGGTTCTGCTTTCCTGCCTGTAGAGACATGATTGGCTGTGATCATAACTGGAAGATCCTTAGAGGGGAAGCAAGACAGCACAGCTGGGAGTGAGGAGACCTCAGGCATTGGTGAGCCATGTATAAAATAGACTCTTGGGAGGCAGCTTCAGTGAGACGTTCATTTAATGGGTGGAAACAAAGGCTACTTAAACCTTTGGAGTTGTGGATAGGAGCTTTCAGGGTAAGTATATATCATTAGCAGGGGCCAGGGTACTGGGGATTCCTCATCTGCATAAGGGGAAATTCCAGATGCTGCTGGACATGACTTTATAAGGGGAGAGGAAGTTTAACCTGACTACCATGATATGTGACCTTCTCTGTGGAAACAAAGCTGAGGGTGCAGGGTTATGTGCTCAGGAAGACACATGCCTGGGGTAGGGTGAGGAATCTACTCCTACTGATCTCAGAACTATATTTCCAGGGTTTGGACACACCTTGATCCCTGGCCTGTGCCATCCATACCCATCCCATGGCTCCCAGGCCTCAAAAAAATGCAAAAGAAACATATAGATTCATTTGCACACTTAAGAATCCCATAGAACCCCAAAACTAGAAACCATGATATATATGTATATATTCAAAAGAGAAAACAAACAACCAAAACTTCCCTGACTTAACACTGTGAGACAAAGAACCTCCAAAGATGGCATTGAGTTTGTTTTCTATTGGGCATCCGCTGGACATGGAGCCTATCCTTAAGAGTGTTTTGTTTCTTTAGAGACAATCCCTTGAAGAAAACTAATTTTTCATTTGTAAGTGGTTATCAATTAGATGTTTTGATTGAGACACGTGCCCTCTTCTTCTCTTATCTCTAGGATCCCATCTGCTGAAGAACCATTCGACCCTATGCAGAGTTTCACAGTCCCTGTGAGTTCAGAGGTGCACTGTACCTTTAATATTTTCAAACCTTATTTTTAGTGATGGTTCTTAAATGCTTTAACCTCCCTTTTAGCCCAACAAAGGTAGTGGGAAAGAAAGGATATGGGGAAGTAAACCTCTTTAGTAAGGTTCTTTGGAGAAATTCCCACCCGTGTTGTTTGGAAATCAGCAGTTCAGTTCACAGGTTGGCAGCAGCAGCTTTATCCACTTGCAAACACTTTATGGGTACACCAGCAGTCCATTTTGGTAGAGTCATGTTAGCAACAGCGGTGATACAACTTAGCAGAGACAGCCAGGCCTCAGCCTCAGCACAAATTAGTAGGAGGAAGCAGGAGGAATGCCAGGAAAAGTTCTTGGCTGGACTGTGCCTCTCTCAGTGAAGCAAAGATCAGTGAATACTCTACCCATAAACTACCCACAAGCATGATATAGCTAGCTCTATAAGCAAGCCTAACTCAACGTCCATCATCCTGCAAATATCACATATCCTCCATGAATCTTGCCTCAGCACGGTGTAGTGCCTCAGTATGTGCGTCTGTCTCAGCTGGCATCACTCTGCCAATCAGCCCACTACAAGTTTTCTGGTGGATTTCTTTCTATGGAGTCCCAACAAAAGTAATGTCGATTCATACATGCATGTTGCTAGCAAAGAATCCTTCATTATGTCTCGTTTTCACGTGCTTGCTTTAGCAGATCATCCTTTCACCTGTGTCTGCTTCAGCTAAATGTTCATTCAAGTGTTTGCTCTAGCAAAACACTATTCAACCAACTTTCCAAAGAACCCTTAAGTTTCCACTTCAGTGTACCATCCGTGTTTTGTCTAAATGGCTTTGATTCCTTGGTATTCTTCATCTTCTCTGGCTCTTACACTCTTTTCTTCTCTGCTTTCATGGGGTTCTCTGAGCCTTGAGGGATGGGATTTGATGAAGACAATCCCTTTCAAAGTCTTCATTATGCCCCATTGTTTGTGTATTTACAGAAATCCAGCCCCCAAAAAATCCTTCTTGATTTCTATCTGGACCCACTACATATTCAAAACTGAGACATTAGTTTCTATCAGTTAATGCACATTTTACTGTTGCTGTTGCTATTCAGCTTTAATCCGCAGTGGCCAGATAGGGTGCAGGATGGTGTTTTAATTTTCCTATATCTGTTGAGGCTTTTTTTTTTGGGGGGGGAGCCTAAAATGTGGTCAATTTTGCAGAAAGCTCCATGGGATGCTGAGAAAAAAATGTGTTACTTAGTGTTTGTGTGACATTTCTGTTAGGTACATTTAATTTAGGATGTAATTTAACTCCAGTATTTCTCTGTTAAGTTTTTATTTGTTGGCAAGAGTTGAGTACTGAAGTCATTCACTATCAACTGTTTGAGAGTCAATATGTGATTTTAGCTATAGTAATGTTTCTTTTATGGACTTTGTTGCCTTTGTGTTTGATGCATAACTGTTTAGAATTGCAATATCCTTTTGGTTTATTTTTCCTCTAATGAGCATGTTAATGTTGTATCTGCCCATATCTCTCCAGATTAGTTTTGATTTTAAGTCTATTTTTGTCAGACATGATCATGTTTGTTGGAATTTCTATTGATATTAAAAGACACCATGTTCACAGCAACTCTTATAAAGAAAAACATTTAATTGGGGATGGCTTATATTTCACAGGTTTAGTTCATTATTACCATGGTAGGAAGCATGGTGGTGTGCATGCTGAAATGGTATTGGAGAGGTAGCTGAGAGTTATACTTCTGGATCAGCAGATATCAGATCAAGAGAATGAGCCGCTAGTCCTTTGCTTGAGCTTCTGAAACCTCAATACTTCTTCCAACAAGTTTACACCTACTCCAAGAAGGCCACATCTCCTAATAATGCCACTGTCTATGAGCCTATGGGGGCCATTTTCAGTCAAACTACCACATTATATACTGTCCCTCGTATGCTTGTAGTTATACCACAATGCAAAATGCACTTAGTCCAACTTCAGAAATTCCCATAATTCTAGTACTGTATCACCAAGTTGAACCTGAAACATGCCCCGTCTTGGCTCTTTAATCAGTTTATCTCCTTGAACACATGATTTAGCTCTATTCCACTGCCTGATTTCCCCTTTCTCCTCAATCTGTACATTTTGTATTTTTTTTCTCTGCTCAGCTTGCTTCTTTTCATTAACAATTTGCAAAACAGTGAAACTAAATAATCATGGGACAGAGTCTATGCTAGGGTGTTTTGAGATTTTCTCTGTCAATGGAATTAATACAAAATGCTTCATTTTAGTCTCTGGCAGACTTTTTAAACAAAGGCAAAAAAATAAGCCACATTTTTTGCCAAATATCACAAGAAACAGTCTCTCAGCCATATACTAAAATTCTTCTCCACTGAGACCTCTTGAATGGGCCTCTACAGTTCAAATTACCCTTAGCACCACTGTCCTACATCCTTCTAGTATTAAGCCCCACTTAAAACATTTAACTGCTTTTATAACCCAAAAGTTCCAAAGTGTACAATCCTCCAAACAAAAGTTGGTCCAGCCTATCACAGCAACACCCCAGTACATGGTACCAACTTTTGTCTTAGTTAGGGTCTCTATTACTGGGAAGAAACACCATGACCATGGCAGCTCTTATAACAGAAAACATTTCATTGGGACTGGATTACAGTTCAGAGGGTTAGTTCATTATTGTCATGGTGGGAAGCATGGTGGCACGCAGGAAGACATGATACTGGAGAGGTACCTTAGAGTTCTACATCCAGATTGGTAGGCAGTGGGAATAGAAGATGAATTACTTGCTTGAGCTTCTGAAAAATCGATTCCAAATAATATACTTTCAACAACAAGGTCCACACCACCTCATAGTGCCACTCCTATCAGCCTATGAGGGCCATTTTCATTCAAGCCACTAAAAATGTAAACTTGGCCTCGCCCTCTTGCTTCCTGTGTGGATTTATTTGAATACCTTTTTTATTATTATTTTACACAGAATTGATAGCTATCCTTGAAGGTGAGGGGTGTATTTTGGCTGCAGCATTAAGATTGATCCTGTTTTCTAATCTAATCTGTTAGTATGTCTTTTTCTTGGGGAAAATTGAGGCAATTAATTTTGAGAATTATCAATGAGCAATACTTATTGATTCCTGTTATTTTATTTATTTTATTGTTATTATATTTCATCTTTTATATAAGTCATGGTTCTTTAGAGAAACATACAGAAAATATGCATATATATATATATATATATATATATATATATATATATATATATGTAGGTAGGTTCAAGGAGACCTACCAATAGTTACTTAGTCAGCAAGGATGGATATTTTAGTTGGTCTTCAGTATATACCAGAATTCCAAAGAAGTAGGCTCTAATACCAATGGGAGAAAAATGGACTTGATAGGGAGAGTGAGAAGAAACAGATAAGAGAGAGCTTATTTCTTCCATGTCCTTTAGAGTGTCAGAAGAAGGTGTGGTCCAGATTAAATTTGGAGTTTAACAACCCCACAAGATTCAGATTAATGATTTATCTTCTGATCTCAAAGTTCTGGATGAGAAGTGGGTCATCTCACTTCAAATGATTAAATTTTTAAAAAAAAACTCTCACAGACGTGCCCAGTCATTTATGTTTTCAGTAACTCTAAATGTATTAAGTTGATGATAAAGAATAGCCATCTCACACATTTTTCTTTCTTTCTTCTTCAATTGTGATTGATAGTTTTGTGAATATAGTAGTCTAGGTTGGCATATGTGGTCTTTCAGAGCTTGTTGGAATCCACTCAGGCCCTTCTGCCTTTCTCTCTATTGAACAGTCAGATGTTAGTTAAATTGTCTTTATACATTACTTAGCCTTTTCCCCTTGCACTTTTTAATATCCTTTCTTTGTTCTGAATACCTAGTGTTTAATTTAGTATGTGTTTCATGAAGTATCTTTTCTGGTTCTATTTGATATATTCTGTACAACAATTATACCTTTATAGACTTTATCTCTTTTAGATTAGGGAAATTTTCTTCTATGATTTTGTTTAAAATATTTGCTTTGCTTTTGACCCGGTTTCATTTCCTTCTATAACTATTATTTCCAGGTTTTGTGTTTTTTTTTATAGTGTCCTAGACTTCCTGAATATTTTGCGCCTGGATTTTTTTAATATATATTCTACATTTTTGTTAAACTGAGATAAACTCAGTTTAAACTCCTTTCATATCTTTTAATCTCTTGCTGCAATTTACCTCTGAGTTTTTTGAGTTAGTGAACTTTTTTTTCATTTTGAGTTTTATTTCAGGTTGCCTATTTGTTATTGTTTCTATTTCTTTGTTAAATTCTACTTTCTTATCTTGAATTGTGTTTGTTATTTAATTGAATTGATTGTCTCTTCATGGTCTCGACTGAGACATTTATTTATACTCTCTTTAATTGTTTTTTAACATAATCAGAATTGGTTCTATTACTTCCTTGCCCTTGTGCCTCATTTAAAATGCTGCTCTTTGGGTATGTTAATTTTAATAAGTATATTATCTTCATTGTTCATGGTTTTGTTTTTGCAATATTTGTAATGTTTCTTAATGTGAATATATAGACTCAATATTTTTTGGATGTGTGTTAGCTTTTTTGTTTGCACTTACAACAATCTAACAGATTTTGTATTATAAAAATGACACATGTTTTTCAGTCTTGGGGAACTCTGGGTTTTAGGGTTCTGACTCTGGATCCAGATCTAAAGTATCAATTGGAACTCTGGGTCATATTCTAAGATGTCTCCATGATTGTTGCAGTGGATAGAATGGTTATAGGGTAGCTGGCAGAAAAAGATTGAGCCTAGAGATATCTTAAGTAGAACATGAGGTCTATCAAGAGTGGCAGAGGCAAAATTAGTGGTACCTTGTGTTTGGCCAAGCACAGCAGCAGGTCTGAGGAGAATGTAGGGGGAGTGAGAGGAGGGGCTAAGACCAGAAGTTGCATCCATATTTTGGGGTAGCCTAGAAAGAAGAGAATGAAGGAGGGGAAAGAAGGCAATGGAAGCCTACCTGGGTCCCAGCCAAATGTGGTTTTGTTGAGGCTATTGGTAGAAACTGGTTGGGTAGGTCAGTAAGGAGTCATACAAGAATGGAACTGGTTTAAGAGTAGTGACTGAGTGGGTCAGTGAGGAAGAACAAGGAGGATCCTGGATCTTTACCAAGAGCAAAGTCCCAAAATGGTAGGGGTGAACTGCAAAGAGGAGCTCAGGTTGATGTCAGAGGCAGGTCTAAGAGGACTTTGGAACAAGTCAAATGATAGAGGGGATGGAGGGCACTGTAGGCTACATAGGATCTGGCCAACTTTAAAAAATTATTGATTGACTATTTTGTTTGATTAATAGTTCCTCCATATCAATAAATTTCACATATATTTTATTACCTTTCTCATCTAGGTCCAGAGTTAATTCCTTCACTTCACTGATCTACTTATTTGAAAGGTCTTTTAACTCACTGATTATTTTTAAATGTAGGATGTGGAATTTTTTCTCATTTCAGTTATTTCATTTTCTTTGGTTTCAGTTTCTGAGACATTTCAGCCTTTCAGTGCCATTATGTTGGTATATTTTTATATGTCTTTGTTTGTTTCTGCTGATACATATGTTGGGTGATATGTGACTTTCAGTATTTTTTTCTTTATTGTTTTTGTTTGAATTATATAGGTAACTGTGTCTTGGAGTTATGATCCCTAGTACTATTTGGAGGAGAAAAATTAATATTTAATAGGAACCAATTTTGTTTTTATTAATCATTTTATTTTTCTACATTTCAAATGATATCCTCCTTCCCTGTTAACCCTCCACAAAACCCTCAACCCATCTGCCCTCTCCACACGAGCCTTTGCATCTATGAGTGTGCTCCTCTATTCACTTGCACACTCCAGGCTCACCCGTCTATCATCCCCCAAAGCTGGGGTATCAAGCCTCCAAAAGACCAAGGTCCTCCCCTCCTATTGATGTCAGATAAGGCCATCCTCTGCTATATATGTATCTGGAGCCATCGAACACTCCATGTATATTCTTTGATTGGTGGTTTAGTCTCTGGGAACTCTGGGTTGTCCAGTTAGTTGATATTGTTCTTCCTATGGGGTTGCAATCCCCTTCAGATCCTTCAGTACTTCCACTAGCTCTTCCATTGGGGTCTCTGGGCTCAGTCCAATGGTTGTCTGTGAGTATCTGCATCTGTATTGGTCAGGTGCTGATAGACCCTCTTAAGGAATGGCCATACTAGGTTCCTGTCTGGAAGTGCTTCTTGGCATCAGCAATAAGGTTGAGTTTTGATGTCTGCAGATAAGATACATCCTTAGGTAGGGCTGTCTCTGGATGGTCTTTCCTTCAGTCTCTGTTGCAGCTTTTATCCCTTTCCTTCCTTTGGAAAGGAACATTTCTGGGTTAACAATTTTGAGATGGATGCATGGCCCCATCCCTCAACTGAGGGCCATGCTTATCTACTGGAGGTGGTCTCTACAGGGTCTCTCTCCCCTTTGTTGCATATTTAAGCTAAAGTCATCCCTGTTGGGTCCTGGGAGCCTCTCACTTCCCTGACATCTGGGACTTTCTACTGGCCACCCCCAGTTCCCCATCCCCCACTGCTATATATTTCTATTCAATTTCCTGACCCTCTATACTTCTCTCCTGTCCCAAAAATTGGAACTAGTTCTACCTGAAGACTCAGCTATACCACTAATGGGCATATACCCAAAGAATGTTCCAACACATAACAAAGACACATGCTTTGCTATGTTTACAACATCCTTATTTATAATAGCCAGAAGCTGGAAACAACCCAGATGTCTCTTAACAGAAGAATGGATACAGAAAATGTGGTACATTTACACAGTGGAGTACTACTCAGCTATTAAAAACAATGAATTCAGAAAATTCACAGGAAAATCTATGGGACTAGAAAATATCATCCTGAGTGAGGTAACCCAATCACAAAAGAACACACATGGTATGTACTTACTGACAAGTGGATATTAGACCAAAAGCTCAGAATATCCATGATATAACCCACAAACCATATGGAGTGGAAGAAGAAGGAAGATCAAAGTGCGGATGGTTCAATCCTACATAGAAGGAAAACAAAATAATCATAGAAGCTAGAGGGAAGAAGCAACCTTGGAGGAAGAGAGGAGAGAGAGGTGAAAAGGGGGGCAGGATCAGGAATAAGAACCATTTTTAACAAATCTGTTACTGAACTTTTGTAAAAGCACCTGATACTTCAATTACTTTCATGAAAGTTTAGGAAACAAAGAAGGATATGAACGACACTGTAGAAAGAATATTAAAGATATCAAATCTAAAGAAAATTATGATAGAAATGTCAATAGAATGATGAAATAGAGATAAGATCTGTGAGATGGCTGAGTAGTTGATGACACTTGCCACCAACCTGAGCACCTGAGTTTGATCACTTGGACCCACATAGTGGAAAGAAAGAAACAGCTCTGGGTATTTGTGCTCTAACCTCAAAGTGCTGTCTAAAGAGTGTATGTACCAACACAATATGCATACGCATAAATAAATAGCCCACACATATGCACAAAATAAATTAAACAATTTTTTGTTATTTTTAAATAAATATAATTTTAAAGAAGAAATAAAAGTAAAAGAGTAGTAAGAAAGTACATGAGTTAGAGAAAACTTTGAGAGAACACAATGGACTAAATAGAGGAACTTATGAAACAATCATGAAATTTAATCAAACAAAATAAAACTGAAACAAAATAGTTAAGAAATAAAGCAAAGGGAATGGGGGAATCTAATCTGGTATTGAGTGAGGGAAAAGTACTGAAGCTCTGAGGGCCAGCAGAAAGAATGGAAACGGGCAACCTGAGGAGGTAGAATGTTAGGGGAACCCTTCAGAATGTACCAGAGACCTGGAAAGTGAAAGACTCTCAAGACTAAAAGGGAGGGACAAGAAGACAGGGCAGCAAGTGAGAGAGAGGGTTGCTACCCCACACTCAAAATTCTGACCCATAATTGTTCCTGTCTGAAAGAACTACAGGGATGGAAATGGAGAGGATCCTGAGGAAAAGGTTCAGCAACAGGTCTAAAGTGGGATCTAGCTCAAGGGGAGGTCCCAAGGACTGACACTATTACTGAGGCTATGGAGAACTCACAAAAAGGGACCTATCATGACCACCCTCCAAAAGACCCAACAAGCATCTGAAAGAGTCAGATGCAAATATTTGCACCCAACCATTGAACAGAAGCTGCTGACCCCTGTGGTTGAATTAGGGAAATTTGGAAGAAGCTGAGGAGGAGGGTAACCCTGTAGGAGGACCAGTAGTCTCAATTAACCTAGACCCCTGAGATCTCACAAACACTGGACCACTAACTGGGCAGTATATACCAGCTAATATGAGGTCCCCAGCACATATACAGCAGAGAACTGCTGGGTCTGGGTTTAGTCAGAGAAGATGCACCTAACCCTCAATAGACTGGAGGCTTCAGGGAGTTTAGAGGTCTGGTTGGGTGGTGGGTGGGGCTGGGGACATCCTTGTGGAGACAGGGGAGTGGGGAGGAGATATGGGATGTGGAACAGTCAGAGGGTGGACCTGGAGGGGAATGAAATTTGGAGTTTAAAATGAATAAATAAATAAATAAATAAATAAATAAATAAATAATTTTTTAAAAAATAAATAAAGCAAAACTTAAATTAAAAAATAAAAATAACAAATTAAAGTTAATACAAAACTTGAAATATCACCTAATCAATACTTCTTCTTTGAAGGGATGACTATAAGACCTTACCCCTAGAATTGCCTTATGTGATTACTCTGCTGTAGTGAAAGCAGTTATTTGTATCTGGATTACAAATAGGTTAAAATAGAATAGTCAGTATGTTATGTCTGTGGGTAGTCCAAGCAAGATTGGCTGGTCTGTTTTTTGTTAGTTTGTTTGTTTGTTTGTTTTTCTTTTCTCTATTTAGTTGAATCTCTTTGTAGACTGCAGGGGAGTTCAGCTCACCCTTAGGATTTTCCCAACCCACAGCTTAGACTACTCTCCAGAAGCAAATGCCTACTTGTGAGCTTCTGACTTCTGTATGTGTTGAGTAGTTGCTTCTGCCCAATTTGGTTTTTAACATATGCTTCCTCTTGTGTTTACCTTTGCAGTTGTGTAGTCTTATCATCCCCTCTTAGCCTTTCCACCAGAGAATCTTAGCTTGAATATATTTTCAAATAATAAGCTTCATTTCAGGTCAATCTCTTTGGGATACTTATACGATTCTGTATCATCGTGCTCTGGAGGTTGGGAGATATTAGAAAATTTCTTTAGTATTAGCAAATGTACTAGTGCCAAGTGATAAATCACCCTTCCTTCACCTTAGGCTTAAAAGTCATCTTATAGCAAAGAAAAGCTAGGTTCATTTTTGTTTATGATTAAATCTCTGTTTCTCAAGGATTAGGCTATCCCTTAATTGTAACCTTAAGTAAAACAAACTTATACTGCCTGTTCTTGGAAATGGCAACCATGCCTTTGCTCTTAAAAAAAATTATTGTGACTACCTATAGTTTTGACCACTTTGTTATGACCACCTTCAACCATGTCTCTGTTGCAGGTTCTTATAACCATGTTATGATTACGTCCTCCTTCTGTAATCCTGACGACTTACCTACCAGACCTCCCATTTGGAACACCCATAAGCCCTTATCTTATGTCCAATGCTGATCTCTTGAATCACACCTTTATGGGGAGAGTGTCCATGTACATTAATTTTTTAAACTTGTTTATTAATTTGGCAAATATTTGGATCAGTGGTCTTTCTACTTACATCTGTGGGATTAGCACAAGTTTTCTGCTGTTTCCAGCAGAGCAGTTTCTTATTAGGATCTGTTCCACCCTTTGCCAAATGATTATTTCATACATCTTAAAGATTTTGCTGTAATATTTTGGTCTGGCTGTTTTTAGTTTTAGAAATTTTCCTTTTCTGTTTGGTTGGCAGACACAGAATAAGGAGATGAGATATTGCTCCCTTCTTCCACCACTTTTTTCAGGGCTATCACTTGTCATATGTTCTTTTGTTGTAACTTTAACATTAAATATTTTTAGATTTTTATCTATCCTATTGTAAACCCATTATTAATTTTCCTTTGCCTATTTAATTCAGCTCCTACTTTTCTAAAGTCAGAGATGATATTTGCTTTTAAATTTATAGGGGCATAAAAGATATTATTTCTTCCTATTTTACAATCTCTTTTACCCAAAATAATTTAGATTTATTACATTTTTAAGGTTTTCCTAAATATTGACTTTTCTCTACAAAAGCATATATGATTTTACATCTATACCATACTTTTTTTAAATCCACTCATCTATTGGGGAGCACCTAGACCAGTGGTTTACAACCTTGATAATGTGGCTATCTTTTAGTATAGTTCCTCATGTTCCCCAGACATAAAATTATTTTGTTGCTATTTAATAACTTTAATTTTGCTGCTGTTATAAATTGTAATGTGAATACATTTGATACACAGAATATTTGATATGCAGAGTATCTGATGTACAACTCTCAAAGAGGATGTGACCCACAGGTTTAGAATCACTGATAGACTGACTAACTCCTTCTTGGCTGTTGTGAGTTAGACCATAATAAGCAAGGCATATAAGTAACTCTACTATGCCCCTGATATTTTAGGGGATAGTATTTCTTTTTTAAAAATCAATCTATTCATTTGCATCTCAAATGATATTCCACTTCTCAGTAACCCCCTCCACATGCCCCCTATCCCAAAACCTCCGTCTCCTCCCTCCCCTCTGCCTCTATGTGGGTGTTCCTCCACCCATCCACCCTCTCCTGCCCTACCTCTCCAGCATCCCCTTATGCTGGGGCATCAAACCTCCACAGGACAAAGGGCCTCCCCTCCCATTGATGTCAGACAAGACCATCTGGTCTACATATGTATCTGGAGCCATATATCCCTCCCTGTATACTCCTTGGTTGGTGATCTAGTCCCTGGGAGCACTGACTGGTCTGGCCAGCTGATATTGTTCTTCCTATGGGGTTGCCATCCCCCTGAGGTCCTCCAGGCCAACAACGAGCTCCCCCCACCAGGGTCCCTGAGCTCAGTCTGATGGTTGGCTCCAAGTGTCCACATCTGCATTGTTTAGTTTCTGGCTGAACCTCCCAAGGAGCAGCCACACCAAGTTCCTGTCAGCAAGTACCTCTTGGCAATGGCAACAGTGTTAGATTTGGTGCCTGCAGACAGGATGGATCCCCATGTGGGGGAGTACACAGATGGCCCTTCCTTCAGTCTATGCTGCATTTTTTGTCCATGTTCTTCCTTTGAACAGGAACATTTCTGGGTTAAAACCTTTGAACTGGGTGTGTGGCCCCATCTCTAGACCAGAGGCTTTGCCTATCCACTGGAGGTGGTCTCTACAGGTTCTGTCTCCACTTCTCTGCTGAAATCATCCCTGTTGGGTCCTGGGAGCCTATTGTTTCTCTGGAATCTGGAACCCTTAAGTGGGTATCCCCATTTCCTCATCCCCCTACATATTTTTATTCAATTTCTTGACCCTCTGTACCTCTCTCCTGTCCCCTAGAGTACCTGATACGGACTCCCTTATTTTTCTCCCCCTCCTCTTTCCCTCCCAGGTCCCCCTCCCTTAACTTCACTTGATCATTCTGTTCCCCCCCTCAATGCAAGATTGAAGCATCCACACTCTGGTCTTCCTTCCTCCTAAGCTCCATGTGGTCTGTGGGTTGTATCATAGACATTGTGAGTTTTAGGGCTAATAACCACTTATCAGTGACTACATACCACATGTGTGCTTTTGTGTCTGGGTTACCTCATTCAGGATGACATTTTCTAGTTCCATCTACTTGTCTGCAAATTACATGAAGTCATTGTTTTTAATAGCTGAGTGATACCCCATTGTGTGAATGTATCACATTTTCTGTATCCATTCTTCGGTTGAAGGACATCTGGGTTGTTTCCAGCTTCTGGTTATTAGAAATAAGGTTGCTGTGAACATAGTGGGTCATGTGTCCTTGTTATATGTTGGAGCATTCTTTGGGTATATGCTCAAGAGTGCTATAGCTGGTTCTTCAGGTAGAACTGTTTCCAATTTTCTGAGGAAGATCCAGACTGATTTCCAGAGTAGTTGTACCAGTTTGCAATCCCACCAGCAATGGAAGAGTGTTCTTTCTTCACATCCTTGCCAGCGTTGGCTAATACTTGAGTTTTTTATCTTAGCCATTCTGACTGGTGTGAGGTGGAATCTCAGGTTCATTTTGATTTGCATTTCCCTGATGACTATTATATTTAGTCCATACCTAAATATAATAAAAGCAATGCACAGCAAACCAATAACCAACACACATTAAACATACAGAAACTCAAAGCAATCCCATTAAAATCAGGGACAAGGCAATGCTGTCCACTATCTCTCTTCAATATAGTACTCAAATTTCTAGCCAGAGCAATTAGGCATCAAAAGGAGATCAAAGGGATACAAATTGGGAAGGAGAAAGTCAAGATATCACTACTTTCTGATGATATGATAGTATACATAAGAGACCCCAAAAATTCTACCAGAAAGCTCCCGTAGCTGATAAACAACTTCAGCAAAGTGGCTGGATATAAAATTAATTCTAACAAATCAGTAACCTTCCTCTACTCAAAGGATAAATGGTCTGAGACAAAAATTAGGGAAATGACACCCTTCAAAATAGTCACAAATAATATAAAATATCTTGGTGTGATTCTAACCATGCAAGCGAAAGATCTATATGACAAGAACTTCAAGTCTCTGAAGAAAGAAATCAAAGAAGACCTCAGAAGATAGAAAGATCATCCAAGCTCATGTATTGGCAGGATTTATATAGTAAAAATGGCCATATCACCACAAGCAATCTACAGATTCAAGGCAATACTCATTAAAAATTCCAACTCAATTCTTCATAGAGTTAGAAAGAGCAATTCTCAAATTCATTTGGAATAACAAAAAAAAAAAACAAAACAAGATAGTGTAAACTATTCTCAATAATAAACAAATTTCTGGGGGAAATCACCATCCCTGACCTCAGGCTGTAGAACATTAGTGATAAAAACTGCATGGTGATGGTACAGAGATAGGAAGGTAAATCAATGGAATAGAATTGAAGACCCAGAAATAAACCCACACACTTATGATCATTTGATCTTTGACAAAGTAGGTAAACCCATGGAGTGGAAAAAAGACAGAATTTTCAACAAATGATGCTGGTTCAAATGGCAGTATGCCTGTAGAAGAATGCAAATCAATCCATTCTTATCTCCTTGTACAAAGCTCTACTCTATCTGGATCAAGGACCTCCACATAAAACCATATACACTGAATCTAATAGAAGAGAAATTGGGGAAGAGCCTCAAACACATGAGTACAGGGGAAATTTTCCTGAACAGAACATCAATGGCTTATGCTCTTAGATAAAATATCCACAAATGGGACATCATAAAATTAAGAAGCTTCTATAAGCAAAAGACACTGTCAATAGGACAAAATGGCAACCAACAGATTGGAAAAAGATCTTTCCCAACACTACATCAGATAGAGGGATTATATCCAAAATATACAAAGAATTCAAGAAGTTAGACCCTAAATAACCTATAGGCAAATAACTCTATTTTAAAATGGGGTACAGAGCTAAACAGAGATTTCTCAACTGAAGAATCTCGCATGGTTGAGAAACACTTAAAGAAATGTTCAATATTCTTAGTCATCAGGGGTAGTATCTTTTACATGTGGTATACTGGTATAGCTAGATCATATGGTAGTTACATGTATAGATATTTTGTGGACCATATATACTGACTTACATACTGGCCACATAAATTAAATCCCAATGACAGTGTATAAACTTCTACAAGTTTGCTATGGTTTTTAAATTTTTGTTTGTTTGATGGCATACATTTTGACTAGGGTGAAATGTAAAGTGTAAATTTGATTCAAATTTTACCATTAGAGACTTCCGGTTTGGGACCGAGCCTAGAGCAGGTCGCAGGCAGCAGCTCCGTACCCAACCGCAGAAAACCAAGAAAAACAGGGACTCCCAGGAGCTTGAACTCACGCAGCATCCCAGGTAAGGAAATAGCAGCACTCACCCCAAACAGGGAGCAACAGGGACCCACTGGGACCCAGGAATTTGCTCCTGGCCTGGAGCGGGCTCCATCCAGTCTGGGCCCGAGCACTCGCGGATCCCGGGAGGCAGCTCTGCACCCAATCTCGCAGACTCCAGAGGAAGCGGGGCTCGCAGGACCTCTGTGCCAAGCAGGGTCTTGGGCTAGGAGGTGGCAGTGCTTGCCCCCGAACAGGGAGTGGCTAGGACCCACTGGACCCAGGAGTTCACTCCAGGGCCCGGAGCATGGGTTCCTTCCGGTCTGTGCCAGAGCAGATCCCAGGAGTCAGCTCTGCACCCAATCTCACAGAACCTAGAGGGAGCGGGGCTCTCCGTGGCTCAAGCTAGCTCAAGCAGTTTCTTAGGCTAGGAGGTGGCAGTGCTCGCCCCCAATCAGGGAGCAACTGGGACCCACTGGGACCCACTGGGACTCATTGGGATCCAGGAATCCACTCCTGACCCGGAGCCCCGGCCCCTTCCGGTTTCCACCTGAGCACCTAGCACATCTTGGGCCTCATCTCTAACTAAAGCAGCAAAACCCATCCCAAACAGTTCTGACACAACCTAGATAATAGGAAAGACAGGCCCCAGTCAGAGACAGCACTGATAGCACAAAGGTGATCCAGATGGCGAAAGGCAAGCGCAAGAACACAAGCACCAGCAACCCAAGGTACTTGCCATTATCAGAACCTAGTTCTCCCACATTAGAAAGTCCTGAACTCCCCATATCACCAGGAAAACAAGAACCAGATCTAAAATCATTTCTAATGATGATGCTAGAGGACTACAAGAAGTAAGTAAATAACACTATCAAAAAACTTGAGGAGAACACAGGAAAACAGGATGAAGTCCTTAAAGAAACACAAAAATCCTTTAAAGAATTACAAGAAAACACAAACAAACAGATGAAGGAATTGAACAAAACCATCCAGGACATAAAAATGGAAGTGGAAACAATAAAGAAATCACAAAGGGAGACTATCCTGGAGATAGAAAACCTAAGAAAGAAATCAGGAGTCATAGATACAAGCATCACCAACAGAATACAAGAGATAGAAGAAAGAATCTCAGGTGCAGAAGATATCTTAGAAAATATTGACACAACTATCAAAGAAAATGCAAAATGCAAAAAGTTGCTATCTCAAAATATCCAGGAAATCCAGGACGCAATGAGAAGACCAAACCTAAGGATAATAGGTATAGATGAGAGTGAAGATTCCCAACTTAAAGGGCCAGTAAATATCTTCAACAAAATTATTGAGGAAAACTTCCCTAACCTAAGGAATGAGATGCCCATAATCACACAAGAAGCCTACAGAACGCCAAACAGACTAGATCAAAAAAGAAATACCTCCCGTCACATAATAATCAAGACTCAAAATGTACAAAACAAAGACAGAATTTTAAAAGCAGTAAGGGAAAAAGGCCAAATAACATATAAAGGCAAACCTATCAGAATTACACCTGACTTCTCACCAGATACTATAAAAGCCAGAAGATCCTGGACAAATATCATACAAACCCTAAGAGAACATAAATGCCAGCCCAAGCTACTTTACCCAGCAAAACTCTCAATTACCATAGACGGAGAAACTAAGATATTCCATGACAAAACTGAATTTACACAGTATCTTCCCACAAATCCAGCTTTACAAAGGATAATGGCAGGAAAGCTCCAATACAAGGAGGGCAATCATACCCCAGAAAGAGCAAGAAAATAATCCTTTTCCATCAAACCCAAAAGAAGATAACCACACAAACGATGTCTCCACTATTAGCAAAAATGACAGGAAGCAACAACACCCTCTCCTTAATATCTCTTAACATCAATGGACTCAATTCCCCAATAAAAAGGCATAGGCTAACGGACTGGATACGCAAACAGGACCCAGCTTTTTGCTGCTTACAGGAAACCCACCTCAGTGACAAAGACAGACACTACCTTAAAGTAAAAGGTTGGAAAACAATTTTTCAAGCAAATGGCACTAAGAAACAAGCGGGAGTAGCCATTCTAATATCGAATAAAATCAACTTTCAACTTAAAACTATCAAAAAGGATAAGGAAGGGCATTTCATACTTGTCAAAGGAAAAGTCAACCAACATGAACTCTCAATTCTGAATATCTATGCGCCAAATACAAGAGCATCGAATTTCATAAAAGAAACCTTACTAAAGCTCAAAACACACATTGCACCTCACATAATAATAGTGGGAGACTTCAACACCCCACTCTCAGCAATGGATAAATCATGGAAACAGAAACTAAATAGAGATACAGTAAAACTAACAGAAGTTATGAACCAAATGGACTTAACAGATATCTATAGAACATTTCACCCTAAAGCAAAAGAATATACCTTTTTCTCAGCACCTCATGGTACCTTCTCCAAAATAGACCATATAATTGGGCACAAGACAGGCCTCAACAGATATAAGAAAATTGAAATAATTCCCTGCATCCTATTAGATCACCATGGTCTAAGGCTGGTCTTCAAAAATGACAAAGAGAATGGAAAGCCCACATTTACATGGAAACTGAACAACACCCTACTCCTTGATAATCAGGTAAGGGAAGAAATAAAGAAAGAAATTAAAAACTTTTTAGAATTTAATGAAAATGATGACACATCATACCAAAATTTATGGGATACAATGAAAGCAGTGCTAAGAGGAAAATTCATAGCTCTAAGTGCCTACAAAAAGAAACTGGAGGGAGCATACACTAACAGCTTGACAGAGCAACTGAAAGACCTAGAACAAAAAGAAGCTAATACACCCAAGAGGAGTAGAAGGCAGGAAATAATTAAACTCAGGGCTGAAATCAACCAAATTGAAACAAAAAGAACTATCCAAAGAATCAATAAAACCAGGAGCTGGTTCTTTGAGAAAATCAACAAGATAGATAAACCCTTAGCTAGACTAATCAGAGGGCAGAGAGACAGTATCCAAATTAATACAATCAGAACTCAAAAGGGGGACATAACAACAGAAACTGAGGAAATTAAAAAAATCATCAGATCCTACTACAAAAGCCTATATTCAACAAAATTGGAAAATTTGGATGAAATGGACAATTTCCTAGACCAATACCAGTTGCCAATGTTAAATCAGGACCAGATAAACCATCTAAACAGTCCCATAACCCCAAAAGAAATAGAAGCAGTCATTAAAAGTCTCCCTACAAAGAAAAGCCCGGGACCAGACGGTTTTAGTGCAGAATTCTATCAGACCTTCAAGGAAGACCTAATTCCAATTCTTTTCAAACTATTCCACAAAATAGAAACAGAAGGTACACTACCCAACTCATTCTTTGAAGCCACAATTACACTCATACCTAAGCCACACAAAGACCCAACAAAGAAAGAGAACTTCAGGCCAATCTCCCTTATGAACATTGATGCAAAATTACTCAATAAAATTCTAGCGAACCGAATTCAAGAACACATCAAAACAATTATCCATCACGATCAAGTTGGCTTCATCCCAGGAATGCAGGGTTGGTTCAATATTCGGAAATCCATCAATGTAATCCATTATATAAACAAACTCAAAGAAAAAAACCACATGATCATCTCACTAGATGCTGAGAAAGCATTTGACAAAATTCAACACCCCTTCATGATAAAAGTCTTGGAAAGGTCAGGAATTCAAGGTCCATACCTAAACATAGTAAAAGCAATTTACAGCAAACCAGTAGCCAGCATTAAACTAAATGGAGAGAAACTTGAAGCAATCCCACTAAAATCAGGGACTAGGCAAGGCTGCCCACTCTCCCCCTACTTATTTAATATAGTATTGGAAGTCCTAGCCAGAGCAATTAGGCAACACAAGGAGGTCAAAGGGATACAAATTGGAAAGGAAGAAGTCAAAATCTCACTATTTGCAGATGATATGATAGTATACTTAAGTGACCCCAAAACTTCCACCAGAGAACTCCTAAACCTGATAAACAACTTTAGCAAAGTGGCTGGATATAAAATTAACTCAAGCAAATCAGTAGCCTTCCTCTACTCAAAAGATAAACTGGCTGAGAAAGAAATTATGGAAATGACACCCTTCAAAATAGTCACAGATAATATAAAATACCTTGGTGTGAACCTAACCAAGCAAGTAAAAGACCTGTATGACAAGAACTTCATTCCCCTGAAGAAAGAAATCGAAGCCGATCTCAGAAGATGGAAAGATCTCCCATGCTCATGGATTGGAAGGATTAATATAGTAAAAATGGCTATTTTGCCAAAAGCCATCTACAGATTTAATGCAATCCCCATCAAAATTCCCACTCAATTCTTCTCAGAGATAGAAAGAGCAATCTTAAAATTTATTTGGAATAACAAAAAACCCAGGATTGCGAAAACTACTCTCAGCAATAAAAGAACTTCTGGAGGAATCACCATCCCCGACTTCAAGCTGTACTACAAAGCAATAGTGATAAAAACTGCATGGTATTGGAACAGAGACAGGCAGGAGGATCAGTGGAATAGAATAGAAGATCCAGAAATGAACCCCCATACCTATGGTAACTTAATCTTTGACAAAGGGGCTAAAACCATCGAATGGAAAAAAAGATAGCATTTTCAACAAATGGTGCTGGTCCAACTGGTGGTCAGCATGTAGAAAAATGAAAATTGATCCATACTTATCTCCTTGTACAAAGCTCAATTCCAAGTGGATTAAGGACCTCCACCTAAAACCAGCCACACTGAAACTAATAGAAGAGAAACTGGGAAAAAGCCTGGAATACATAGGCACAGGGAAAAAGTTCTTGAACAGAACGCCAATGGCCTGTGCTCTAAGACCAAAAATTGACAAATGGGACCTCATAAAGCTGCAAAGCTTCTGTAAAGCAAAGGACACAGTCAATAGGACAGAGCGGCAACCAACAGATTGGGAAAAGATATTCACCAACCCTACATCTGATAAAGGGCTAATATCCAAGGTATACAAAGAACTGAAGAAATTAGACTCTAGACAATCAAAGAACCCTATTAAAAAATGGAGCACAGACCTGAACAAAGAATTCTCAACTGAGGAAGCTCGAATGGTTGAGAAGCACCTAAAGAAGTGTTCAGCATCCCTAGTCATCAGGGAAATGCAAATGAAAACAACACTGAGATTCCACCTCACACCAGTCAGAATGGCTAAGATCAAAAACACAGGTGACAGTACATGTTGGCAAGGATGTGGAGAAAGAGGAACACTCCTCCACTGTTGGTGGGATTGTAAACTGGTACAACCACTATGGAAGGCAGTCTGGCGGTATCTCAGAAAATTGAACATAGCGTTACCTAGGGACCCAGCTATACCACTCCTGGGCATATACCCAAAAGAAGTTTCAACATACAACAGGGACACATGCTCCACCATGTTCATAGCAGCCTTATTTATAATAGCCAGAAATTGGAAAGAACCCAGATGCCCTTCAACAGAATGGATGCAGAAAATGTGGTACATTTATACAATGGAGTACTACTCAGCTATTAAAAACAATCAGTTCACAAAATTCCTAGGCAAATGGATGGAGCTGGAAAATATCATCTTGAGTGAGATGACCCAATCTCAAAGGAACATACATGGTATGCACTCACTGATAAGTGGATATTAGCCCAAAAGCTCACAATTTCTAAGAATCTTCATATAGACCACATAAAACTCACATAGAAGAAGGAAGACCAAAGTATGAATGCGTTGGTCCTTTTTAAAAGGAGCATCAAAAGTTTCAACCAGAACTCCCAAAGTCTAAACCACCAACCAGAGAGCACAAAGGGAGGGACTCACGCACCTGTATAGGGAATTGAGGGTGACCTTGTTAGACTCCAGTGAAAGTGGAGGGCCAAGGTCCCCAAAAGTTTGGATCCCCTACTGTGTTGGAATTCGAGAGCAGGGAGATGGGACTGGGAGGATGTTTGGAGCACACCATCACAAAAATTAGGAGGAAGGGGTAGGGGATAAGGGATTTGGGGGGAGAATGAGAAAGGAGACAACATTGAAAGGTAAATACATATAATACCCAATAAAAACCCCACACAGATAAAGGATTTAAAAAAAAGGAAGTCTATTTATTTTAAATTAATTTCAAAAGTTTCTAGGAGATGCAAATTGGCTAAGATACTATTTTAAGCTCTCCACAAAAGAATTTAAATCTCTGTTCAATATTCTCAAGAGAGAGGTAAACCCTAACTTCCTCAACAGTTAATTGACAAAAGAGAGGTAATCTCACAAAAAGTAGAAAAAGCTATTTCTAATCGATATATCATATAGTCTGATTAATTGTCAGTGGAGCTATAAAAGTCCTTTGACAAAAGATTATTAATATAGATTTATATATCCTTAAATAAGGCCTTCATGACTCTCTGAGTGTGGAAGGAGCAACTGTTGGCGCTTCTGCCCTGATTTTACAAGAACTCTGAAAAATTGGCTTTAAAAACAAAAGAGGGGGAACGGTACCCCCTCAGAAGGAGTCCCCCTGAAATACTCTCCATCATGCCTTGTTCACTTTTCTCTCTCTAAAGCTGAAAGCTCATGGCAAATCTCTTGCTGACCATGTTCGTGACCTCGGGCACCACCAAGACCAACAAAACTTTGCCACAGATATGGGGAAGGACCCTCATACCCATAAAGGGAATGCCCCAGTCCCAGTTCCCTTATGGAGCCGAGGACTGATATGCCTGCCCAATACCACAGAAGGCACAGCTAACCGGCTACCACAAATATTAATGAAAAAAATAGATACCCTCACAAAGCCAGGCCCAATCATAAATACAATGAATAACAATTTACATCCAGGGAAGAGAAATCTCCCTGAGAATCCCCTTCTTTTTTCTTTCCAGGTAAAATTGAATCACCCGTGATGCCTGCTATTAGAAGTTCTAACCCAGATGGACCAGAAGCCAGGAGCCTCGCCCTTACCCTCACCCCCTACCTTTTCCCACCTGCACAAGGTCCCCTGAAGCTGGGCAACTGCAAGATCCTGCTTGGCAACTGCAGATAGACTCAAAGCAGTGTACCATATCATCTGAAGAATAGCAGGGAGACCATAACTCAAGCAGTGTACCATATCTTCTGAAGAATAGCAGGTTGCAGTCCTCCTCGCCCCCACGAATAACCAGGACCCGCCGGTCGGGTCAAGTGGCACCCAGACGTGGGGCTCGAGGCACGGACCCATCCGGACAGACCCTCATTGAGAGGATGTGCGCACGACATCAAGATTGAGCAAGACAGAGATCATCGCCTGTGACCTGTCGTCCACGGAACCAGGTTGATGCTGCCATCAAGAAGGCAGTTGAAGTTCATTACCATCAGCTGAAAATTGCAGAGGATCCAGAAGAGACTCCGCAGGAGACTGACACAGCTGTCAGCTCCCCTGCCTCCCCCTACGGTCGACCCCTAGACTTCCACGCCCTCCAGAAGGGTTCCTGGTATGCCTGGCTTTGCCCTCATTTGTCTCGCTAGAGAGCTTGGCCTCTTGATCACCACAACAAAAATTGGCTTTTTCCTAAACCAAGGCCACCCTTGATATGGCCGCTAACATTGGGGAGCCTTCCTTTATGACAATATTACACCCCAAACTGACAAATGGTTGGTAACTTGAACATTTACAAGAGACTAGGATGGCTGTGAGTTAGTCCAATGACGGGATTATTGTAGGTCCACTTCCCAGGGGCCCACCCAATGCAGCCGAAAAGGAGTGCGTGGTGCTGGGAGTGGGTGCAGCCTACATGGCCTAAGACAGGGCTCTCACCCTCCTTTCACCCACATCAGAGTCCCTTGACGTTGCCCATCGTCGACAGCCTAAAGCCTTCGACCATCGATGTGACTCGTCTCACATCAGTGTTTTGGGGTTGTGAACTTGTCTAAGACCCCCCATAATTAGACATCCAAATTCAAAACTCACATAGTTGGGATTGAACATAAGACGCCTTCTCTAACTAAACAGAGAAGGGGGAGATGCCAGAAGCCAGGACCCTCGCCCTTACCCTTACCCCCTACCTTTCCCCACCTGCACAATGTCCTCTGAAGCTTGGCAACTGCAAGATCCTGCTTAGCAACTGCAGATAGACTCAAAGCAGAGTACCATGTCTTCTTAAGAATAGCAGGGAGACCATAACTCAAGCAGTGTACCATATCTTCTGAAGAACTGCAGGTAGATCATAATTCAAGGCAGTGTACCATATAGACCATGACATGTTTCAAGGCACAGGCCAAGAAGATTTTGTACTTTTCCACCACCTGGACCCTCTTACCCCCTCCCCTTGTAAAACATGCTATAAAAAAAAAGCATTTCATGTTCAAAAAAAATAATAAAAAAATTAAAAAAAAAATTTTACCATTAGATAAAGTTGTAGATTTTTGTCTTCATTTGAAAATGTCTGCTTAATTACTATTTTTCATTTATTTACTGGGTTATTTGTTGTTTTATATTTTATTGTGTTGTTTTATATTTAATTTTGAGTAATATATGCTATATATGAATATATGTGTATATATATATATACATATGTTTGTGTAATTGACATTTACACATCTTTACTCTTATATGTGAAATATGAAGTTTGGGAAAGAATACCAAAATAAAAGAGGAAAGAAAGAGATAAGGAAATGTAAATGACACAACCAGCAGAGTAACAATCCATGGAAGGCAAGATGTTAGGTTGATACAGCAAGGGTAAGGAATCAGTGTTGGTTCAAACTTTGGCAGTCTAGCCCTTTTAGGCATTTTAATCAGAGCATAATTTGGTGAAAACTTTCCTGTTGATAATTAATTCAATCCCAGGTCCACAAGGAAGCCTAAAGCAAGCTAAATAAAGATTAGCCATATCAACATCAAAATTCTCTGTAAAGTACATGTGCCATCTTACTTAAAGATGTGCTTTATAAATTGACTACGTGTGGTATCTTCCATAAAGATAGGTTCTATGGATTGACAAGTTCATGATAAGGTCTGAAAGAAAGTCTTGTGTGGTCTCCACCATGCAGATTTTGTAAAGGTCACCAGCCTATTAACAATGTCTACTCCCAGTCGTCTGGGAGCATAACTGGTTATGCATCTTCTTGTTGGAAGGAACAAATCTGTTTAACATTCTAAGTTCCCCTAGCACTTGCCTATGCACAAAAAGATCTCTGTACCTCCTACAAGGAAGGTGAGAAAAAAAATGATTGTGTAAGAGAGTGATAAATGAATATGATTAAGATATGTAATATATAAAAATGGCATAGTGAAATCCATTATTTGTACAAATATTCTAACAAAAGGATGCACACACATATACAAATAATATTATATATATATACATATACATATACATATACATATACATATACATATACATATACATATA
>NW_021604685.1:1652384-1654454 GCF_004785775.1 Grammomys surdaster | reverse complement strand
ATATACATATACATATACATATACATATACATATACATATACATATATTTATTGTGAGGAAAAATATTTTGAGAGATGAATGGTATAGCTTAGGCAGAACAACATTTGCTTTGCAAGCACAAAAGCTTGTTTAATCCCAAGCACTCATGTAAAAAGCCAGGCACAGTGGCATTTATTTGCAATCCTACTATTGGGGAGGAAGAGGCATAAGAATCCCAGAAGCACCATGAATAGTTAGCCTATCTTAATTTATGAGTTCAAGGCAACAAAATAAAGCAGCAAAAACAAAAAGCCCACCCTGTATCAAAGGATGATGTCAGAAGATGATACCACACCCATGGTTTTTTCTTGGGCTTCCACATGCAAATAATCCCACATGTAGACATATACCCACATACACATGAATATCTAAACACATAAAAAGAAAATTGTCGATTAAATAATTTCAAGCAGGATTTTAGAGCACATAAAAAAAAATCAACCACAATCAAGTCAGCTACATTACGGAAATGTAGAAATGGTTGTATATATATATGAATTATAAATATAACCCCACACAAATGTACCAAAGGACAGATACCACATGATCAATCATATTAGAACCAGAAAAAAAGCTTTGACAAAATTCCACATTACTTCGTGATAAAAGTCATTGAAAATCTAAGGACACAAAAGGCATATATCAACATCAAGAGGGAAATATTCAGAAAGCACACAACTGACTTTATATAAAATTGAATCCCACAACTTGTCAATGATCAGAGAACAAGAAATTGCACATCACTCATCTCTAACTAGGATATCAATACCATACTGCTCTTCTCAACCTTTAGGGATTACTTCAGAGGAAGGGACAGAAAAATTGTAACGTATATGGGTAGTGGGGGCCAATGAAACAGTGTTTTCTAAATACAGAAAGAAAGTTGCACATATGAACTTATAGCACCCAAAAAAACATAAGGTACGGTATCATCTTCTGGAATATCATCTTTTGATACAGGTTAGGGTTGTTTGTTTGTTTGTTTCTGTTGTTTTATTGCCTTGACATAAGCATGAACTGGTGAACTGACAGCATGAACAAGACCAGGACAAGATTAACCCACATGAAATCCCAGCTTGTATTAAAGAAGTAAAAATGAAATACAGATCCTATGTAAGATGGTATTGGTAATTTATAGCTACTATGAGAGGGATAATTTCCCTCTCATAGTAGCTATAAATTCTTTAAAGGTGTGGGCCCTGGTAGGTCAACTGAGCTCCAGTGGATGATTACACACTCAAGGGTATATAAGCAACAGAAATTATACTTTATGTTTTTGTTGTTGCTGTTGTTTTAAAAAAAGAACACGAATCTGCCAGGCAAGGAAGAGGAGCTTAATCTGGGAGGATTTGTTGAGGAAGTGAATATAATCAAAATGCTACATGGTCTCCCTCATATGTGGATGTCAGATTGAATCTTTGAATATGTGTGTTATAGTTGGAGTATCCACAGAAGTAAGGAACTAGTAAAGGACTGAAATGGAGAACAATTAATGGAACAAGAGTAGAATGCAGGTAGTATGAATGGAGATAATAAAACTAAGTGGGTTAAATATGTTGGATAACAGTTGATAAAGGTAAAGAGAAGGGAGTGTGGTGATGAAAACTAAGACTAATGAATGACCTCTTATAAAGCCATATGGACACATATCAAAATTATCCCCTTTGCAATTTAAATAAAATATCTGATAAGAACTGAAAAAGCAAGTTTTAAATTGAACAATTAGGAAAAAATCGAAAGATATAGCACAAGAAATGGCAAGTTTGTAGTTAATAAGATCTATGTGTAAAAACAAAACAAAATGAAGCAAACAAGCAAAAAAAAACCCTATGAAAACCACCAGTTCAAAAATAATCAATATGCAAAATCAACAGCTTTGGTTACATAATGATGTACTTACTGAGAGAGAAAAAAAAGAAGGAGAGGGAGAGGGAGAGGGAGAGGGAGAGGGAGAGGGAGAGGGAGAGAGAGAGAGAGAGAGAGAGAGAGAGAGAGAGAGAGAGAGAGAGAGAGAGAGAGAGAGAGAGAGA
>NW_021604685.1:1547682-1652374 GCF_004785775.1 Grammomys surdaster | reverse complement strand
AGAGAGAGAGAGAGAGAGAGAGAGAGAGAGAGAGAGAGAGAGAGAGAATGAATATTAGGGACACCATCTCCTTTATAATTGGTATAATAGAATAAAATACCTAGAAACAAACTTAAACAAGGATATGAATGACTTCTACAATATTTGTAAAACATGAAGAAGGAAAGTAAACACCATGTACACAAAATGAAAGAATCTCTCACGTTTATAGACCATAATAAATTTGTATGAAGTCCATACTAGACAAATTAATCTACAAATTCAGTGCAGTCATTATAAAAACATTATTGTAATTCTTCATAGAGCTATGTAAATAATGATAAAAAACCATAAAGTAATTCATATAGCTAAATCAGTCATCTTTAATTTTTAACATACAATTTTTGTTCCTTGAGAATTTTATACAGGCATACAATGTATTGTGATAATATGTACCCTCATTCATCTCCCTGACTACTTTCCCTCCTTTTCTCCTACCCCACTCTACAGTTGTGTCTTTTTTCAAAAACAAATTATTTTAATTTGTATTTTTCATGTACTTATGATTATGGATCCATCTACTGAAGTATAACTGACCTTAGAGATATATCCTGTATAAAGACTGAGTATTTCTCTCCAAGAATCTATGAATTGCCAGTATCCTTCCAGCTAAGGGAGGAGGCTATTGAAACACTCCTCTCTTCATGCTAGAATGTTGCTGGGCCTTACCTTATGCAGGTTTTGCACAGAACACAACAAAAATTAGTTATATATTCCTGTAGAGTTGGTGTCTCAATTGCACCCAAGGCCATATCATGCCATGTTTTTTGATGCCAGCTGTTGTTATAGCTCTCAGGGTTCCAAAAGTTTTAGAATAATAAGCAATAACACTCCCAGAGAAGATGGCAAGAAACAAATTCGGGACTGAAATCAATGAATTAGAAAACAGGCAGAAAGTAATGATAATAATACAAAGAATCAATAAAACATAGTTGTTTCTTTGAGCAATAACGATCAACAAACATTTAATAAAATTAAGTAAAATATTTAGAGAAAGAGCCAAATTCATAAAATTAGAGGTGAAAAGAGGAACATTACAAAAGGCAATGAGGAAATTTTGAGAATTATAAGGACATTCTTTTTTTTAAAAAAAAAAAAATCTGTACTCCATCAAAATGGAAAACAAAAAAAGAGATAAATGGTTTGTTGTATACAACTTACTAAAGATTAAATAAGCAATTTAGATAGACCCATAGCCATAGAAGCAGTAATTAAAAGTCTCCTTTAAAAAAGCATTATGCCAGATGGATTCAGTGCAGAATTCTACCAGAACCTCAAAGAAAAATCAATTCAAATACTCATCAAATTATTCCCCCAAACTGAAACTGAAGGAACATTTCATAACTCTTTTCATGTATCTATTATTGCTTTAATGCCAAAGCCAAACAGTGGTCCAACAAAAATAATTCCTTTTATGAATCCATTATTCCTTTGATTTCAAAGCCACATAATGTTTCAAACAATCAAAAAAATACCTATACAAAGATATCTCCTATAAACATAAATACAAATATTCTCAATAAAATCCTTCTCATCTTAATCTAAACGCACATCCAAAAACTTATCGACCATGATCATGCTAGCTTCACCACAGGGATGCAGAGATCATTCAATATATGTAAACCATTTAACATAATCTATGACATGAGCATAATTAAGACAAAAATCCTACATGATCACTTCATAAATATATAAAAAAGACCTTTGACAAAATATAATATCCCTTCATGATATAAGTCCTGGAGAAACCAGGGATATGAAGGACATTTTGCAACATAAGAAAAGAAATTTACAACAAACCCACAGCCAATATAATTCTAAAAAGAACATTTCCACTAAAGTCAAAAACACCTGAAATCTTAATTAGTGCAGAAGGACAACTAAAGGAAGTCAAGGGGATACAAATGAGGAAAGAAAATGTTACAGAATCTTTATTTGCATATATAATGGTTTTATACATAGGAAACTTAAAGAACTTTTCTATAGTTGATAAGCACTGTTATTACAGTAGCAGGATATACGATTAACACACATAGATCCCAGGCTTTCCTTTATGCAGATGCCAAATACACTGAGAAATCAGGAAAACAATGCACTTTACAATAGTCTCAAATTATGTCTCGGGATAACTCTATCCAAGCAAATGGAAGGCTTGTTTAATAAAGATTTTAAGATATTCCAGAACATACCAGTTTCTGGATATTATGAACAGAGTCACAATGAATACAGTTGAGCAAGTTTCCTTGTGGTAGAATGGGATGTTATTTGGGTATGTGCCCAAGAGTGGTATAGCCAGTTCTTGAGGTAGATTGATTTTCACTTTTCTGAGGAACTGCCATATTGATTTCCACAGTAGCTGTACAAGTTGTACTCCCACAAACAAAGGAGGAGTGTTCTGCTTGCTCCTCATCCTAGCAGCATGAGCTGTCATTTCTGTTACTGAATTTAGCCGTTCTGACAGATGTAAGGTAGAATCTTAAAGTAGTTTTGTTGCATTTCCATGATGGCTAAGGATCTCACACATTTATTTAAGTATTTCTCAGCTATTTGAGATTCCTTAAATCTGTTTAGGATCTGTACCCCATTTTTAATTGGATTGCTTTTTAAAAAATATATAGTTTCTTGAGTTCTTGATATATTCTGGATATTAATCCGCTGTTGGATGTGAAGTTGGTAACAATCTTTTCCCATTCTATAGGCTGCCATTTTGTATTAACAGTATCCTTTGCCTTATAGAAGGTTTCAGTTTCATGGAGTTCCAGTTACTAATTGTTGACCTTAGTGTCTGAACTATGGGTGTTCTGTTTAGAAAATTGTTTCCTATACCAATGTATTCAAAGCTGTTCCCCACTTTCTCTTCTATCAGGTTCGGTATATCTGGCTTTATGCTGAGGCCATTGATATACAGGCATCAAGCAGAGAATATAAACTGAGTCTCTTTTGAGATTCCAGGCAAAATCTTAACTGAAATCCCTTATAAAGTCAAAAAAAAAACAGATCACATACTTCCAAAATATAATGGCACAGAAAATACTTTACCATTCCAAAAGGAAGAAATGGAGCATAGTGTAGAATTCTCAAAGCAAGACCAAAACCCAGCAGATTAAACTCCAAATTCTGCAGCTCTATGTCTGATGTTAAAGGGTTTATTAAATGGTTTTCCCTTTCCAGATTTGCTGACTACAACATACTTCTATACCCTGGGCTGTTTCCACAAGCTGTTAGCATCTCTGATAACTCTGGCATCTCCAACATCAAGGGGTCAACGATGAAAAATGGGTTTCACTTTCACAGCTTCAGACAATGGTCTCTCTGAGCTTCATTACATGGATTTCTCTACCCTTCCCCCTAAATGGCCTCACTGGTTTTCCTTAACTGTGGAGGAAGATGCCACAACTCTTTTACTCCTACATCCTTCTTGACTCTAAAGCCCAAACCATGTGGTCAAAGCTGGTAAGTTCTTCTGTTTGCTGGGGCTAGAACCTGGCTCCCTCCGGTAATTATATGTGAATAATTACCGGAATTATGTGAATAATTTATGTGAATAATTTCTGCTGTTGATGATTTTCTTTGCTGTTAAGCTTTATTTTAATTCTTTTTCACAAGTTGGAAGCTTAGCTAGGTTGAGTCTCACCTAGAAGACACTACTAACTTTATTCCATTTTGTATCAAGCCTGTCTTTAGTTTTTTCATCTGCTTGAGCACAGTACGCAGCTCCAACATTACATTTTTTGTTATCTTTTTCTCCTCAAACTGTACATTTTTGTAATTTCACTTTGTCTTCCTTCTCTTTTTCATGTGACATAATCAATGCTACACTGTCTTGAAAGCTCTTCTGCTAATGGCATTAATATAAAATATTTAAATTTAAACTGTAGAAATTTTTGAGCAAGGACAAAAAGCATTCACTTTTTTTGCCAAAATATCACAAAAATAGTCTCTACACCACCTGAATATTCTTCCCTTCTGAAACCTCTTGAGTCAGGCTGCCATAATCCACACCATTCTTAGCATGGCTGTCTTTTATGTTCCAACTAGATTTATTTCAAGTGTTCAACTGCTTTTGTAGTCCAAAGTCCCAAAGTCTTCCATATTCCTTTAAACAATATCAATAATCTAATTCCTGGTATCAGCTTCTGCCTTATTTACTGTTCTATTGTTGTTAAGAGACATCATGACAAAGACAATTCTTATAAAAGAAAGCATTTAATGAGCTGGCTTAGAATTTTTGAGGGTTAGTCCATGGTCATCATCACAGGAATCAGACAGGCATGGAGATGGAACAGTAGCTGAAAACTTGACATCCTGATCTACAGGCAGAATGTAGAGAAAGACACTGGACCTGGCATGGGCTTTGAGCCACTCTGACTTCAACAGCCCATGCCTCTTAACCCTTTCCAAACAGTTCTACTAATTAGGGACAAAACATTCAGATATTTGATCCTATGGGGGTAATTCTCATTGAAACCACTATGCCACTCTGTTCATAATAGTGAGAATTTGGAAACAACCTATATGTCTACAAACTGATGAGTGGATAATGAAACTGTGACACATTTATACAACAATTTTTTTTTGCTGTTAAGAAAAATCAAAATTGAAGTTAAATGGATGGAGCTAAAAAAATCCTGAGGTAACCTAGATAAAAACAAAAACAAGAAACATACAAAAAAAACCCAGAAATATTCCATGTTTTCAATTACATGTGAATGTTAGCTTTTAAGTTTTGATAAATGTGCTAAATTCTAGATAACCACAGAGGTTAGGTGGCCTGCAAGAGACCAGGATATAGGAGAGGGTCTCCCAAGGACAAAGAAATAGAATATATTGTTATAGAGAGACAAAGGAGAAACTAGAGTAGGAGGCTTGAATAGAGAAATGGATGGGAAAGAAGGGTAATATAGGCAATAAAAGAAAAAGCAATTAAACTAAAGGTCTTTTGAAAAAAACACATGGAAAACTACCACTGTTTAATCTTTCCAAAATTTATACATAAAAGAAAGCTATCTAAACAGAGTCACAAGTACTAAGGGAAATAATGCCTCAGTGCTACCATGCAAACCATGCCACCATGCAAATTTTCTAGAGCAAGGAATGGGTTACATTTTATTGAGTTGTATGCCAAAGGTGATCCATATAAGCCTCCAAACATCATGTTATTGCCCAGGAGGCTTTATTGCTGAAAACACTGTGATGTCTAAGGAAATTCTGTTTTGTGTCATTCACCTCTCTACTCGTCATTGGCCCCTGACCTAAATTCTTAAAAGCTCCAACCCCTTTCCCTCTCTGCTAAATAGTGTAACTGTTGTAAAATGATGAACTGCTTGCTCTGGATTATGTAGCATATTTATCTCTGGGCAGGGAGACCAGGAAGTTCCTCACATATCTGAGGGAGTGGGTAACTCCTCACGTAGCTGTGAATTCCTCAGAAGTGGAGTAACTGTGGTGCTTGCAAAATGAACAAACAAAAACAAAACAGAACAAAACAAAAAAACTTTCCCTTAGCCCCTTCTAGGAAGCATCTTTTAAATTTGGATTGAAGGCTGTTGCTCTGCTCCAGAATTAATAAAAATTGACCAATTATATTCCATGTTAGGTCTGCAGTATTTTCCTGATGGTCATAAGCTCCATAACAAGACCATTTACATACATCATCATACATGGAGTTGGAGCTTAACTAGAAATTTTACCCCTACTGAATAGCATTCATTGTACTAAAAGGTACTCTGAATGTTATAGAAGGGAAAAAGTATTAATATCCCTCAGCTACAAACTCTGTGTCCTACAATAGTGACCTGCTTTCAAGACATATTTATGTAGTACTAGCACAAATTTTATGATACTAATTGGATTTAAGACCAACTCCATGAGATGGAGACCATATGGGGCATTGCTAAAGTGGCCAAGAACCTGAGACTAGATAGGTTACATGCCTAGGGAGAAACCTACAAACTATTATACTGCCAAAAGAACATACCAACAAAGTTAATTCATAATGATGAAATGCTGTTAGCATAGATTTGTGTCTCACACACCTTTCATCAAAGAAGCTTCTTCTTACAGTGGAGAGGAACTAACAGACACCCACAAATGGACAATATGTAGTGATTGAGAGACTTTAGAACACTAAGTTCTAAATGGGATGCATTCATTAAAGGTTTCCCATCAAGGATCAGGAATCCATGCAGAAGAAGAGATAGAAAGATAATAGCCATAGATGATAAATGACTCTAACGAAACAGTGTCTTTCAGCAGAACTGATACCCATATGAACTGACAGAGACTGTGGCAACATGTATCTGATGCTTTGTATACACTCGGCAGAGGGAGTGGCACTATTAGAGGGTGTGGCCCTGTTGCAGTAGATGTGTCACTGTGGGTGTGGTCTTTAGGAGCCTCATCCTAGATGCCTGGAAGTCAGTATTCTGCTAGCAGCCTTCAGATAAAGATGTAGAACTCTGAGCTCCTCCTGAACCATGCCTACCTGGATGCTGTCATGTTCCCATTTTGATAATAATGGACTGTACCTCTGAACCTGTAAGATATTTCCAATTAAATGTTGTCCTTATAAGAGTTCTCTTGGTCTTGATGTGTGTCACAGGTTCAAGTCAAATGGAGGCCCCAGCTCTGAGAAGGGAAAATGAGCATGAGCACCCACCTCTAACCAGGAAGCTATCTACAACTGATATCTACTGGCAATAGAAAAAAATTAGTTTTATTCAGTGGAATCTCCAAGGTATACTATACTTCGGGGCAGGCCTGATGACCAAGAGTAGTTGGCCAACACAAAAAAATTAATGGTACTTTTATAGACTTTTTGTCTCATTTTGCTTTGAGATTTTATTATTGTTGTTGCTGTATTATTGATATTATATGCTAGTATATTTCGATTTCTTGGGTTTTCTTGTGGTTTTTCTGTGTGTCTTGTTTTATTTTTGTTGTTTATTTGCTCTAGTGAAACAAAGAGATAAAAAGAATATAAAGTTATATGGTTATGGAGGTGGTGAGGATTGGGAATGAATTCTAGAAGAAGAAAACATAATAAATACAATATATGAAATGGATATGAATAGAATATATGAAAAAATATATTTTATGAAACTTTATTTCAATAAAGTAGATCTATATGTCTAAAAACTAGAAAATCTAAAAGAAATGTGTGAATTTCCAGATAAATATGTCCTGTTAAAATGAAATCAAGATGAAGTTGGTAATTTGAAAAGATCTATAACATCCATTGGTATAGAAATTGCAATAAAAATATCTCCTGAGTAAAAAACGCTCAAGATCAGATGGATTCCGTGCAGAATTCTAACAGACCTTTAAGGAAGGACTAGTATCAATACTCCTCAAAACATCCTATAAAATACAACACAAAGAAACATTTTAGAGTTCGTTTTATGAAGTCATTATTATCCTGAAAACAAAATCATATAAAGATCCAACAGAAAAAGAAAATTATAGCCAATATCTTTGATAAATAGACACAAATTTTTTCAATAAGATACTTAGAAAACAAATTCAGCAACACATCAAAAAGATTATATGCCTCAATAGGAAAAAATACAGGAATGCATAACCAGGCATTAAACACAGAGCTCTTGAAACTCAGAGCTTTAAAGGAGATATCTCTATCAAATCCCTCCCCTTAGAGTTCAGGGAACTTTGTGGAAGAGGATACAGGAAGAGTGGGGGAGAAAGAGGGGATTGAGGACACGAGAAGGACAAAGCCCAATGAATTAACTAAGCAAGACTCATATGAACTCATAGAGACTGAAGCAACAAGCACAGGGATTACTTGGGTCTGCACCAAGTTCTCTACATATATATTATAGCTTCCAGTTTAGTATTTTTATGGGATTCCTGAATGTATGAATGAGTGGGTCTCTGGTTCTGTACCTTCTCTTGGGGCTCTTTTCCTTTGTTGGGTTGGCTTATCCTGCTTTGAAGTGATTCTTTTGTTGTTTTATTTTATTTTGTCATGTTCAGTTGTTATTTCTTAGAATTCTACTCTTTTCTAATGAGAGACAGAAAGGGAGTGGATCTGAATGAGAGGAGAGTTGGGGAGAAAATCGGAGGAGTAGATTATGTGCTTTATCCCAGTGATGTATGGTGGTTCAATACACATAAATCAATAAACATAATCCACCATATAAATAAACTCAAAGCATGAGCCATATGGTCATCTCATTTGATGCAAAAAAAAACCCTTATCAGGGAGGCTCCAAGGCCTGACACTATTACTGATGTTAAGTTATGCTTATAAACAGGAGCCTAACATGGCTGCCCACCAAGAGGCCCAAAAAGCAGCTGAATGAGTCAGATTCAGATACTTACACCCAACCAATGGACAGAAGCTGAGGATCTCTGCAGTTGAATTAAAGAAAGGCTAGAAGAAGCTGAGGACGTTGACCCCATAGAAAGCCCAGCAATCTCAACTAACCTGGAATCCCAAGATCTCTCAGACACTGAGCCACCAACCAGGCAGCATACACTAGCTAATATGAGACCCCCAACACATATATAGCAGAAGACTACATGGTCTGGCCTCAGTGAGAGATGATGCACCTAACCCTTGAGGCCCACAGAGTGGGGAGGCCTGGTGGTGTGGGGATGGGGTGGGGACATCCTCTTGGAGACAGGGTAGGAAGAATGGGATGAGGAACTATAATCCCATTCCTCTTACCCCAGAGAGCAGACCAGGAGGGGGATAGTGACTGGATTGTTAGAAAAAAAAAAAGCCCTGCTTACACACTGAAGGCCTAAAATCAGCCATAGAGCTAAAATCAGCAATAGGCCTGTCATACATGTATACTAACACCAAGTCTTGGGTCTCAGTGGAAAAACATTGAAACAGATGGTTATAAGCTAATGTCAACAGGCAGCTTTTGTGGAAATTTACAAGCCTGAGTAGTCATAGACCTTGTAAATAGGTAGACTTGGCAGACAATACCAACTTAGATAAGGACAAGTGAGTCATAGGCAGAGTCAGAGTGACTTGTCCCCTGAACCTTCACCCAGCCAATACCCGGTTCTGAAAGATATCTGTATTCCCCCTGAACACACACTCCAGTGTCATTACCTTCCCCACATCCTGCCTTTCTGTGTTTATAACCCCTGTGTGAATGAACTACAATTTGAGAAAAAATAAATTATTTTTTTAAAAAAGAATTATATAGTATTTTCATCTCTGCAACATACGAAGTGTACACTAGTTAAGTCTGCTGTTACAGTACAACATGAAATCAGCTAAGGATGCTATTTAAATGAGTGAGCACAGCATTGTGCCAATAAATTTTATTTATAAAACTTTAAAAAAAAAGATAATTTAAAAAAGAGACCCTTAACAAAGTCAAACATTCATTGATTGTAAAAGTCCTTGAGAAAATAGGGATTTGGGACATCCATCTAAACACAATAAATGCGATATACAAGATACCACAATCGTCATCATTCTAATTAGAGAAAAAAAAGAACATCCACTAAAATAAGGAATAAGACAATAAAGTCTACTTCTCATTCTTGTACTTGAAGTCTTAGCCAGAGCAATAACAAATTTGAAGGTAATAAAATACGATTAGTGGAGAAAGAAGTCAAAGTATCTTCATTTGCAGATGATATGTATCTATACATTAAATCCCCAGAAGACACCACCAGAAATCTCATATGACTGATAAATATATTCAGCAAAGTAGTCAGATACAAAATGAACAAACAATCCATAGACTATGAAATTAATTTTAAAAAATAATACATTCAAAATAGCTTCAAAAAATCTTGGAATAAGTCTAACCAAGTGCAGATAATGATAGCTCGTGAATGGGCACAGGCACGGGATATTGTTGGGCGGAGTACTCTCGAGTGGACCCAGAGGCCGGTGGTCTCTATTCAGGGCTCCCAGATGCTGCTGGGGGGCCATGGAAGAACAGAGACTGTGGACATGTGGGCAGAACCAGCCCGCATGCCAAAAGAAACGAGGGAGAGAGGGCAGGGGTGCCCAGACTGCACCCTGCATGAAGTACTCGCTTGGTCCAGTGGCTCAGCTAGCTTGCTTGAAGAGGCATTCCCCCATGGCTGGAATGCAGAGAGATCCTCCAGGCAGGAAGATAGGCACAGCGGCTGGAGCTACAGCGGCTCATTAAAGGTCTTCTCTGTGTTTCCCTATGGCGGGCCCAAAAAGACACGAGAGAATTCATGGATCCAAAAGGCTTTATTTTCATAGCAGATGATAGTTGAATCTGGATGCACCCCAACTTAGGTCAGGGCAGACCTGACTTAAATAGGGAGGGAGGAGGATCTGGGATAGGAATACATAACTGGCTTTGCCCTCTGGCCTTTAGGTATCTCATTAATATGGAAATTCTCTCGAGGGCCTGAGACTTGTAGTCACGCCCTCTACCTGTGGAGGGGCTGGTAGGGGCATTGCCCTACCTGACTGAACAACGCAGGTCAATGGAGATCTTAAACCTTGTTTCAGGACGCTGGGTTCTGGGGGCATGGCCAAACAACTGCCGTTGTCCCTGATTTGTCCCATCAGGGTCCGGGTTTCAAGATGTGTGCCCAACCAAGAACCAAGCTATTCTTTTGCAGTCCTACAACCAAGGAAGTGAAATATTCATATTTTGAAAAATTAGCAGCATTAAAAGAAGAAATTGAAGAAGATACCAGAAGATGGAGAAACTTCTCATGTTCATGAATAGGTAGTATATCTAAGAGACTGAACCACTAACCAAAGAACATTATGGACTGGACCTAAGCCCTCTACACCTTTGGAACAGATGTGCAGCTTGATCTTCATTTGGGTCCACTAACAATTGGGGTGGGGGCTGTCTCTGACTCTGTTGCCTACCACTGGATCCCCTTCTCTGACTGGACTGCCTGGTTAGGCCTCAGTTTAAGAGGATGTGCTTAGTCTACTGGAACTGGATGTTCCAAGTTGGATGGTGCTCAAGGAGGGTGGGGTTCTCATTCTCTGAGAAGATAGGGAGGAGTGATGGGGGAGGGATTTGTAAGGGTGGGAATAAGAAAAGAGGAGAAAGGGGAGCTATGATAGGAATATAAAGTAGATAAATAAATAAACAAAAGAAAAGAAAATGTCCACCCTACCAAAAGCAATCTACAAATTTAACAGAATCTCCACCAAGATTCCAATACAAGTCACTGAAATTGAAAGAACAATCTTAAATTTCATATAGCAGTACAACAGTCTCAGGACACCCAATACAACACTGAACAGCAAAACAAAAATTGCTGGATCTCAGATTTCAAGTTACACTACAGTACTACAGTAATAAAAGTCATCACAATACTGATATGAAAATGTAGTCAACGATAAACCTTAAACAAAAGAGAGCATCGTAACCATATGACTGGACAAACTGTATGGTTATGTGTAGATGAACACAACTTGGTCCTTATTTCTCAGTGTTCATCATACACAGTAGATCAAGGACCTCAACTTAAGACTGGATACCCTAGTCTGATAGAGAAGAGAGTAAGAATTACCTGGAACTTATTGGAACATGAATGAACTTTCTTTTACTTTTCTTTTCTCTTTTTCTCCCTCTTTTTTCTTTCTTTTTCTCATTCTTTCTTCTTTCTGAGACATGGTCTTTCTACATAAAACCACTATCCTCAAACACAGAGACCTGGTTGCTTCTGTCTCCCAAGAACTAGGTTTAAATGCAAGTGCCACCATGCCTAGCAGGAATGGACTTTCTAAATAGTACACTGGTAGTTCAAGCAGGGAGACCAAAAATTAATACATAGGGACTTCATAAAATTAAAATGTTTCTGTATAGCAAAGTACACCATCACTCAGATGAAGAGGATGCCTACAGAATGGTAAAATAATTCTTTTTTAAAAAGATGTTTACTATTATTTATTTCACCAACATTCCCTCTTCCATCCTATTTCCCAATTTCATCACCCCAGTTTAACCTTTTTTGTTTTATTTGTCCCTTTCAGTCCTTAAAATAATGTATCACATATCCTTCCTTGAATGTCCCATTCCATGGTTTCTTAGCAATTTACTAACTTAACAATTTACTGACTTCTATTGGTATTCCAAATAAAACACACGTATGTGAGGAGTAAAAGGTCACATCCACAAATAAGAAAACACTCAACCTTAAATGTTCTGTGTCTTGGTTATATCATTCACAATGATTGCATCCAACTCCATCCATTCACCTTCAAATGTAATAGTTCTTAGTAGCTGACTGATATTCCATCATGTAAATATAACACTTTTTCATTAGCAATTAATCCGTTGGTGGGCATCTATGCTGTTTCCTTTTCTTGGTTCTTGTGACTAGATCAACAATATGCATGGATTAGTATGTATCTCTAGAGTAAGATATAGAACCCTTGGGTAATATATCTAAAAGTGGTATAGTGAGGTCACCTTGCATATCTATCATTTGCTATTTTGAGGAACCCCTCACAATTATTTTTATAGTGTCTGTACCAGTTTGCATTCTCAACAACAATTAATGTGTTCCCCTTCCACACATTTGTGTTAGTGTTTGTCATCTTTGGATCTTTTTGTTAGTTTTGTTGTTGTTATCCTCCTCTTCTTCTTCCTCCCTCTCCCCCTCCTCCTCTTCTCCTTCCTTTCTTCCTTCTTTTCATTTCTATTTTTCTATTTTTGTTTTCTATTTGTATTCCTTTGTGTGTTTTGACCTTAACTATTCTTAACATAGTGAGACATAATCTCAAAAATATGTCATTTACATTTTAAATTTATTTATCAGTTTATAATAAAATATATATTTACTTCTTTCTTCCTTCCCCTCCAAACACTATCACGTACCCATTCCCTTTGCTGTCTTTTCAAATTTTCTGCTTTACTTTTCTTTGTTGCCTGCCTAAATAAGATGTCAACTAGGTTGATACCAATAGGAATACTAACATGGAAGGGAAAAACCTCACAGGGCCTTAACCCTGGATAGGGACTATAGACAACTAAGGAATGCTGAGAATGGGAGAAATAGTCTTCCTCACAGAGCTGACTAAGACAAAGTTCAACTCAATATTAAGGAAAACTCTATTTAGGCAAGGAAAAATATTTTATAAATCATGGATTAAGGAATTTTTTGATGTTATAAACATTAGTTTATTTTTTGTTTAGTTTCATTTTAGTATCTCACATCTTAGCATATACACATACATATATACATCTTATTTTCCTCAATTACCATGCTATCTTACTTCAAAGAATAAAGCAGAATGAATTTAAAATACCACTGCATTTGAATAGAGACCTTTCTTTTTATTTCTTTGGTTTTTTGAGTATCACTGTTTGGAAAATCCATACATGAGCATAATGCATTTTGACTATATTCACTCTTTCCCTTTCTGCATGTCTTCCCAAACTCCCACTACCACAACCATCATCCAACTTCATATCCTGCTTTAAAATCCAGAGACAAATCAATGGTGTCATTATGTGCATGAGTATAAGGCCGTCTACTGGAGAATGGGTAATTTATCAGGGGCTACATCTGTGAGGAAAACAAGATTTCCTTACCCTAGCAATCTTCAATACTAAATCTCCTCAGCAAAGAGCTAACATTTCTGAGATCCTCCCCATCCATACTGGAACTTTAATTCTTATGATCTACGCGAGTTTGGAGCAGCTAATAGACACAGTGAGTTTGTGGATTTGGGATTTTTTAAAGTGATGGTTTACAGTATTAGTGTAGAGTTAAACTGCTGGTCCAAGTGGAGATTTAACAAAATAAACCTTATAAAAATACCTTTTCAATAATGTAGACATTAAAGTTTTAGAAATTATGTTAATGAAATAATACAACTGAGTATAGAAAGTGACATCTTCAGGGGGTTACTTGGGTTCACATGCAGCTAACTCTTGAGAAAGTATTCTACTCTAAAACTCTCCTTTAGAAAAAGGTTCATGGTATTGTGCTTACAACGTTGTGCTGTTTACTATATGATCAATACTTCCAGTAAAACGACATCTTTCTTAGTACTCTAACATATGCTTCAAGAGTGATGAGGCTTTTTTCTATTCTGACTGATGGGTACAAACACTATTTCTGGCCCTATGTAAGTTTCAGCTATCTGATTCTATTTTACAAATTATAATAAATAATAACATTAAATATTATATGCATACACATGAGCATCTAAATAGTACATCTTAAGAGGCTTGTATATAAGAGAATGTATTCATATTTGTATTATTGGGTTTTTTATTGGTTCTCTGATAATTTTGTACAAAATCTTTTTTCCATTTTTACCCTTCTTTGCTCAACTCTTCTCAGATCCACATCCTTACCTTCCCATCCAAATTGGTGTCTTTTTTGTTTACCATAAAACCCAATTTTGACTGGCCAAATATTCTTGGATATGTGGCCTTCCAAAGGGGCATAGTCAATTTACAAGGAGCTGCGCTCATAGAGAAAGTTGACTCTTATATTTTAACAACAGACAATTGCCAATAACTCCATGACTAGGGGTGGGATTTGGGACAAAAATCTCCTGTCCATGCTGGGATAGCATCAAGATTTGACTTGCACAAGTCTTATGCCTGCTGTCACAAACACTGTGAGTTCATATGTGCAATTGCCATGCTGTGCTTCCAAGATAGTTTCCTTGATGTCAGCCTCTGGCTTTACATTCTCTCTGTCCCCTCTTCCACTAAAATTCATAAACCTTTGGAAGAGGGGTGCTGTTTTGATAATGTATTTAGAGCTGAGAAGTCTTTTATGCTTTGCTCCTTGGCCAGTTGTGGGTTTCTGTGTTAATGACCATTTACTTGAAATAGAAGCTTCTCTGATGAGAATTTAGTGATGCATCAATCAATGAGTATACCTCTAATTTATTTGGAGAGAATTTAATACTATGCCCATTTAGCCAGATAATAGTAGTAGGTTCTTTCCCAAAGGCCTATAATTTATTTAGCCACAAGTGTTTTGTCCTGAAAAAGGTGACAGGTTTGGTTTTTACCTTATGACATTAGGACTTAAATCCAATCAGATTTAAGGCTGGTTGTTTACTCCCATAACTTTCATACCACTATTCTATCTGTGAGCATGCTTTCACAGGCCAATTATTGTATCTCACAGAGTTTACAGCTAAGTAAGATTACCGATTATTTTTGCTCTCTGTCAGTATGCATAGCACCTTCTAGTAATATGAAAGTTATCCAGTAGAGATTGAGTTTCCAGGTCAGAGCAAGCTTAGTTTCTCCATATTCTAGGATTCAAACTTGTGATACCCTAATGTCATATGGTCTTATTATTAAATTCTGGAGGGTAACCTAAAACACAGGTAATAGCCTATAATCTCAGTCTATAGGAATTCAATGGTCAAAAAATCCAAAGAAATAGCCCATTTCTTGAAACTGTGTTTTTTATTTGTGAGCTTCTTATGTCCAGTAGGGAAAATGCTGTTCCATTATAGAATAGTTACATTTTAATACTACATATATGTACACATGTATATATAGTATTAAATAACATATTATAATATATTTAAATTAATTTGCTCTCTGTTAACATATATACTAACATATATATTTCATAAAGGTCTTTAGTGTTATTTATTCCACTCATATTTCCATATTTCCTTTTAAACCTTACTCTATCTTCTCCACTCTGACTTGACCTTCCCATTCCATTATTCCTTTTTAACTCTTTATAACACTTCATTCTTCCTCCCCTCCCTTGTAAGCAAGCCCTTCTGCATCCATCCCCTGTTAGTAATTTCATGATTTGTACAAATGTACACACAGATTAGGAAAGATAAAGAATACATTCATAAATGAAAAATAAGTATGTTATGTTTGTACTACTGGGGTTGGGTTACCTCATTTAGAATGATTGCTTCTAACTTTATTTTTTTACACGCAAAATAATAACTTCATCTTTTAAATAGCTGAATAATATGCCATTGTCTAAATTTATCTCCCTTTCACTATCCATTAATAATTTGATGGCCATCAAAGCAGTTTCCATTTTTGGCCTTTGTGAATAGAGAAGCAGAGAGTATTGATGAGCAGGCATTGTTAAAATACGATGTAGAGTCATTGGGGTAAATGCCTAAGAACTGTATTGCTGAAAAAAATCCCAGAAATTAAAAGAAGCTTAAAAGAACCACCATACTCATGGATTGGTAGATTAAACAAAATGCCCATCTTTCTAAAAGTAATCTAAAGATTCAACACAATCTTCAGCAAATAACCAAAGCAGTTATTCACAAAAATGGAAAAGATACTCTTAAATTTCATATGTAAATACAAAAGATCCAACATAGTCGAAACAATAATGAACATCAAAATACCTATAGAAGGTATTTTATTGTTCCTTAATATTTTATATTTGTATGTACATTGAGTAATATATCATTATTCCATCAAGCTACATAATATACCATGGCAAATAGTTATTATTTTTATTTATAGCATTGATCAAATTTATCAATATCCAAAGACATTAACATCAGTCCCAACCAATATTGGAAACTATACTGAATAGTATTATAGTCTTCTAAACAACTAAGGTACAGAATGAATATAAATGTCCATCAACGTATAAGCTTGGTAAATTTGAAATAGAGGATATCTTTCTATTAACTATATCCACTGTGTTGTGCAATACACCAAAAATATAGCATCTATCTAACTGAATCTTTATACAGTTTGAAAAGATTCCTTCTTCTACTTAGTCTCTAGAAAGCAGCATTTTATTCTCTGTTTATAAGAGTTTAATTGTTTTAAATGCCCAAATAAGTGAAAACACGTGGTACCCATCTTTCTTTGGCAGTTTACTGTGCAGAAGCAAGGTATTTTCTAAGTTTATGTGTTGTAAATAATGAGATGCCATTATCATTAAAGACTAAAGAATATTCTCTTGTGCAGATACCACATTTTTATCCACAAATGCACTGTTGAACATTTATATTATACTATAGTTCAGTTGTTGCATTGATATTTAGTGTGTCTGAAAGTATGATGTTATAGGTCACAATGATAGTCTGCTGTTGACTTCTATAGCTCATAGAGTCACTGGCTTTTCTCTGAGTTATTATGTGACTTCCATCTGGAATCAATTGTCTGACTATCTGGAGAAAATACTGGCTAGGTTCGTAATCAGGTGGGTTAACTAGGTAGGCATTTCAATATTTGATCAGGTTGTATCATCACAAGTATGCTTTGGCTCAACTGTAATATCATTTCAATTTTGCAGTTTATTGGAACTACAAACAGACAGGCCCCAAATATTGGTAGATTTGCTGATTGTTAAACAACGGAACAGCAGGTATGCTCGATAGGTCTTGCTTTCCTGTCTGTTCAGTATTTTGATGTTGGATTTCATGCTTGACTCCATTACTATTTGTCATATAAGCCTAGCTTTCTGTGAAGTTTAGCATACTCTTGTACATCCTTGCCAGGATGGGCATTTGGGATATGCTTTGAGACTGGGCTAAGCAACTATGAATACCTTGCCTTTGGTATGTCGAGCTATTATAGTTTGCTAAATAGGCTATGCCTTGCCTGTCACTCCCTGTATTGTGCCTGAGAGAAGGATCTGAGTCTGGGTATAAGGACAGACACTTAAGAAGTCAAGCCAGACTAAAGATCCTATAATGCTTTTGAATGCAATTGGTCTTCCAGGTATGCTATGCTACTGTCTCATACCTATGACTGGGTATCACAAACTATAAAGAACAAGAGTTACCATCAATATCAACATAGTGGTTATTATGATGTCTGTATTTTTCATTTTTGTCTGAACCCAGGTTGTCTAGTAATATTCTTTTCCCCAGTGTTCCTCAAGAGGTGAGATCTGAAAAGGTTTCCTGGCATGAGTTTCAGAAAGCACTCTTTGAAAGGAAGCCTTCCAGGGGCTGGAAAGATGTCTCAGCAGTTAAGAACACTGGCTGCTCTTCCAGAAGTCCAGAGTTCAATTTCTAGCAACCACATGGAGGCTTACAACCCTCTGTGATGGGATCTGATGCCATCCTCGGTTGTCTCTGAAGACAGTGAGCAAGTACTCACATACATAGATTAAATACATCTTTTTAAAAAGGAAAGGGAATCTTGGATTCATTTTTTCCCATACAGAAATTATATACTCATTGAAATCATCTCTATCATATTTGGCTATCATAGTGAAGAGGGAAGAGAGAGCAATCCTTCAGAATAACTATATTCCTTTAAGCTTTTTATTGTAATTGTTACTGGGTCTTGCAATCCACACAGGTGTTTCTAGCTTATTCCCTAATTTTGATATATTCATAAAGATGTTTTTATCTGAGTATAGTTATTATTTGGTCTACATCTGAGAGAATCTAAAGCATGGAATTTCCTTTGTAACTATTCTGCTACCATTTCTTCCATATAGATTTGAATATGTTATTATCAGGTCCTTTAATTATTTCCAACCTAATACTGATAGCATAGTGAAGCTTACATAACTTCAGAAACACAGAAATAAATCTGAAAACTGATTTCATTATCATGAGATTTAAAAAGAAATTATCCACATTTAATTCTTTTTCCCATTTATTTATTTATTTATTTATTTAATTCGCCTTTTATCCAGATTGATGTCCCCCTTCTCACCTATCTCTTCCATCACACAAAGCCTCCCCCTTCTGCTTCTCCTCTTAAAGGGTCAAGGCCCTGCTTGGGGTCACCCTACTCTGGCACATCAGCCACAGTAGAACTATGTGTACCTTCTCCTACTGAAGCCACACAAGGTTGCCTAGTTAGGGGAACGGGATCCATAGGTAGACAATAGCTTTAGGGTCAGTCCCCACTTCAGTTCTTGAGGGAACCGCATGAAGACCAAGCTGTATATCTGCTGCGTTTGTGCGAGGCAGCCTGTGTATGCTCTTTGCTTAGTGGAAGCAGTCTCTGGAAGCATCCATGGGTCTAGGTTAGTTGACTCTGTTGGTGTTCCTGTGGAGTCCCTATCCCCTTAGGTCTCTCAATCCTTACACAACTCTTACTCAAGACTCTCCAAGCTCTGTCTAAAGTTTGGATGTGGGTCTCTGCATTTATTTCAGTCATTTTCTGGGTAGAACCTCAATCATTTTCTGGGTGGAGCCTCTCAGAGAACAGTTACACTATAGGCTCCTGTCTTTAAGCATAGCAAAATATCATTAATAGTGTCAGGAGCTGGCTCTTTCACATGAGATGAGTCTTAAGTTGGAGAAGTCACTGGATGGCTGTTCCCTCAGTCTCTGCTCCATCTTCATCACTGCACATATTGTAGGCAAGACAAATTTTGGGGTGGAAGGTTTTGTGGGTAGATTAATGTCCCCCTTCCTCTTCCCGAAGTCCTACCTAGCTCCAAGAGGTGGCCACCTCAGCTTCTAAATTCCCTTCTGGTAGGAATCTAAGCTAGGATCACCTCAATAAACTCCCCATATTCTCTCTGATCCCAAGCCTCCAGCTAGTCACCAATGATGTCCCAGCTGCGGATTTCCATTGTCATTCCCAGCCCTCTCCCGCCTCTACTCTCCCCATACCCGATTGCCACTCCTGTTCTCCTCTTCACTTTCTCTCCTACACATTTCACTCTCTCCATCCACCTCCGATGGCTATTTTGTTTTCTCTTCTGAGTGAGAAAGGAGCATCCTTCCTTGGGACCTCCTTATTACCTAGTTTCTTTGGGTCTGTGGATTGTGGCATTGTTGTCCTGCACTTTATGACTAATGTCCACTATAAGTGAGTACATAGCATGTGAGTCTTCTGGCTCTAGTTTACTTTACTCAGGATGACATTCTAAAGTTCCATACATTTGCCTGTAAAGTTCCTGGTGTTTTTGTTTTTAATAGCTGAATAATATTCCATTATGAAATGTATGGCATTTTCTTTATCCATTCTTCATTTGAGAGACATCTAGGTTTTTTCCAGGTTCTGGATACTATGAATAAAGCTGCTATGAACATAGCTGAGCAATTGTCCCTGTGATATAGTTGGGCAGTATTTGGATATATGCCCAGGTGTGGTATAGCTGAGTCTTGAGGTGGAACTATTCCCAGTTTTTTGAGAAACCACTAAATTGATTTCTGAAGTGGTTGTACAAATTTAAACTTCCACCATCAATGGAAGAGTGTTCCCCTTGTTCCACATCCTTGTAAGCATGTGGTATCATTTGAGATTCTTATCATAATGATTCTAATGAGTATGTCAGAATCTTGGGGTGGTTTTGATTTGCATTTCCTTGATGATTAAGGACTTTGACCATTTCTTGAAGTACTTCTTGATCATTTGAGATTCTTCTGTTGAGAATTTTCTGTTTAGCTCTGTATCTCATTTTTAATTGGATTATTTGGGTTGTTGATGTCTAATTTCTTGAATTCTTTATAAATTTTGGATATTAGCCTTCTGTTGGATATGGGGTTGGTTAAGATCCTTTCCCATCTATAGGCTGCTGGTTTGTCCTATTGACACTAGCCTTTGCCTTACAGAAGCTTTTCAGTTTTAGTTTTGTGAGGTCCCATTTATCAATTGTTGATCTCAGAGCCTGAGCTGTTAGTATTCTGTTCAGAAAGATATTGACCACTTTGTGATCTATCAAATTTACTGAATTTGATAGAATTTAATCTGAATTTAGTGTTGAGATGTTTGATCCACTTGGTCTTGAGTTTTGTGCAGGGTGATAATTATGGATCTATTTCCACCCTTCTGCACAGAGACATACTGTTAGACCAGCACCATTTGTTGAAAATACTTTTCCCCCATTGTATGGTTTGGCCTTTGTCAAAAATAAAGTGTGCATAGGTGTGTAAATTTATTTCTGGATATTTAATTCTATTCCATTGATGAACCTGACTATTCCTATACCAATACAATGAAGTTTTATTACTATAGCTCTGTGGATCAGCTTGAAGTCAGAGATGGTGATACCTCCAGAAGTTCTTTTACTGTTCAGGATTGTTTTGGCTATCTTGGGTTATTTGTCTTTCCATATGTAGTTGAGAATTGTTCTTTCATTATTTGTAAAGTGTCATGTTGGAATTTTGATGGGAATTGCATTGAATCTGTAGATTGCTTTTGGTAAGACAGACATTTTTACTGTTGATCCTACAAATCCATGAGCATGGGAGATCTTTCCATCTTCTGAGATCTTCCTCAACTTATTTCCCCAGAGACTTAAGGTTATTGTCATACATATCCTTCACTTTCTTAGAGTTGCAGCAAGTTATTTTATATTATTTATGCCTATTGTAAAGGTTATTGTTTCCCTAATTTCTTTCTTGGTCTGTTTATCTTCTGTACAAAGGAGAGGTACCAATTTTGTTTTGTTTTGTCTTGTTTGTTTTGTTTAGTTTTGTTAATTTTATATCCAGTCACTTTGATGAAGGTGTTTATCAGCATAAGAGTTCTCTGATAGAAATTTCACGGTCAGTTATGTACTATATTGTCTACATATAGTAACACTTTGACTTTTTCCTTTCCAATCTGAAACCCTTTGATCTTTTATTGTCTTATTGCTCTAGCTAGAACTTTAAGAACTATATTGAATAGATAGGGAGAGAGTGGGCAGCCTTGTCAAGTCCCTGATTTTAGTGGGATTGCTTCACTTTTCTCTCAATTTAATTTGATGTTGGCTACTGGCTTGGTGTATGTTGCTTTTATTATGCTTATGTATGCTCCTTGTATTCCCAATCTTTTTAAGACTTTTAACATGAAAGAGTGTTTAATTTTGCCAAATGCTTTCTCAGCATCTAGTAGATGGTCATGTGATTTTTTTCTTTCACTTTATTTATATGGTGAATTACGATGATAAATTTTCCTATAATGTACCATCCCTGTATCCCTGGAATGAAGCCTACTTGATCACCTGTATGATGTCCTTTTGGATACAAATTGCACGAATCTTATTGAGTATTTTTGCATCAATGATCATAAGAGGAATTTGTCTCAAATTCTTTGTGAGTATTTGTATGATTTATGTATCAGGGTGACTGTGGTCTCATAAAATGAGTTTGACAGTGTTCTTTCTGTTTCTATTTTGTGTAATTGTTTGAGGAATATTGGTATTAGCTCTTCTTGGAAAGTCTTGTAGAATTCTGTGCTAAAACCATCTAGCTCTGGGTGACTTGGGATTTGGAGACTTTGAATGATTGCTACTACTTCCCTAGGGGTTTCATGACTATTTTAATAGTTTACCTGATCTTGCTTTAACTTTAGTAAGTGGTATTTGTCTAGAAAATCATCCATTTTATTAAGATTGGCCAGTTTTGATGAGTACAGGCTTTTGAGATAAGACCTAAGGATTCTTTGAATGTCCATAGTCCTTCATGTCTCCTATTTCATTTCTGACTTTATTTATTTGGATACTGTCTCTGTGCCTTATAGTTAGTTTGACTAAGGGTTTGTCATTCTTGTGGATTTTCTCAAAGATCCAGCTCTTGGTTTTGTTGATTTTTTTTATTGTTTTCTTTGTTTCTAATTGATTTGATTTCATCCCTGATTTTGAATATTTCCTGCCTTCTATTCCTCTTGGGAGTGTCCAGTTCTTTTTTTCTAGTTTTCAGATGTATATTTAAATTGCTGTTATGAGAAATTTCTAATTTTTTATGAAAAATTTAACACTTAACACTATAAATTTTCCTCATAGCCCTGTTTTCATTGTGCTACACAAATTTGCATATGTTTTACCTTCATTTTAACTGAATTTTAGAAAGTTTTCGATTTCTTTCCAGGACCCAGAGATCATTGAGTAGGGAGTTGTTCAATTTCCATGAACAACTTTCTGTGTTTCTGTTGTTGTTGAAGTCCAGCTTTAACCCATGGTGGTCTGATAACCTACAAGGTGTTATTTCAACTTTTTTCTACCTTTTCAGGCTTGCTCTGTGACCAACTATATGGTCAATTTTGGAGAAGGTTCCATGAGGTGCTGAGAAGAAATTATATACTTTTGTGTTTGAGTGAACTGTTCTATAAATATCTTTTAGGATTATTTGATTCATAACAACATCTGTTAGCTTCATTAGTTCTCTGTTCAGTTTTTGTCTGGATGACCTATTGATGGTGAGAGTGGAGTGTTGAAGTCACCTACCATTAATGTGTAGGGCTCCATGTATGATTTAAGCTTTAGCAATGTTTCTTTTAATAAATGTGTGTGTCCTTGTGTTTGGGGCATAGATGTTCAGAATTGAAATATCATTGTGATAGATTTTTCCTTTGATGAGTATAGAGTGTCCTTTCCAGTCTCTTTTTATTAATTTTGACTGAAAGTCTATTTTACTAAATATTAGAGTAGCCATTCCAGATTGTTTCTTGAGTTCATTTTCTTGGAAAACATTTTCCAACTCTTTACTCTGAGGCAATGTCTATCTTTATTGCAGAAATGTGTTTCTTGAATGCATCTGAACGGTGGATCCTGTTTTCCTGTCTATTCTGTTAGCCTGTGTCTTTTTATTGAGGAATTGAGTCCATTGATGTTGAGAGATATTAATGACCAGTGATTGTTAATTCCTAATATTTTGATATTGGTGGAAAGAGAGAGGGAGGGAGAGAGAGAAAGAGAGAGAGAGAGAGAGAGAGAGAGAGAGAGAGAGAGAGAGAGAGAGAGATGCATTTGTTTCCCTTGTTTTCTTTTTGCTGGTATGAATTACTTTACTTGTTTCCTGTTTTCTTGAGTGTAGTTATCCTCCTTGGTTTGGGGTTTTCCTTCTAGTACTTTCTGTAGGGCTGGATTTTTGGATAGATATTGTTTGAATTTGGATTTGTCTTGAAATATCTTGTTTTTTCCATCTATGCTGATTGAGAGTTTTGCTGGGTATAGTAGTCTAGGTTGGCATCTGTTGTTTTAGAAGTTGGAAGATAAATTCCAAGGCCCTTCTAGCTTTTAGAGCCTCTGTTGTGCACTCAGGTGTTATTCTAATAGGTCTACCTTTGTGAGTTACCTTGCCTTTTCCCCTTGTACCTTTTAATATTATTTCTTTGTTCTATAAATTTATTGTTTTGGTTACTATGGGGCAGGGTGATTTTCTTTTCTGGTCCAGTTTAGTTGGTGTTCTATAAGCATCTTGTTTGTTTATAGGCATCTCTTTCTATTGGTTGGGAAAGTTTTCTTCTATGATTTTGTTGAAAACATTCTCTGGTCCTTAGAGCTGGGCTATTTCCCCTTCTTCTATTCCTATTATTCTTAGATTAGGTTTTTTATGATATCCCAGATTTCTTGGATGTTTTGTGTCAGCCAATTTTTAAATTTAACATTTTCTTTAACTGATGTATCAATTTCTTCTATTGGATCTTTTATGCCTGAGATTCTCTCTTCCATCTCCTGTATTCTGTTAGTGATGCTTGCATCTGTTGTTCCTACTCTTTTCCTTAGGATTTCCATTTCCAGGATTCCCTCAGTTTCTGTTTTATCTTTATTGCTTCTATTTCCATTTTCAAGTCTTGAACAGTTTTATTTCATTCACCTGTTTAATTGTAGTTTCTCGGGTTTTTTTTTTTTTTGAGGGATTTGTTTCCTCTTTAAAAGCCTCTATCTGTTTGAATGTATTTCCCTATATTTCTGTAAGGGATTCACTCATTTCCTCTTTAAAAGCTTCTATTATCTTCATAAGATTGGATTTAAGGTCATTTTTTGTGCTTGGTTTCATCAGTATATCTAGGACTTGCTATAATATCATAGCTGTGCTTGAAGGTACCATACTGCTCTAGCTTCTGGTGATTGTGTTCTTTCAAGGGTCTTTGGCCATATAGTTGTCCCTGGATGTTCCTATTGTACTAAGCATTGAGAGGGGGCCTAACCTCAATGATCCTGTTGTGCCAGGCTTCTGGTGGGTATCCTTGGGCTTGAAAAAAATCACATGAAAACCTACTACTGTTGAAGTTTTCTAAAATACATACACCAAGTAATGGGCATGAAAAAGTTTCAACTGGACATCTTACACCACCAAGTAAAACCACCAGTACCAGGAATAGATTACAACTTTTTGGCCAAAGTAATCTCATGGAACATTCAAACATCATACACTAATGGCAATCCTATTGATTACTGTCTACAACATATGGCAAGGTCCTACTGCTGAAGGCAACACTTACTTATGGCATCAGATATGGAGAAGTTAAGCTGGTAATTAAATAGAAATTTCATTCCTACTGACTTATTGTCATAGTGCTCCAAAGAACTCTTCATGCTACTAGAAGAGAAATGTAACCATAATTATGGACTAACTACAGACATTGTGACCTGCAGCAAAAACCTACCTGAAGAATATAATGGTACAGTAGTGACACAGTTATCAAAGAAACAACCCACATTTTGATTGCATTTATGGCCCAATTGATGAGATGAGAATTCACACAGAGACTCACAAATGGATAATATGTAGAAGTAAATATAAAATACTGCCCATGACTTTCTGTTTTGTACATAAAATGCTCTTGCAGTTGTTATTGCCTATAGATTACAATGTAGTATCCTTAGACATCTTATCAAGAGTTATAATGTGGTCCCCTTCTGCCCCCTGCTTGGTCCTTTTGGCTGGGCAGACACCTAGCTGATCTGTTCCCATGAAGACACCATATCCTGAGCCATCCTAGAGGAACCACTGCACTCAGAATAACAGAATTTCAGGATCCCAGAGGCAGCCTGAGTTCCAGAAGCTCTTCTATCAAGGAGGTCAGGATCACAGGATCTCAGAGACATCTGGACTCTGAAGAGTTCTGACACAAGCAAGATAACTGGAAAGATAGGCTCCAGTCAGAGACAGTGAGTATAGGTAGCACTTGAGATAACCAGATGGCAAAAGGCAAGCATAGGAACATGACCAACAGAAACCAAAGTTACCTGGAATCATTAGTTCTCCCACCATAGCAAGTCGTGGACACCCCATCACACCAGAAAAGCATGATTCAGAATTAAAATCACTTCCCTTGATGATGATAGAGGACTTTAAGAAGGACATAAACAACTCCCTTTAAAAAATACAAAAATCCCTTAAAGAATTGCAAGAAAACACAATCAAACAAGTGAAGGAATTAAACAAAACCATCCAGGATCTAAAAATGGAAGTAGAAATGATAAGAAGTCTCAAAGGGAGAGTTCCCTGGAGATAGAAAAACCAAAGAAAGAGATTAGGAGTCATAGATGTAAGCATCATCAACAGAATACAAGAGATAGAAGAGAGAATCTCATATGCAGAAGGTACCATGGAAAACACTGAAACAACTGTCAAAGAGAACACAAAATGCAAAAAGCTCCTAACACAAAACATCCAGGAAATCCAGGACACAATGAGAAGACCAAACCTAAGGATAATAGGTATAGAAGAGAGTGAAGATTCCCAACTTAAAGGGCCAGTAAATATCTTCAACAAAATTATTGAGGAAAACTTCCCTAACCTAAAGAAAGAGATGCCCATGAACATACAAGAAGCCTACAGAACTCCAAATAGACTAGAATAGAAAAGAAATTCCTCCCGTCACATAATAATCAAAACATCAAATACACAAAACAAAAAAAGTACTAAAAGCAGTAAGGGAAAAAGGTCAGATAACATATAAAGGCAGACCTATAAGAATTATACCAGACTTCTCACCAGAGACTATAAAAGCCAGAAGATCATGGACTGATATCATGCAGACCCTAAGAGAACACAAATGCCAACCCAGACTATTATACACAGCAAAACTCTCAATACCTATAGATGGAGAAACCAAGATATTCCATGACAAAACAAAATTTACAAAATATCTTCCCACAAATACAGCACTACAATGAATAATAGAGGGAAAACTCTAACACAAGGAGGGAAACTACAACCTAGAAAAAGCAAGAAAGTAGTCTCCCAAAAAACTCAAAAGAAGATAGCTACACAAACATAATTGTATCTCTAATAACAAAAATAACAGAAAGCAGCAATAATTTTTCTTCATATCTCTTAACATCAATAGACTCAATTCTCCAATAAAAAGACATAGAATAACAGACTGGATATATAAACAGGGCCCAGAATTTTGTTGCATACAGGAAATGCACCTCAGGGACAAAGATAGATAATACCTCCAAGTAAAAGGATGAAAAACATTTTTCCAAGCAAATGTTCCCAAGAAACAAGCTGGAGTAGCAATTGTGATATTGAATAAAATTGAATTTCAACCAAAAGCAATCAAAAAAGATAAGGAAGGACACGTTATACTCCTCAAAGAAAACAATCTACCAAGATGAACTCTCATTTCTGAACATCTATGCTCCAAATGCAAGGACACCCGCATTCATAAAAGAAACTTTACTAAAGCTCAAAGCACACATTGCACCTGATACAATAATAGTGGGGGATTTCAACACCCCACTCTCAGCAATGGACAGATCATGGAAACAGAAACTAAACAGAGACACATTGAAATTAACAGAAGTTATGAACTAAATGGATTTAACAGATATCTACAGAACGTTTCATCCTGAAACAAAAGAATATATCTTTTTCTTGGCACCTCATGGTACCTTCCCCAAAATACACCATATAATTGGGCACAAAACAGGCTTCAACAGATACAAAAAAAATTGAAATAATCCCTGGCATCCTATCAGATCACCATGGACTAAGGCTGGTCTTCAATAATAACAAAAACAATGGAAAGCCCACATACACGTGGAAACTGAACAATACTCTACTCAATGATGACTTGGTCAGGGAAGAAATAAAGAAAGAAATTAAAGACTTTTTAGAATTTAATGAAAATTAAGGCACCTCATATCCAAACTTATGGGACACAATGAAAGCACTGCTAAGAGGAAAACTCAGAGCTCTAAGTGCCTAAAAAAGGAAACTGGAGAGAGCATACACAAGCAACTGGACATCACATCTGAAAGCTCTAGAACAAGAAGAATCAAATAGACCCAACAGGAGTAGACTGCGGGAAATAATCAAACTAATGGGTAAAATCAACCACATAGAAACAAAAAGAACTATACAAAGTATCAACAAAAGCAGGGGCTGCTTCTTAGAGAAAATCAACAAGATAGATAAACCCTTAGCCAGATTAACCAGAGGGCACAGAGACAGTATCCAAAGTAATAAAACCAGAACTGAGAAGGAAGAAATAACAACAGAAACTGAGGAAATTCAAAATATCATCAGATCCTACTACAAAAGCCTATGCTCAACAAAACTGGAAAATCTGGATGAAATGGACAATTTTCTAGAAAGATACCAGGTACCAAAGTTAAATCAGTAGCAGATAAACCATTTAAACAGTCCCATAACCCCTTAAGTAATAATCGCAGTCATTAAAAGTCTCCTCACCAAAACAAGCCCAGGACAATATGGTTTTAGTGCAGAATTCTATCAGACCTTCAAGGAAGACCTAATACCAATTCTTTTCAAACTATTCAACAAAATAGAAACAGAAGGAACTCTACCCAATTCATTCTATGAAGCCACAATTACACTCATACCAAATCCACAAAAAGACACAACAAAAAAGAAGACTTCAGACTAATCTCCCTTATGAATATCAATGCAAAAATACTCAATAAAATTTTTGCAAACTGAATCCAAGAACACTTCAAAAGAATCATCCATCATGATCAAGGAGGCTTTATCCCAGGAATGCAGGGATGGTTCAGTATTCGGAAATCCATCAATGTAATCCCCTATATATACAAACTCAAAGAGAAAAAAACCATGATCATCTCACTAGATGCTTAGAAAGCATTTGACAAAATTCAACATCCCTTCATGATAAAAGTCGTAGAAAGATCAGGAATTCAAGGTCCATACCTAAACATAGTAAAAGCAATATACAGCAAGCCAGTAAATAACATCAAACTAAATGGAGAAAAGCTTGAAGCAATCCCACTAAAATCAGGGACTAGACAAGGCTGCCCACTCTCTCCCTACCTATTCTGTATAGTACTGGAAGTCTTAGCCAGAGCAATTTGACAACAAAAGAAAGTCAAAAGGATACAAATAGGAAAGGGAGAAGTCAAAATATCACTATTTGCAGATGATATGATAGTATACTTAAGTGACCCCAAAACTTCCACCAGAGAACTCCTAAACCTGATAAACAACTTCACCAAAGTGGCTGGATATAAATTCAACTCAAACAAATCAGTTGCCTTCCTCTACATGAAAGATAAACATGCTGAAAAAGAAATTAGGGAAATGATACCCTTCACAATAGTCACAAATAATATAAAATACCTTGGTGTGTATCTAACCAAGCAAGTGAAAGATCTGTATGACAAGAACTTCAAGTCTCTGAAGAAAGAAATCGAAGATCTCAGAAGATGGAAAGATCTCCCATGATCATGGATTGGCAGGATTATTATAGTAAAAATGGCCATCTTGCCAAAAGCAATCTACAGATTCATTGTAATCCCCATCAAAATTCCAAATGAATTCTTCATAGCGATAGAAAGAGCAATTTGCAAATTCATTTGAAATAACAAGAACTCAGGATAGTGAGAACTATTCTCAACAATAAAAGAACTTCTTGGGGAATCACCATCCCTAACCTCAAGCTGTACTACAGAGCAATAGTGATTAAAAAAAAATTCTTGGTATTGGTACAGAGAGAGACAGGAAGATCAATAGAATTGAAGACCCAGAAATGAACCCACACACCTATGGTCGCTTGATCTTTGACAAAGGAGCTAAAACCGTCCAGTGGAAAAAGGACAGCATTTTCAACAAATAGTGCTGGTTCAACTGGAGGTCAGCATGGAGAAGAATTCAAATTGATCCATTCTTGTCTCCTTGTACAAAACTCAAGTCCAAGTAGATAAAGGACCTTCATATTAAACCAGATACACTGAAACTAATAGAAGAGAAGGTGAGGGAGAACCTTGAATGCTTGGGCACAGGGGAAAAGTTCCTGAACAGAACACCATTGGCTTATGCTCTAAGGTCAAATGGGACCTCATAAAACTGCAAAGCTTCTATAAGGCAAAGGACAGTCAATAGGACAAAATGGTAACCAACAGATTGGGAAAAGATCTTTACCAATCCTACATCTGATAGAGGGTTAATATCCAATATATACAAAGAATTCAAGAAATTAAACTCCAGACAACCAATTAACCCTATTAAAAAATGGGATGCAGAGCTAAACAAAGAATTCCCAACTGAGGAAATTCAAATTGCTGAGAAGCACCTTAAGACATGTTCAACATCCTTAGTCATCAGGGAAATGCAAATCAAAACAACCCTGAGATTCTACCTCACACTAGTCAGAACGGCTAAGATCAAAAACTCACGTGGTAGCAGATGCTGGCAAGGACGTGGAGAATGAGGAACACTCCTCAGTTGTTGGTGGGATTGTAAGCTAGTACAACCACTCTGGAAATCAGTCTGGCGGTTCCTCAATAAATTGGACATAGCATTACCTGAGGACCCAGCTATACCACTCCTGGGCATATACCCAGAAGATGCTCCAACATAGAACAAGGACATATGCTCCACTATGTTCATAGTAGCCTTATTTATAATATACAGAAGCTGGAAAGAACCCAGATGTCCTTCAACAGAGGAATGGATACAGAAAATGTGTAAATACATTTACACAATGGAGTATTACTCAGATATTAAAAACAGTGAATTCGAAAAATTCTTAGGCAAATGGATGGAACTAGAAAACATCATCCTGAATGAGATAACCCAATCATAAAAGAACACACATGGTATGCACTCACTGATAAGTGGATGTTAGCTCAAAAGCTCATAATAACAAAGATACAACTCACAGACCACATGAAGCTCATGAAGAAAGAAGACCAAAGAATAGGTGCTTTGGTCCTTTTTAGAAAAAGTAACAAAATACTCAAGGGAGCAAATATGGAGACAAAGTGAGGGACAGAAACTGAAGCAGGGGTCATCCAGAGACTGTGCCACATGAGTATTCACCCCATGTGCAGTCACCAAAGGTATGCTGATATGGATGCCAGAAGGTGCATGCTGAGAGGAGCCTGATATAGCTGTCTCCTTAGAGGTCTGCCAGAGCCTGACATATACAGAGGTGAATGCTCACAGCTAATCATTGAAATAATCAAGAGGTTCCCAAAGGAGGAGTGAGAAAGAAGACTGAAGGAGCTGAAAGAGTTTGTGGCCCCATAGGGAGAGCAACAATACCAACCAACCAGAGCTCCCAGGGTCTAAACCACCAGCCTGGGAGCACATAGGAAGGGACCCATGGCTCCAGCTGTATATGTAAGGGAGGATGACCTTGTTGGGTATAGGTGGAAGAGGAGGTCCTGGGTCCTGTGAAGGCTGGATGCCCCAGTGTGGGGGAATTCGAGGGTGGGGAGGTGGGAGTGGGTAGGTGGGTGGGGGCACATCCTCATAGAAGCAGGAAGAGGGGGGATGGGATAGAGGATTCCTGGGAGGGGAGGAAATGAGGAAAGGAGATCACATCTGAAATATAAATAAAATATCCAATAAAAAAGACAAAAAAATTAAAAATTAAAAATAAATGAAATAAAAGTTACAATGTTACAACATTGTTTGCATCATTATCTGTATACTTGGGCAAACCACATCATGGATATAAAAAGTCAAGATTTCTCATTCTACCAGGACTTCTTGTACAGATGATAAGATAAATTACAATTCAAGATTCTTTTTTAATTTTTTTGGAAAATATGCTTTTTTTCTTTTTTATTATTTTATTTTTTAAAATCAAATCGTAATTTTTACTTATTGACACAGGGGTTATAAACACAAAAAGGCAGGATGTGGGGAAGGGGATGACACCCGGAGAATGGGTGTTGGGGACAGGGAGTACAGATATCTTTCAGAACAGGGTATTGGCTGGGTGAAGGTTCGGGAGACAGGTCTCACCCACCAGGACACTGCAGTATAGAAATGTGGTTTTCCCGTCACAACTCTCAGCAGTATTCTAGCTTGTTATAACTTTTTCTTTCTTTAAGGAGAAAATGTTTATTTGGGCATTGTTAGTATTCTGTCTAAGCTCCACCTCCACAGTTACCTGGCAACAGCCAGATATGCTCCTCCCCACAGTTACCTGGCAATAGCCAGGAAGGCCTGCCCACTGTAACAGGGGCTGTTGCCCCCTCCTCTCCCTCTTGCTCTCTTACTCCTTTACTCTCTTACTCTCTTGAACTCTTGCCTGTAGCTTCTCTCTGCCCCCTCCCCCCTTCCCTTCCCCCTCTCTCCACATGGTCATGGCCAGCCTCCACTCCTCTACTTCTCTCTCTCTCTCTCTCTCTCTCTCTCTCTCTCTCTCTCTCTCTCTGCTTCTACTACCCTCCTGGCTCCCCTCCCCATGCCCTGAATAAACTCTGTTCTATGCTATTACGTTGTGTGACTGGTCCTTCAGAGGGAAGAGATGCCTAGGCATGGGCACGCTGAGACATCCCCTTCCCCTATACCTCTCCACATCCACAGAACATACTCTTTATCTCTTTATCCTTTTTATAAACACAACAGGCATATACTTTGCATATATGATCACTTGACCATACTGACTCTGTTGGAACACAGTGCTATTCACAAAGCAACAGCCATGAAGGAGGAAGAAGTGAATGGGCCAGTGTCCCAATATCACTTTCAAGAGAAATTTCCCAATAATCTAAATGTCTTTTACTAGAACTACTTTTATTTTCTCCTGTTTTTTAGTTTCTTTGAAAATTTTCTACCAAGTATTTTAATCATTTTCCTCTCATCTCCCCAGTCCTTTTTGTTCCATTCCCATTTCTGAATATACCCATCTTTGTGCCCTTCTTTACTTAAACATATCAAGTTAATTTGTGCCTCCTGTATACACTTGGATATATGTACTTGAGTAAATTCACCTTCATCCTTAAAGGAAACTGCCTCTCTCTCTCTCTCTCTCTCTCTCTCTCTCTCTCTCTCTCTCTCTCCCTCTTTGGTATCATTTGCCAATAGCTTTTTAGCTAGTATTGAACATTCATGATTTCCTCCCTTATCCATGCTAGGATTCTGGCTTGAGTGTGTACATTTCAGATATACAACTGCACAGCTGTGTTACCAAAAAATTTTTTTTCTTTATAATCAACAATAACCTCTGGCTCTTACAATTTCCTGCCCTGTCTTCTATAATGAATCCTGGGCCTTAAATGTAAAGAGTGTAATATATATGTTCCGTTTAGGGATGAACATTCCACAATCTCATAATCTCTGCACCTTGATCAACTGTGTGTCTCTGTTCATCACTATCTACTGCAAAAAGAACCTTTCCTGATGAGAGTTGAGGGATGTATTAATTGCTAGATATAACAATAAGTCATTAGAACCCAGGTTAATGTGATGTTCATTTAGCAGAGTAAGAGTTGTAAATTCTCTTTTAGGGCCTATTACCTGTCTATCCACAGGTTTCTAGATATGGATCTGGTAACGTGTATGGATTCCTTTTTGTGGAATGTTCCTTAAGCCCAATCAAAGTCTGGTTGGAACATTTCCATGATGTTCATCCCATGATTGCCTCAGTGTGTTTGTTTTTCAAGGCTGGTCATTATTGTCACAGGTGGGTGAGACTAATGACTGCTTTTCTCTTCTAGCTGTTTCCATGATTATGAAAGTTAGCTGACAGAGATGGAGCTTTCAGATCAGTACCAGCTTTATTTCTCTGTATTCTAGAACAATCACTATTTTGTAACCTTCACGCAGGGTATCAGTTTTCTGCATACAAATCACTGTGTGCACATGTGCACGTGTGTGTGTGTGTGTGTGTGTGTTGTTTTGTTTTACCTTTTACAATACTGGGTGATATGAATGACACTGATCAAGAGAAACATGGTGGCTATGGCACAAATATAGCATACTGAGCTATCGAATATATTTTAAGATTTTATTCTATCTCTATAGACTGCATATTTCTGTCTTCTATGCAATGCCCTATACTTTTCTGAGGTTATATAATATAGTCATCACATATAGAGAATCTTGAATAATATTGCTGACATTAAAAGTTTAGGATTTCACTACTTATCAACCATGTGACCTTGGGCAAGCTAGTTAATTCCTCTTTATGCCTTGGATTATTCATTAGAGAAAATGAATTGGTAAACAATAAAACCTACAAATGTGACTTATTTAAAGATTCAGCAAGGTGACACTTAAAATCACGTAGAATAACACCTATCATGCAATTAGCACTCAAAAATTAGAGCAATTGTTATTATATACATGTAAACTCCTATTCTAACTTGAAGATTATGCTGGTTTTTATTTCATGTGACTGATCATCTCCACTTGATGTGTAATTGACTAAGAAATGAGCCTCTGAGTGGGTCTGAGGCTGGTCCCAAGGATGATTCATTGAGATGAGTAGACATTTTCTCAGAGTGGGATACATATTTTAATGAGTAGCCTAGATATAAAGAGAAGTGAGAGAAAAACAAAAGCATGCAGACATACAATATATTGTTAAACTACTCTGTTGCTATTATGTAAGCCAACTTAGTGAATCCTTTTTGAAAATACATAGACATCTCCCTGGTTCTGTTTCCCCAGAGAACATTGGCTAGTATAATCCACAAAACATTTGCTGCCAAGAATTGTCTGCTAACCACCCATAAACACAGACTTTTATTGGGAAGTTTTTTCCCTGTCTCTTAAATTTTGGACTAAGTAGCTTTAATCTTTATTCTTAATGTGCTTCCATTTATTGCATTATTTCATTTTTATTTGCTCTATTTGTGCCATGACAATTTTGTCTTGATCAATGTTGTTCATATTACCCAGCACTGTCAAAGTTAAACGAATACCAATGAAATGAAGCCCTACATGTGCCCAAACAATTTTAATGAGATGAATAAAACTTGGTCATAACTTGTACTTAAAAACATTGCTCATGTGCTTTCCCCATCTTGGTCATAGACTTTCAAGGGAAGAAATCTTATCATGCACATTCACATATGGTCTAGTTTTTATCCTAGCTTTCACTGGGGAGAATCTACGTAGCTGTTGCCCATCAGTATAAGCCTAGGAACATTTCCCTTGTTGGGCTGATTTTTTAATTCTAGAACAGCCCTTAGTACTCAGGTGTTTGCTTTGCTTCTGATAACTTTATATTCTTGAAACTTTTTTCAATGATATTCAAAATCTTGAACTCTTCACACTGTAAGAACATCCATGCTTCTGTAGCTGCTGAATCATTCAAATGCCACTTAAACTACCAACTGGGCCTGAAATTGTAAAGAAAATAAAAGTCATCACCTAAAGGAAAAATAACCTTATCTCAGAATAACTATAATAAAAAATATATAAAAGCAAAAATACTCATTAATTTGTAAAAAAGAGACTCCAGAATTACAAGGAACCATGGAATTAGCTTGGCCTAGCTGCCTTGGGAGGGTGTCACATGTTTTTCAAGTTAGAATTCATGGCTCCTGGGGCACAACATGCCTTCCAGTTCCTGGGCACAACACGCCTTCCAGTTCCTGAAAGGCACATGCACTCCCTCAGGCAGTGAAGAATTTAGGCAACTCTATATTTCTCTGTATGTTCCCTTAGTAGTCAAGGAAGTATGAAAACTTGACAGGACAATTGGTCTTAGACATTAATTTTGTACACCCTGTACAACTTGCAAACATTGTTGTATCCTAATAAGTAAACTGTATTGGTCCTGGCAATTGCCATTATATTCTGTTTCTGATAAAGTTATAAAAAGTTTGATTGCTCTCAATAAAACTGTCATAGCCTAAGTTATGCATTGGCCCTTCCAATCTGGCCTGATTTAATTCCTCAAGGCCCTATCAGGTCAACTTAGTGCAGTAAGTATGCACAGGCACATACACAGAATGACTTCTTTCTTACTGGGCTCCCAGACACTGGACAGTAGAATCAAAGGACAAGTAACTGTAAAAATGTAAAGTTTTTTTCCCATTTAAGTTTATACTCATAAAGAAAGGTCTATTGCAAACACAGCACTGATAATGTCACTTTTGTTTCTAATTAAGCACCCAATAAATCTGGAGAGCTTCAGCTGTCCAGGGAAGAAGCTAGACAGTTTTCACTCTCCCTCATCTACAAATCCAATCCCTCAAGTCTCATTCCCAGCTCTGTAGGAGAATACCAGCTCGGGACTCTCCTCCCTTTTGGCCTCCATTCTCAGGGGACTAAACAGATTCTGGTTGTATACTCTCTTTTCCTCCCTGCTGTGGAAGCCCCCCAGCTCCCCCTTCTTCTAGCTAATCCCTGTTCATTGGCATTAGATCCCAATAAACACAAATACACTCTAACAAGAATCACCAGTGGTCACACTTGAGAGGATCTCAGAAACATTTCATACCAGGCAACACACAGTCACTACACTCTCCTAAGAAAAAGAGACAACAACAGAACAAAACACCTCTCAAATAAAGACAATACTAATGATCAGATCCTAAATTTAAATTCAGCTCAAACACAGACACTTAGATGCCAGCATAAAAACACAATCAATAACAATCAGAGCTACATATATACACTAGAGCCCAGCACCTCCCACAGTAGGCATTGTGAAATTCAACAAAGATGAAGCACAAGACAAGGACTTCAAAATAGCCCTATTGAATATAATAGAAGTTCTTAAAGAGGATATAAATAAATCCATAGAAGAAATCTATGAAAACAAAAATAAACAGTGAAATGAAATAAACAAAACAGTTCAGGATATGAAATGGAAATGGAATCAATAAAGAAAACCCATAATAAAGAAAAACTGGAAATCAGAAATTTAGGACTTAAAAAGCAAGCTCAAATTCAAGCCACATCAACAAAATGGAAGAGATGAAAAAAACTCAGTTATTAAAGACAGAAGAAATAGAAAAAAAAATGGTCAAGGAAAACACAATACAAAAAAATCCAGGCACAACAAATGAGAAACATTATGAAAAGATCAAATGTATGAATAGTGAGAACAGAGGAAGAAGAAAAAAATCCAGACTGAAGGCACATAAATGTGGTGTCTTTGATCTATCTGGCTCATTCAATTCTTCACCTACTCTCTTCCACAGGATTCCCTGAGTTCTGCTTACTGTTTGGGTATGGGTCTCAGCATCTGTTTCCATCAGTTGCTGAATGAAGCCTCTCAGATAACAGGTATGTTACTCAGCTATCTGAAAGTATAGGAGAATATCATTAATAGTATCAAAGTGGTACTCTCATGACATAGACTTCAAGCTGGGCCAGTCATTTGTTAGCCTTTCCTTCAATTTCTCCTCCATCTTTACCCCCATGCCTCTTGTAGGCATGACAAATTGAGGGTCAAGGTATTATGTTTTGGTTGGTGCTCAATCACTCTACTGGAAGTCTTTTCTAATTACTGGAGATGGTTCTATATCCCCCATTGCTAGGAGTCTAGCTAGAGTCACCCTCATAGATTCCTGGGAGTTTCTATTGCCCTAGGTTTTTAAATCCTCCTATAAATATCCCCTACTGATTCCAGTTCTCTCTCCCAGTACTCTCTCCCTCCATCCTCCCACAACTAGATCCCTCCTGCTCCCCTTCACCCTCCTTTTCCCTAGTTCCATCTCACCATCCATTCATGATGTCTACTGTATTTCCCTTCCTTGGGCCCTCCTTGTTACTTAGCTTCTTTGAGTTGGTGGATTGTAGCATGGTTATCCTGTACTTTAAGGCTAATATCCACTCATAAGTCAGTATACACCATGTGTGTGTTTCTGGGTCTGGGTTATGTCACTAAGGATGATCTTTTCTAGTTCCATCCATTTGCCTAAGAATTTCATGATGCCTTTGTTTGTAATAGCTGAGTAGCATTCCATTGTTTAAATGTACTACATTTTCTGTATCCATTCCTCTTTTGAAGGACATCTGGGTACTTTCCAGCTTCTGGCTATTATAAATATGGCTGCTCTGAATATAGTGGAGCATGTATCCTTATTACATGTTTGAGTGTCTTCTGGGTATATGCCCAGGAATAGTATAGCTGGGTCCTCAGGTAGTACTATTTCCAATTTTCAGAGGAAATGCCAGATTGATTTCCAAAGTGGTTGTACCAGCTGGTAATCCCACCAACAATGGAAGAGTGTCGGAGAGATCTCAGGCATCCAGGTTAGTTGAGACTGCTGCTCTTCTTATACGGTTGCCCTCCTCCTCAGCTTCTTCCAGCTTTTCCATAATTCAACCACAGGTGTCAGCAGCTTCTGTCCATTGGTTGGGTGTAAATACCTGAATCTGACTCTTTCAGGGGCTGTTAGGTCTTTTGGAGGGCAGGTATGATGGGCTCCTTTTTGTGAGCACCTAACAGCATCAGCAATAGTGTCAGGCCGTGGGGCCTCCCCTTGAGTTGGAACCCACTTTGGGCCTGTCACTGGACCTCCTTTTCCTCAGGCTCTTCTCCATTTTGGTCCCTGCAGTTCTTTCAGACAGGAACAATTCAGGATCAGAGTTTTTTGATTGTGTGATGGCAACCCCATCCCTCCTCTTGATGCCCAGTCTTTCTACTGGAAGTAGGCTCTACAAGTTCCCTCTCCCTACTTTAGGGCATTTCATCTAGGGTCCCTCCTTTTGAGTCCTGAGATTCTCTTACCTCCAAGGTCTCTGGTACATTTTAGAGGGTCTCCCCACCTCCTATCTCCCAAGGTTGCCTGTTTGCATTCATTTTGCTGGCTCTTAGGGCTTCAGTCCTGTTTCTCTCCCCACCAAGTAACTGATCATGTTCCCCTCTTCTCTTCCCTGTCCCCTTTCCCACCCAGGACCCTCCCTCCATCTCCCTCCTGTGATTGCTTTCTTCTCCCTCCCATGTGTGATTGAGGCATCCTCACTTGTGCTTTTTGGCTTGTTAGCCTTCTTGAGTTCTGTGGATTGTATGTGGGATAGTCCGTACTTTTTTGGCTAATACCCACTTAATAGTAAGTACATACCATGCATGTCCTTTTGGGTCTGAGGTACCTCACTCAGGATGATATTTTCTAGTTCTAAGTATTTGCCTCCAAAATTGATGATTTCCTTGTTCTTACTAGCTAAGTAGTATTCCACTGTGCAAATTAACAACGTTTTCTGTATCCATTCTTTTGTTGTGGGACATCTGGGTTGTTTCTAGCTACTGGCTATCACAAATAAGGCCACTATGAACATAGTGGAACATGTGCCCCTGTGGCATGATTGGGGCATCTTTTGGGTATATACCCAAGAGTGGTATAGCTGGGTTTTGAGGTAAATCTATTTCCAATTTTCTGAGAAACCTCTAGATTGATTTGCAGAGTGGTTGTACCAGTTTGCAATCCCGCCAGTAAGGGAGGAGTGTTCCTCTTTCTCCACATCCTCGCCAACATGTGCTGTTGCCTGAGGTTTTGATCTTAGCCATTTGGATTGTTCTAAGGTGAAATCTCAGGATTGTTTTGATTTGCATTTCCCTGATCACTAAGGACTTTGAAGCTCTCTTTCAGTGCTTCTCAGCCATTCGAGATTCCTCTGTTGTGAATTCTCTGTCTTATTCTATACCCCATTCTTTGATTGGGTTGTTTGGTTTCTTGGTGGTTAGCTTCTTGAGTTCATTATATATTTTGGATATTAGCCCTCTATCAGTTGTGGAGTTAGTGAAGATTTTTTTCCCAATCTGTAGATTGCCTATTTGTCCTATTGACTGCATATTTTGCCTTACAGAAGCTTTCCAGTTTCACGAGGTTCCATTTATCAACTCTTGGTCTTAGAGCCTGAGCCATTGGAGTTCTGTTAGAAAAATTTCCAATCATATATAAGCGAATATTAGCTCAAAAGCTTAGAATACCCAAATACAATTCACAGACCACATGAAGCTCAAGAAGAAGGAAGACCAAAGTGTGGGTACTTCATTTCTTCTTAGAAAGGGGAACAAAATACTCATGGGAGCAAATACAGAGACAAAGTATGGAGCAGAGACTGAAGGAAAGGCCATCCAGAGACTGCCCTACCTCAGGATCCATCCCATATACAGTCACCAAACCCAGACACTATTGTGGATGCCAAGAAGTGCATGTTGACAGGAACCTGATAGAGCTGTCTCCTGAGAGGCTCTGCCAGAGCCTGACAAATACAGAGGCAGATGCTTCCAGTCAACCACTGGACTAAGGGACGGAACACAGGTTTCCCAATGGAGGATTTAGAGAAAGGTCTGAAGGAGGTGAAGGGGTTTGCAACCCCATTGGAAGAACAATAATATCAACCAACCAGACCCCTCAGAGCTCCCAGGGACTAAACCACCAACCAGAGAGTACACATGGAGGGACCCATGGCTCCAGCCGCATATGTAGCAGAGGATGGCCTTCCCAAGAATCAGTGGGAGGAGATGTGCTTGGTCCCATGAAGGCTCTATGCACCATTATAGGAGAACTAGAGGGCAGGGAGGTGGGAGAAGGCGAGTGGGTGGGTAGGGGCATAGCCTCATAGAAGTAGGGGGAGGGGGATGGGATAGAGGGTATCCGGGGGAGGAACCATGAAAGGGTATAACATTTGAAATGTAAACAAAGAAGATATCCAATAAAAAATAAATTTTAAAAGAAGAGGAAATTTCCCCCTGTGCCAATGAGTTCAGTGCTCTTTCTCACATTCCTTCTATTAGATTTAGTATATCTGTTTTTATGTTGAGGTTCATGATCCACTTGGACTTGAGCTTTGTGTAAGGTGACAAATATGGATCTATTTTCATTTTTCTACATACAGACTGCTAGTTAGGCTAGCACTATTCATTGAAGATACTTTCCTTTTTCCATTGTATATTTTCGGCTTCTTTGTCAAAGATCAAGTGTGTGTGTGTGTGGTTTTATTTCTTCATCTTCAATTCTATTCCATTGATCAACGTGCCCATCTCTGTACCAATACCTTGCAGTTTTTATTTCTTTAAGGGCTTTTCAGCCATTAAAGATTGCTTTGTTGAAAATTATGTTTAGCACTGTACCCCATTTTTAATTGGGTTATTTGGGTTGTTGGCTTCTAACTTCTTGAGTTCTTTGTAAATTTTGAATTTTAGCCCTCTGTCAGATGAAGGGTTGGTGAAGATCCTCTCCCAATCTGTGAGTTTCCAATTTGTTCTAGTGACATTGTCCTTTGCCTTACAGAAGCTTTACAGCTTTTCATGAACTCTGATTTATCAATTGTTGATCTTAGTACCTGAGTGTGGATACTCTGTTCAGAAACTTGTCTCCTGTGCCAATGCATTCAAGGCAATTTCTTACTTTTTCTTCTATCAGATTTATTGTATCCAGTTTTAGGTTGAGGATTTTGATCCAGTTAGACTTGAGTTTTATGCAGGGTAATAAATATGGATCTATTTGCATTCTTCTTCATGCAGATATCTAGCTAGACCAGCACCATTTTTGGAAGATGTTTTCTTTTTTCCATTGTATATTTATGGTTTGTCAAAAATCAAATGTCCACAGGTGTATGGGTTTTCATTCTGTTCTTCTTTTGTATATTGGTTATATTAGCAGATTTTATACCTTCACATGTTTACATGGTAGCAGATTTAATTCTTGTCATTCAAGATGTGACATCCTTTATAATGTGAGTTTGTAAGAATAATCTAGTGGCATTAAAATCCTGATGACATTCCTTCTCAAATAAAAACAGTTTTATCTGTTCTTCATTTCTGAGGTTATCTCCTTCTGGCATTTAGTAGGCAGTGCTTTCCTTTCTTTTTATTTTCTTCCTTGATTATGATATTTATGCTAGAAATTTGGTTTCTTTTTTTGTTTTTTTTTTGGTTTTTGTTTTTTTTTGTTTTTTTGTTTTTGTTTTGTTTTGTTTTTTTGCATTTTGTTTTTTTCTCAAATCGTAATTCATTCACACAGGGGTTATAAACACAGAAAGGCAGGATATGGGGAAGGGAATGACACTGGAGTGTGGGTGTTCAGGGGGAATACACATATCTTCAGAAACCAGTATTGGCTAGGTGAAGGTTCAGGGGACAATTCACTATGACTCTGCCTATGACTCCCTTGTCCTTATCTAAGTTGGTATTGTCTGCCAAGGCTACCTATTTACAAGGTCTATGACTACCCAGGCTTATAAATTTCCACAAAAGCTGCCTGTTGACATTAGCTTATAGCCATCTGTTTCAATGTTTTTCCACTGAGACCCAAGACTTGGTGTTAGTATACATGTTTGACAGGCCTATTGCTGATTTTAGGCCTGTGGCTGATTTTAGGCCTACAGTGTGTAAGCAGGGCTGCCCCTGACATCTCCTCCCTTCTCTAAGTATAGAAGGGCAGTGGCAATTCTAAACTTGCAAAGGCGGGGATAGAGGCCTGACCTCCAGTATTTGAAGGGGATCTTGTAATGGCTCCAGTCCCCCTGTCGTTGTCCAGTGAGGCATGAGGGCCATACCCATCCCGATGTCTTTTTCCTGGAGAGGGGATACTTTTGACATCAACCCCTATGCAGTCAGGCTTGTCCCTCAGGGAACCCAGAGAGATATTTTTATCTTTTATTTATATTCCCTTGCAGTGCTTAGCCTTGTAGCCTAAGCAAGAATTCAGATCGCCTGTCAGAGGGGGTTCTGGGTGGCCCTCTCTGCTTGGTCTAGGGGCAGAAGTCCCCCCTTTTAGGTTGGGTGGAGATGGGTTTTGGAAACACACTGTATAAAGTAACAACCTCATCTTGAGTCTCGTGGTCCTCCATAGCTAGCTTATGATAATGTATCTGAGTAGGTTTTGCTACCAAATTATTTATCTGTTGTATCACAGAGTTAGTCCACCTATTTGAGGGATAGGGACCAGCAGAAAAAAAGCAAAAAGAACCCAAATAATGGTCCCAAGATGGAAGGAAATAGGGTTGACAACCTTGGAGAGGCTGCAAACCAATTTTTTTTACCAGCATTCATCTGTCTCTTTCTCTCTCTGATTTTTCTTAGGGCCTTCACTACCTATTTCATGCTCTCTTTAACCCTGCTTGTCTTGTCTATGTAAAGGCAACCTTCTTCTTTGAGGGTTGTACACAGTCAAGAGCTGTATACAGCCTTTTCTATTGTACTAGAGTAAATCAAGTCCAATAAGGATCTTTGTGATTTTAGGAGGTCTCTTCAGACGGCGAAACAAGGGATTTCTTCAGCTTAGTGATGTCAATCTCTAGCTGTTTGATGTTCTTGTCAGTGGCCCTTCAAAGGTCTGAGTAGTATAAGTTCGGAGGCCAGCATCTAGATTAGAACTTCTAACAGCAGACATCACAGGTGATTCATTTTTACCTGGAAAGGGAAAAGAAGGGGATTCTCAGGGAGATTTCTCTTCCCTGGATGTAAATTGTTATTCATCTTATTTATGGTTGGGCCTGGCTTTGTGGGGGTATCTATTTTTTTTCATTAATCTTTTTGGTAGCCATTTAGCTGTGCCTTCTGTGTTATCAGACAGGCATATCAATCCTCGCCCCCATAAGGGAACTGGGTCTGGGCCATTCCCTTTAAGGGTAAGAGGGTCCTTCCCCATATCTGTGGCAAAGTTTTGTTGGTCTTGGTGGTGCCAGAGGCAGTCAGCAGCAGATTTGCCATGAGCTTTCAGCTTTAGAGAGATAAAAGTGAACAAGGCATGATGGAGAGTATTTCAGGGGGACTCCTTCTGAGGGGGTACTGTTCCCCCTCTTTTGTTTTTAAAGCCAATTTTTCAGAGTTCTTGTAAAATCAGGGCAGAAACACCAACAGTCGCTCCTTCCACACTCAGAGAGTCATGAAGACCCTATTTAAGGATATATAAATCTATATTAATAATCTTTTGTCAAAGGACTGTTATAGCACCGCTGACAACTAATCAGACTATATAATATATCGATTAGTAATAGCTTCTTCTACTTTTTGTGAGATTACCTCTCTTTTGTCAATTAATTGTTGAGGAAAATTAGGGTTTACCTCTCTCTTGAGAATATTGAACAGAGACTTAAATTCTTTTGTGGAGAGCTTAAAATAGGATTTTAGCCAATTAGCAACTCCTAGAAACTTTTGAAATTAATTTAAAATAAGTAAACTCTCTCCCTCTTTTATTTTTTTAGACCCTTTATCTGTGTGGTATTTTTATTGGATATTATACGTATTTACCTTTCAATGTTATCTCCTCTCCCATTCTCCCCCCAAACCCCTTATCCCATACCCCCTCCTCCTAATTTTTAGAAATTTATTTTCTATTGAGGGACTTTTGTATGTGACACTGTTGTTCTCTTGCTGTCTTTCTTGAACTTTTGGCAATTTATTGATGTTGAAGGAAAATATCTTTGATAAAATAAAATCAGAACACTTTGGGCATCCTAGATATAAATTTTTTAATATCTCCAAAGATATCAAAAGTCTCTTGCTCTTTCCTGTTATTGTTATTGTTAAGTGGACTGTGTGTCTTTCCTCCTACTCATCTTCTTTCAGAACTCCTACAATGAACTTGTTAACTCAATGGTTCTTCATGTTTCCTAGGATTTTTTCACCTGTCTCAGCTATTTTAAAAACTCTGTATTCAAAAAGAAATTAATTCTCATTCTAGTATATTACTGAAGATTCTATGTATTTTTTTATTTTACCGAAACTTTCAACCCCACAATATTTTTTAAATAATTTCTATATCCCTTACATTTTTATTTAGATCACAGATTATTTTTCCAGTTTTGTTGATCTACCTACTCTATGTTCCATTTCACTAAGTTCTCTTCAAATCGTTGTTTTCCATTTTTAGGGGTAATTTATTTTTTTTTTTTTGGAGGAATCTGTCAACAGAGAATGGTGGTGTTCCTTTGTAGGAACCTTATTTTTAACAAATATTTTGGATTTCTACATTGTGCATCTTGTAAGTTGTCTCTTCCTATTTTATATAGTGTCATTTAAGTGAAATATTTTCTTCTAAAGATTTGGCCTAGTGTATCTATTGGGTAAAGTACATTGACTCTGTTTCCTCAGTAGTGCAATCTCTATATAGTTTTTGTGCTACACTAAATGTCCTTGATACTAATGTGCTTCTATGTGGTCAATGGCTTCAAAGATCTTTTGGAATTATTTCACTCACTATAATACACGGATATGATGTTAGGAAAATTTGATAGTGGTTCTGGGTATGTCCACTTTTTGACAGGGGACCAAAGTGTCGATGATTGTCTATCAGTGCCTACAATACTTCACTAATAAGTACTTAAAGTGTGGATAAAAGAAAGACCTGTACTAAGGCTAAATTACATCAGAAATCTGGATAGCCATGACATGTCACTCCTGCCAATAATGCCTGGTCACCCATTATTAACTGAGATCTACTTTGTGTTGGGACCTTACAAAATACACAATCACATCAGTTATTTGAATGTGGAAGCTGACAGGTACTAGGACCAATTTTACATGGCTTGAAAGATTTATTATAGTATGCCTGGCTCCGATGACAAAACAATATTCAATGTCTAAAGGCCTCCCATGGCTAGATAGCTCAGGGATGTCATACATGGTGTGATATATTGTATGCAGTCATGAAGATAGATTACATTATGTTTTTATGGGGCCACAATCATTCTGATTGACCTGTGGGTGAATAGGAAAATATGTATGGCAACAAGAACAGAGCCATTCTGATGATTGTGGTTGGGCTTGACACAACAAGAATCCAGTAACTATCAGCTTCTACAGCATTGATTCTCAGACTGTCACAACCCCTTTGGGGAGTCAAATTATCCTTTCACAGGTGTTGCCTAAGACAATTAGAAAACATAGATATTTACATTATGATTCATAACAATAGAAAATTTGCTATGAATTAGCAGTGAAAATATTTTTATGGTTGGGGGTTACCACAATTTGAGGGACATAGTAAAGGGTCAGAGCATTAGTAAAGTTGTGAACAACTGTTGTAGAGACTTTGAGTGGATGGTATAATGGCATTCTATGCACTAAATTGGGTAGAAAATTACATATGGTGGTTTTTTTTTCCCCTTGAAGTAAATTCAATGATCCTCACTAACTTCCATATCTGGTCCTGAGCAGTGTAGGATTTTTCAGTAGGAAAAAACTTTCAAAATCCCAGATATTAATGACAGTTGACAGAAACCTATTATTTACTGTTTCTTTGCCATGAGTAGTCAATACAATGTGCACTGTATCCTTCTTAATAACATGATTTGTGTCTTAATATTCTACAGGTCCATTTTAGTCTCATTAAACTCAAGCAGTCTATGCCAAATATCCTAGGCTAAAGTTGGTGCTCATACTTTTGAGGGAGCTGATATTTTATTGGAGGGAAGTAAATACAGAACCCCTTATCAACTACATTCCCACTCACATTTCATGGTTGTATTTTAAACACAACGATTTGCATAATAACATGTTATTGCTTTAAATCCAATTTTGTTGTTTGTTTAGCACAGAAACTGTCTATGTAGAAAAGACTGACTTGGAACTCATTATGCAGCCCATGCGGACATCAAACATGTGAACTTCCTGCCTTTGCCCAGGCAAATGATGAGATTAGAAACATGGGCCACCATACTAGCCAATAATTTATTTTTCTTAATTCCTTTAGTCATCTGAAGCATAGTTTACAAAATTTTGGGATGTGTAATTTTTAAAATGTAAATTCATCTGTATAAGTTCTATAGTTTTCATATCATTTCTTTCTGTCTTGAAGCTCTCTACTGTGAGCTTTTTCTGAAGTGGTGATTACTTTCTGTGGGAGTTCACAATCCTAGATTAAAAGGAAAACATGCTGAAACAGTTTGAGATTGCCTCTGTCAAAGTCCAACTACTTTTACTGGCTTGGGAAGACTGTTTCAGTGATAATTTCCTAGCTTGAAATTCTCCCACCATATAAGTAGTGTGAAATTGGTCCCCAGGCTTCTTTTGCATCACACAGACCCTGTGGTTCAAATGTACTATACTTGAAAGTTTTCAATTTGCGGTCCTTAGTGCTTGGAATTCTAGTTTACCCTTTGCTCTTTGCTTGATGTGAAAAACACAGTGTCAAACTCCCAAACGTCTTTAATGTTATTTCTTCCTTTATACATAACTATAGCAATAGAAAGGTGAATCTGTGTGGAGTTTCAGCAGTGTTTGGTAGTCAGGCGCATTCATCATCATGAAGGAAAATGTCTTTGAATTTTTGATATTCACCAAGATTGCTTGAAAAGTCCAATAGAAGAGATGACTAGAAGAGATGGGCTTTACACCAGTAAACAGTAGATATTAAAAGCATCATAAAAACCTAATTAAATTTTCTGAACAACTTATATTCCACTGGACAGTCTTTCCAAAGGGAAAAAATTCTGATTCTAGTTTATTTTACTGGCTTCCCTTATTTTTCAAGTTATATTTTAGCTCTCTGACTTTTAGTTGTCTAAAAGTTTCAGGTAAAGTCATTAATGTAGAATTTATTAATACATATTTTTTTCTTCTCGAGAATGATCCTTCTCTAGGCCTTCATTTTTTATCTGAAATCAGAACAACTGACTGGCTTTGGGTATCTGCCATGGAGAGAAGCTCAGGAAGAGCTTGTAAATGCAGACAGAAAGGAGGCCATGAAACCATGAGTGATAAGAAACTATGTTGGTCTTAGAAGAAAAACATTTATCTAATTTTCAAGCTTTTCTATTCCATTTATCTTAGGATAACTTTGCCCGTGTTTCTCTTTTCTAGTGATAAAATCTATCTTAATTAACAACTTGTGAATCATGCATAGTCACTGAACTCCTAATTTCTTCTGACATGATGACTACTAAATTTGGGACCCCTCCTCTGCTTTGAACTTCATCTGGCTTGAACATGTGCAAGTCTTACATGTTTTTGTGAGTGCATATCCATGTACTAATCTTAGTTTTTATTTTCTGGAAGATACTGCTTCCCTAGGAGACAATCATACCCCTTGGGTTCTTAAAATCTTTCTTCTTCCTCTTCTGCATTGATCTATGAGTGTTGAGGGGAGGAGTTTGATGAAAAAAACACCATTTAGAACTGAGTGTTGCAAAGCATCTCACAATCTGTACATTGCCCAATTGTGGATCTCTGTGTTAATTATCCTCCACTGAAGAAAGGAAGCTACAATAGTATTGATTTTTATATGGATTTTTAAATTCCTTCTTTATATAGTTTCATATAATTACATCATTTCTCCTTTCACTTTCCTCTTTCCAAACTCTTTCATACACCCTTGCTCTCTTTCAAATCCATGAAATCTCTCTCTCTCTCTCTCTCTCTCTCTCTCTCTCTCTCTCTCTCTCCCTGTGTGTGTGTGTGTGTGTGTGTGTGTGTACTATAAAATACCAAACAGAAGCTTATAATCTTAAATATGTCCTAAACACTGAAGGAAACCAGTTTCAAAGAATAAAGAAAACTATAAAAACAACAACATACAAAATTATTGTATAAGTAAATGCAGAATTACTTTAAAAAAGACTTCTAGAACAAAACAGATGCAATAAAAGAATTGAAAATTTACTGAAGAAATTTTATGACTTGTATAGGTACAGAATAATAATCAAACTTATATATAAAGGTATTTGAAAATACTTATGTAGAATAGAAGGAAAAAATTGAAGATAAGAAAAACTTGAGGCATTACAAAATAGACTAATGTGAGCATTGCTGAAGTCCACGTGAGAAAAAAGAAAAAGAGAACAGATATGAGGTTTAGAAAAGAAAATAACAGTAGTCAATATTCCCTAAATTTGGTTTAAAAAAAACAAGAATATAGAGGAGAGATAACAGATTAGAAGCTACCTCCATGTGACTTTAAAAATAAGACTCAGAAAAAAAAACTCTACTCCCCAAAATGAGAAATAGAGAGAAAAGGCCTGATAGGGAAGATGAAAATACAGAGAATCAGAAGAGAGGACTAGAAAAACCAAAGAAGGGTTAAATTGCTCTAGATTTACAGCTCCCAGAGAGAAGGGAAAATTAAAGTAGGATCTAAACAGTAAGTCTCATAGCACTAGTGGAAGGAGACTGGCAGTCTTTTCCATAGGAAAAGCCCCGAGTTGTCCCAAATTTTGAACTTAGCTTGTTGTTTTATTATATACTAAGTATGGTGGCCAGGCACCATCTTGATTTAAGATTTAGTTCCCCTAATAACTTGATACAAAATCGCAATCATAAGACACAGTCCAGAGTTAGCTTTCCAGAGCTCTCAGGTGGGAAGTGCTTGCACAGGAGAGTTATAGATGTGGGAACAGTAAATCTAGATGAATGAAGAAGCTCAGGCAATAGGGCATTCAGAAGTTAGTGGGGCTGCATTTTTTTTAACAAGGAGCTAAATAATTTCTGAGATCACAAGCCCAGAGCCCAATATCATTGAGAGCACTGAACAATACAAATTCTCCACTTTGAATGTATATTGCTCACTAGATTATTTTATTGGCCCAGATCTAGTGGAAATTATCCACAGCCATCTCCTTCCCACAATATTTATCCTGAGCAGTACCAGAGTGAACTGAGACAAGCCCTCCAGAAACATATTCCCATGTTCTACCTGTCTTTTCCACACTAGGAAGATATTTGGAAATATACCTATTTCAAAGTATGAAAATTTAGGAATGTCTGAAACAAGTGAGAACTGTTTGCACCTCCCCCAAGCAGCAAAATTCAAAGTTGTATAAGGTGGAGCTTGGTATGCAACAAAGTGAAACCCCTAAAACAATGTCAAGATTATTGAGCAAATGATTCTCAACTACTCTATCTGTTGGCTAACTCTTCAATCTGGAAGACTTCTAAATGAAAACACCTTTAAAAGATATTGCTCCAATAGTGTTTTAGGATTAGAGATGTTTTTCCATTTGACCTTTGTGATTCTTCTTCCATTATACTTAAAAACAGACTATAACTTTTTAATGTAATTTTGATTATGCAATTTTTATTATGCAGATTTACATCTATTGCCTCTAGAGCAAATTTTCTCTACTCTGCATTATTCCCTGCTAGATTGCTTTTTCTTTTTTGCTTTTACTCATCCCTTCCTTGTTTTAAACTTTTTTAAATTTTTGTATTGGGTATTTTATTTACATTTCAGATGTTATCCCCTTTCCCCATTTCTCCCCAACCAGGAACCCCCTATCACATCCCTCCTCCTCCTGCTTCTATGAGGATGAGCCCCCACCCACCCTTCCACTCCCACCTCCCCACCCTCAAATTCCCCCACACTGGGGCATCCAGCCATCACTGGACCAAAGATCTCCTCTACCACCTATGCCTGACAATGTCATCCTCCCCTACATATATAGCTGGAGCCATAGGTCTCTCCCTATGTGCTCCCAGGCTGGTGGTTTAGATTCTGGGAGCTCTGGTTGGTTGGTATTGTCACTCTCTCCATGGGGCCACAAACCCCTTCAGCTCCTTCAGTCTTCTCTCTCACTCCTCCATTGGGAATCCCATGATCAGTTGAATGGTTAGCTGTGAGCATCTGCCTCTGAATATGTCGGACTCTTGCAGACCTCTAAGGAGACAGCTATATCAGGCTCCTCTCAGCATGCACTTTCTGGCATTCACATCAGCATCTACCTTTGGTAACTGCACATGGGATAGATACCCATGTGGTACAGTCTCTGGACGACCCCTTCTTCAGTTTCTGTCCCTCACTTTGTCTCCATATTTGCTCCTTTGAGTATTTTGTTACTGCTTCTAAGAACTGAAGCACCCACACTTGGTCTTCATGAGCTTCATGTGGTCTGTGAGTTGAATCTTGGGTATTTCCAGCTTCTGGGCTAATACTCAATTATCAGTGAGTGCATACCATGTGTGTTCTTTTGTGATTGGGTTACCTCACTCAGGGTGATATTTTCTAGTTCTATCCATTTGCCTAAGAATTTCTTGAATTCATTGTTTTTAATATCTGAGTAATACTCCATTGTGTAAATGTACCACATTTTTTTAATCCATTCCTCTGTTGAAGGACATCTGGGTTCTTCCCAGCTTCTGAATATTATAAATAAGGCTACTATGAACATAGTGGAGCATATGTCCTTGTTCTATGTTGGAGCATCTTCTGGATATATGCCCAGGAGTGGTATAGCTGGGTCCTCAGGTAATGCTATGTCCAATTTTCTAAGGAGTTAGAAAGAGAAATTCTCAAATTCATTTGGAATAACAAAAAACCCAGGATAGCAAAAACTATTCTCAACAATAAAAGAACTTCTGGAGGAATCACCATCCTTGACCTCAAGCTGTATTACAGAGCAATAGTGATAAAAAAAACTGCATGGTATTGGTACAGAGACAGGCAGGAAGATCAATGGAATAGAAGTGAAGACCCAGAAATGAACCCACACACCTATGGTCACTTCATCTTTGACAAAGGAGTCAAAACTGTCCAGTGGATAAGGGACAACATTTTCAACAAATGGTGCTGGTTCAACTGGAGGACAACATGTAGAAGAATGCAAATCGATCCATTCTTGTCTCCTTGTAAAAGCTCAAGTCCAAGTGGATAAAGGACCTTCACATAAAACCAGATACACTGAAACTAATAGAAGAGAAGGTGGGGAAGAACCTTGAATACTTGGGCACAAGGGAAAAGTTCCTGAACAGAACACCAATGGCTTAAGCTCTAAGATCAAGAATTGACAAATGGGACCTCATAAAATTGCAAAGTTTCTGTAAGGCAAAGGACACTGTCAATAGGACAAAACAACAATCAACAGATTGGGAAAAATTCTTTACCAATCCCACATCCAATAGAGGGCTAATATCCAATATATACAAAGAACTCAAGCAATTAGACTCCAGACAACCAAATAACTCTATTAAAAAATGAGGTACAGAGCTAAACAAAGAATTCTCAACTGAGGAAACTTGAATGGCAGAGAAGCACCTAAAGAAATGTTCAGCATCCTTAGTCATCAGGGAAATGCAAATCAAAACAACCCTGAGATTCCACCTCACACCAGTAAGTATGGCTAAGATAAAAAATTCAGGTGATAGTAGATGCTAGTGAGGATTTGGAGAAAGAGGAACACTCCTCCATTGTTGGTGGGATTGCAAGATGGTGCAAACACTCTGGAAATCAGTCTGGCTGTAACCTATCCCTTCCTTATTTCATTCAATTATTACTTCTATGTTTGTCAAAAGTAACTTTCATAAATCACAGGAATTTTACCACTTTTTCCTCTGGTTATAGTGATATATGTAGTGTTGACATCAATCAATTTTTAGGTATCTTGTACTTTTATTGTGTTTACAGTAGTCTCCTTCCACCCCCCTCTGTTCTCTCTGTCTCTGTCTCTCTCTCTCTGTCTCTCTCTGTCTCTCTCTCTCTCTCTCTCTCTCTCTCTCTCTCTCTCTCTCTGTGTGTGTGTGTGTGTGTGTGTGTGTTAATGAGGATGGAAGACTGTAAGAACAATTGAAATAACATCAAAAAATCCATACAAATAGGTTTGCCAAACAACAAAAAGACAAAAGAAACATAATGCCTTCAAAACCCACAAGTCTTGAGTAAGTAAATAGAAAGACATTAAATGGGTAAAAGGATAAATGAAGTGTACCAAATTTTATTTGTAAAACTTATCAATGATTTCAAGTGGGATTAAACACAAATAAATAGAAAAATAAAGGTAATTCATTCAGGACCCAAAGAAGAAAGTTAGTAACATGCATGGGAATGTCAACATCACAGATGGATGGGAATGTCATAGCATAAAGATATCAAGAAAAAAATGAAATTTAGAGGAAAAATTAGAAATATTCACCATTCATAATTCAGTGAGACAAATTAAAACACAATTGATAGCATCACTAATGGACTACACCAAGAACAAATGATATGAAAGATGAAATACAAGGTCAAAGAAGTGCTACATTGAAACTCTAATTTTAAAAGTTAAGAAGGAAAGTCCTGCCCATCCCAAAGCTGAAGCCAAAATGAAGGCCTTTAAAATCAAGAAGGCAGTGCTGAAAGGTGTCCAAAGATACAAAAAGAAGATCCAAACAGTCACTCACTTTCTGGTGGTCCAAGACCCTGTGGCTCCAGAGGCAACCCAAATATCCTCCAAAAAACAAGGAGAAACAAGCTTGTCCACTACGACAGTATCTGTAGGCATAAAGTTTTTACAACCTACTTTTAATAAGGGTTAAATCTCTCCTCTAGCCCACCACCCAGCAGAGGTAGTGGAAGAGAAAAGTTATCAGGACGTGGGGGAAGTGGACTTGTTCAACAATGGTTCTTTGGGAACGATCTCAGTCTTCTTTGGCAGCAGTTTATTCTCATAGCAATTAACAAATATGATTTAATTCAGCAGCTGCAGATCTGTCCTCTAGGCAGACAGACACCAGGCAGCTGTAGATCAGTCCTGAATAAATTGCCTGGCTTGTCAACTAGTCTGAGGTGAGGCTGCTGAATCAGCAAGCTGCTGCAGGAAACTCACAAACAATACTTGGGTAAGTTTCTCTCAGTGGTGGTGTATCACAAGTTGAACTCAACAATGTTATGTAAGGTAAATCAATACATGTGAGTCTTTAGAGAAAAATAGTAAGGCGGAGCAATCCAAACCAAAGCTCAGTACTTATCTCCCACTATCTGTGGGGTCATATTTATACTCCTTCATCAAGAGTCCTTTCACAAGTTTGCTATATCAAACCATCCTTTCACCTGTGTCTGCTTTAGGAAAACAGTCTTTCACAAGTTTGCTTTAGCAAGACATCCTTTCACCTGTATGCCCCAACAAAACATCATTTAATATCTTTCAAAAAACTAGAAGTTTCTACTTCATTGTCAAATTCTTCTTGACCACTGAATCAGCCATGAAGAATATCAAGGACAACAACACACTTCTCAATTCTGTTCATTGCCAATGTTGCCAACAAAATTGGAATCATTTAAATTGAGCACAGTTGGCTAATTTTAAATATACACCTTTTTACCATAAAAAAGAAAATATGTATATATAAACATAACTACTACTTCTAAGAATTCTAAATTATGATTATGGTATGAAATTGAAGATTTGATTAAATCACTCTTTGGAAGAAGGGACTAAGATAAAATTTAAATGCACAGAAACAAAATTTAGTGAAATAATAGCAGAAAAAATTATGTCCAGATAAAGAAGTATACATATAAAACAAGAGACATTTATAATCTCAGAGAGGCATGGTCAGAGAACCTATCCATTGTTGGGGCTCAGGAGTTGCCCCACAAATCATACAAACATCCGTTTCAGTCAGACAGGAATGGTTTATTAAACACAAACTAAGACTGATCAACCTTGGCAACAGCTGAAAGCCGCACACTGGAGAGTTCCCAGGCCCAGTTTATAAAGGCTAAAAGCACAAAAAACACAAGGAACTCATATGCAGGTGCTGGAAGTGCTGCCCTGACTGAAGTAGTCAGCCCTGATTGAAGGAAGCCACTTTAGATGTAACAGTTCATGTTGACCTTTAATTTGATGAGTCCAAAGTGAACCTTGTAGTTGTGGAATTTCTTAAGGTTAACAAACTCATAGCTTACAGAATATAATGGTACGTGGTCAGCATGACCCTGCTGTGTCATTGACTAGCAGGCATATTACAGCAACACCATGAAATAGCTGGTGCACATGGTACAAAATGCTGGGGGAGAGGGAAGGGGCTGGCCTCAACATTCATGACATATTAAAAAGACCAAAATATAAAACAAAGAAACAATGTTTTCTTAACCTTTCAAAAGAAGAAATATTAAATATATAAATGAACTGGCTGAGGAACACTCTGAAATAGGTATTTTTAAGGAAGCTTAGCAGAATTAACAAAAATACAAAGAAATGAATAATTAAATGAAATATGGGGAAGATAACCTAATAAAATGAGTAATTTAAGATATTGATTTAAATAAAGATTTATTTATATAATGTTTATGAATATTTTGCTTATTTTGGGAATTGGCATATTTGCATGCTTGATGCCCATCAGAAGAGGGAATCAATTACCCTGGAACTGGAGCTACAGAAAAGCAATGAACTGTGATGTGTGTATTGGGAATTAAACCTGGGTGTTATGCAGGACAGCCAGTGCTCTTAACTGCTGTGCCATCTCTTTTGCCTTGAGATTGAAATAATTTTAAATAATAAAAATGTCTGGGTTATGATAGTGGTCTCTAAATCATATGTAATTTTAGTATTATGATTAAAATAACCACAGACAACAAAAACAGATTCGGCAGGTTGTAGTTATATATGTGTATTATGTGTGGTTATAGGCATTTCATGTTGGAACATCTTCTGCGTATATGCCCAGGAGTGATATAACTGAGTCCTCAGGTAATACTATGTCCAATTTTCTGAGGAACCACCAGACTGATTTCCAGAGTGGTTGTACCAGTTTGCAATTCCACCAACAATGGAGGAGTGTTCCTCTTTCTCCACATCCTCACCACCATCTGCTGTCACCTGAGTTTTTGATCTCAGTCATTCTGACTGGTATGAGGTGGAATCTCAGGGTTGTTTTGATTTGCATTTCTCTGATGTCTAAGAATGTTGAACATTTCTCTAGGTGCTTCACAGACATTTGATATTCCTCAGTTGAGAATTCTTTGTTTAGCTCTATATAACATTTTAAAATAGGATTATTTCATTCTCTGGAGTCTAACTTATTGAGTTCTTTGTATATATTGGATATTAGATCTCAATCAAATGTAGGATTGGTAAAGATCTTTTCCCAATCTGTTGGTTGCTGTTTTGTCCTATTTACAGTATCCTTTGCCTTACAGAAACTTAGCAATTTTATGAAGTCCCATTTGTCAGTTCTTGATCTTAGAGCATAAGCTATTGGTGTTCTGTTCAGGAAATTTTCCCCTGTGCCCATGTGTTTGAGACTCTTCCCCACTTTCTCTTCTATTAGTTTCAGTATATCTTTTTTTATGTGAAAGTCCTTGATTCACTTGGACTTGAGCTTTGTACAAGGAGATAAGAATGGATCGATTTGCATTCTTCTACATACAGACCTCCAGTTGAGCCAGCACCATTTGTTGAAAATGCTGTCCTTTTTCCACTGGACAGTTTTAGCTCCTTTGTCAAAGATCAAATGACCATAGCTGTGTGGATTGATTTCTGGTTCTCTAATCTTTTTTTTTTTTAAAGATTTATTTATTTATTATATATGAATACACTGTAGCTGTCTTCAGACACACCAGAAGAGGGCATCAGATCTCATTACAGATGGTTGTGAGCCACCATGTGGTTGCTGGGATTTGAACTCAGGACCTCTGGAAGAGCAGTCAGTGCTCTTAACCACTAAGCCATCTCTCCAGCCCTGGTTCTCTAATCTTATTCCATTGGTCTTTCTGCCTGTCTCAGTATCAATACCATATAGTTAATAATCAATATTTTTGCATGTCCATACTACCTGTCCTCATCTTTTTTTTTTCTGTGATTAAACACCCACCAAAACCTTTGAACTTCAGGTTGAAAGATTTTATTTGGCTAATGGGTTACATTCCATCATTGAGGTAAAGCATGATAGGAACTCAAAGCAAAACCTGAAGGTGGGTATTGACGCAGAGGCAATGAAGGAATACTGCTTACAGGCTTGCTTCCCTGGCTTGCTAAACTACCATGCTTACATAGCTCAGTACAACCAGTCCCAGGATGCCACTGCCCACAGTGGGGTGGGAATTCCTATATCAATTAGCAATCAAGAAAATGTCCCACAGGCTTGCCTACAGGTTAATCAGATCGAAAAAATATCCTCAAATGTTTTTCTCTCTTTCTAGGTGTGTCATAGTGAGATTCGAGATTAGCCCACATAAGTCCACCCCTTGTCAACACAAATACAGAAATAAATCACTCTTAAAATGTAATTTTTCATTTTTCTTGTCTCAATGACCATGTTAATATCATATTACAAAACACACTAAAACTTTTGAAAGTTTATCAGCCTTTAAATTTTTCAATACTGAAAAGTCCAAGATCTCTTTAAAAGTTGAAAGTCTCTTAACTGAACTTTTGTAAAATCAAAGACAAGTTATATACTGTCTTATTCCAAGAAAGAATAATCATGGTAGTTATAATAAGATCAAAGCAAAACCAATATCCAACAGTATAACTCAAATCCCATAACTCATTGTCCTGAGAGACCAAATCTTTTGGGTTCAGACTCCATCTTACAGAACCTGACCTAAGGTTGAATTCAAGTTTACTGACAGGCTGGTACCTAGCACCAGTTTCCAGGTTACCCCCCAACAAGACCTGCATCTAGCACCAATTTCCATCTTATTCCCCAACAAATCTGCACCTCCAGGTTACAGGCCTGTACATGCCACTTCACTTCCTAACAACCACCAATTAGTAGGAAAACATAAGCTTACAGTTTGGCTCCCAGCACCAGCCAATTATGTTAAAAGCCATAATATCCCTCCAATCATATGTGTACCAGGCTAGGTACCCGATTCTTGCCCGCTATAAATGTTTGCCTGAAACTGGGCTCCGGGCCTTTTCCTGCTCTCCTGCATCAGAGATGGTGGTGTGGTCAAGCTTGAATAAAGAGACCCTAAAGCAATTACTTTGCAATCGGTTCCTTGGTGGTCTTTTTGGGGTTCAAGAATGCTGCCTGGCACAACAGTCCAGCATCTGGAACTCACAGTCTTCTGTGCTCAAAAGAGCTTGTGCGCTCTTCTTTTCTGGCTCTGCCACTAGCAGCAAAAGATGGGTTGACTGCACACATACCACTATCTTTGATGGTCCTTGATGCCACAGTCCTGGCATCTCCAATAGCCCAGGGACTCTGCTGAAACAGAAGGTGAACTTCAGCAATGACTTTTCCTGACTTGTAACAGTTAAAATTCTCAATTGTTCTTCATGGCCCCTTCATTGTTTCAAACAAGTACAACAATGTAGAAGATCCATATACACTGTCAAGTTCACCAAGTTCGCTTCCAGTTTAAAATGTATCTTTGGCCACCTCTGGACCACAACGTATGTGTTATAGCCCACAGGAAACACTTGACAGAAATTTTCACCTCAGTGTTGCTTGTATATTATTAATCACAGTTGATTTTCAGTCATACCTGACTAGCTCTCCAAGCACTCAATGACTCTTCTAGCCCTAATTTTCAAATGCTTCCACACTCCTCCCCAAATCCCATTTAGTCAAGTTCAACACAATATCTCACTTCTGATAGTATCAATTTCTGATCTAATTTTGTCTCTGTTGCTGCGCTATGATCAAAAGCAACTTGAAGAGAAATGGGTTTATTTCAGCTTCTAAGTTATAATACATCATAATGAGAAGCCATGGTAGGAACTCCAGACAAGAATCTGGAAGCCAGAACTGAAACGGGCCATAGAGGAATGGAGATCAGTTGATCAATCCCCTGGGTTACACAACTCCATGTCTTATACAGCTCAGATCCATCTTCTTTAGGATGCCACTGGCAACGGTGGACTATGTTGCAGGATATGTTATCACATTGTAAAACCAGAGATTGTGTTATTTACTAGAAAAAAAAACCTGTTTCTAGTTGTTATGTGGCTCAGCCCTTGCACAAACCTTTAATCCCAAACAGCAAAGGAAAAGTTTGTAGAAGAAAGCACACACGTTTGAAAGTGATCTCTAATTGAGTGGCAGACGAAGTGATGAGTCAGAGAAAGATTTGACAGAATAGGCTATGCCAAACTCTCATGAGAAGAAACAGAACCTACTTGAAAAATCAGTGCAGAGAGAAAGAGGAGGGAGTTTTACTGGGAGAATTTTGCAGAGACACGTTGAAGAGAGAACAAGCCAGACACAGGTGAAGACAGAGTGAGCCAGAGAATGAGAAGGAACCAGAATATTAGAATAGATTGCTAGAGTTAATTTGAGGCCAAGTAGAGCAAAACATGAGAGAGAGAGAGAGAGAGAGAGAGAGAGAGAGAGAGAGAGAGAGAGAAATTGAATCAGCTTGGAGAGGGATTTGAGTCTGAACACCTGAGTTTAATAGGCCAGCCAGAGCTCAGAAAGCTAGAAAGGAATGAGCTTATTCAGCAGCAGGTCTCAGAAGCTGAAAACATTCTGGGCCTAGAAAAGATTGTGCCAAGGCTAGAAGCTTCCAGGACTAGGCCTAGGTTAACAATAAGCCTTAGAGAAGACAATTACATCAGGTGAATAAAAGTTACTTTTATAAGGCTGGATTCTCCTACTTCAATTATGTATCAATAAAATAACTTTGCAGACAAGCCCACAGGCAAATCTGAAGGACGAAACTCCTCAACTGAGATTCATTTCTTGCAGGTATGTCAAATTAACAAGTAAATTTAGCCATCACATGACCCAAGGCAACATAATGCATTCATTATCAATATATCATTTATAGTTTTCGCCAAGCTAGAAGAATTAGCCTTTAAACATGTATGAACCACAAGTGGAAATTTTTCAAGTAGTAAAAGTATGGAGAAACAAAAGAATAGACCTTCGGGTTGTCATGCCTTGCTAGTCTGTGGCTCACAGGCCTCATACATGGATAGGATTTTTGGTTTCTTTCTTTCCTTGGAAGCTTACATGGTACAGTTTGGTACCATAAAAGATACTCCAGAGGAAGGAGGCTCTCAGATCAGAACCAGCTCAGGGGCCTCAGGGCACTGTTTCTAAAGTGCATGACTTACTTCTGTGGGCAACCAAGGACAGTAGCAATAGAATGTGTGTTTTGAAATCTCTTATACAGCACTAACCAACAAATCAAAGGAGGGCTTCTCATGCCTAGTATTTGGAGTTCTGTTAGGTGGTCTTCAGTTCTTATCTAGGACTTTTTATCATAATAGAGTCTTAGATTTTTGATTAAAGACTTTTATGCTTCCAGTGATATTTTTTCACATTTTTTCTTGGCTTTTTTTTTCTTACTATGGATTAAATTTTTTGATTTTCATATATTTAACCATACCTACATCTATGAAATGATGCTAACTTGAACATGGTGAATAATATGTTGATGTGTTCTTGAATTTGGCTTGCAAGTAATTTATTGGTAAATTCTGCATCTGTTCATGCCCTGTGAACTTCTGGTTCTTAGAATACTTTTGAACTATAGATTGTTTTTATTGTTTATTTTTTAAAAGTTTCTTTACATGGAAAGTGACTTTAGTATTTATTGTGTTATCTGCATATGAACCAGATTCCTGTTTCTACCTTATCCATATTTGATCTTGAACAACTGACCCTTTAAACACAGTTAAGTTTTAGTTAAGTTGTTGATTAGCAAGTTTAAAAACATAATGATCCTACACAATCTTTAAATTTTTCTCACTTTAAATACCATATATTGTCATGAGGCAGTATGATGATTTGTCCCTCATAGTGTCAGGCACTTAAACATTTGGTCCCCTCCTATTGTACTGTTTGGGAAGGGTGAGATAGTGCAGCCTCGCCAGAGGAAGTATGCCACTGTAGCAACTTGAGATTTTAAAGTCCCTACTTTCGTTTGCCCAAGAATTAAGGACCTCATAAAACTAAAAGCTTCCTATGTAGCTAAGGAAATAATCAAATGTAAAGGAATTCCACAAAGTAGGAGAGAACCTCTGTCAGGCTACTGATCTGAACAGAGATGTCTTATAAAGTATTCATCACCTTTAGCAATTAGTAAAATGCAAATTAAAACAAACATGTGATTTCATTTTACTGCTCTCAGAATGCCTAAGGCCAAGAAAAGAACTGACAACAAATTTTGGTTAATATGTAGAGAATGTTAAACCTTCATTCCTGGTCAATATGTTTGAAAACTAACGTCCTAACTCTGGAAATCACTGTGAATTCTCAGAAAAAGTTAAAAATAAATCTACCTTATGATCCATTTCACAGGTACTTACTTGTTGAGCCATGTTTGTTGCTGTTCTATTCCAAAATTCTAAAAAATGGAGAGAACCTAAATATCCTTCAACTAATGAATTAATAGTGAAAATGTAAAATGTGATAGGGGTGTGTGTGTGTGTGTAGAAAATTCAATTGGAATAAATGAAACCATTAACTTTGTAGGAAATTACATGGGATTGGAAAATATTATACTGAGTGATAATCCAAAACCAGAAAGACAAATGTTGCATGTTCTCTCTCATCTGTTATTCTTGGCTACAAATATTGAAATATGAGTATATAACCTGCAGCAAATCTCAGACAACTGAATAAAACGGGGTGGGGGCTATGAGTTGAGAATTATAGAAGGAGGAATCGCAGGATATAAGTGAGAGTGTAGAAATTAAACAACAACAAAAAAAGGATTGTGGATGTAACTGTGTATGAGAGAAGCATCACTCTATAGAAAGACAGAGGGAGGAGGTATAAAGTGCATTAGAGCTTAAAGATGTTTGAAAAAGTCACAGTAATGATTATTGTGTATGTACCTACAATTACATATAATACATATAAGTGTCTTTGTAGACATATGTCTGTAGCTTAAATGAAGTTATGCCACATGGGGTTTATAATGCTCCCCTAAGAGCCATAGAGTATCTAAAAAACAAAAATCAGTGTGAGGCTTGAGAAACATCTTACATGCTGTTAGTCAGGGGAGTCCAAATGACTCCAAAACCAATTTAGTTTATTGCTGTTGACCTTCTGGGTTGCCTGCCAGAAGTTGAAAGGAAGTCAGCATTACTGAAAACACTATGCACTATGGACACAGGACTCAGAGGACTCAAGCTGGAGCTGATTCAAAAGGCTCTTTCCTCTAGGAATAGCTTTCATAGTAAAAAAAAAAAAAAAAACTCAAAAAAAACTAAAAAGTAAAAACAAACAAACAAAAAACTATGTTGGAAGCCACCAATTTGGCTATTATTGAATGTCAACTTGAATACATCTGCAATTAATTAAAACCCAGAAAATGGAGTGGCACATCTTTTCAATTAATTTTAAGTGGAAAGATTCACTCCTAATCATTTGAGGTAAGAAGACACACCTTTAATCTAGAACGTTTTAGTTGGGAAAACCCACCTCTAATTTGGGCCATGCCTTCTACTGGAAAACTATATTAGAACATCAAAGAAGAAACGTTTTGGTTTTTGCCTGCTTGCTCTTGTCTTGATAGAAAGTCCACCACTTCACTAGAATTAGGGCCTATATCTTTTGCATATACTGAAGACCACCAGCTAAGACAGCCAGCATCAAGGACTGAACAACTACTGTATTCTTGAAACTTCTCTTAATAGGCAGCCATTGTTGAATTACTCTCTTTATATATAGAGATAGACTAACTTTTATACATTCTGTTACTCTAGATAAGCTGGACTAATTCAGATTTTGGTACCAGAAGTAGAGCTACAGAAGATCAGGATGAATCATTTATGTATCAAGAACAGGCTTTTCTAATTTGCCAAAATTTATAGTTACCAAAGTCTCTCCAGTTACTAAGCCTCTCGTGGGAACTCATAGAATACTAAGGCCCCGTGGTGTAAATTATTTTACAAACTTAAAGAAATAAATGCATTTGATTATTCTGATTGATCAATTGTGGATGGCAATAGATTTGTTGACTCTGTATATAAAACCTTTGACATATTATGGAGAAATAAGTAACATGATGATACTGCTTGGTTGTTCTTAGTATCTCCAGGTAAATTGGAAAAGGATAGGATTGAGCTCCATAATAAAATTCACCAACTTCTAACATCTCCAGATACTGTAAAGAACAACAATGAACTTAATGATAAACTGACCAGCTCAAGATATGCATAAACAGAGTAAGTGTGCCCTGGAAAAGAATTCTCTTTTCAGCAGCCATAGAGCTCAAATTGCTGAAAAAATCAAACCAATGCCCTCATAATAAGGTTAGCTTAATTACAGCAAAAAATCCAAGTCCCCACCTCAGAGGGTATTATAAGTTAATGTTAATGTCAATGTTAAGGACATTAATTGGTAAAGAAAGGAATTCTGTAACTTGGGATGAGAATGTGTGAAGGAACCTATATGAAACTGAGAACATTGAAGTATCAAATTCTCATGGCTTTATTTCATCTAAGGAAGCAGACACTCTACCATCAGCAGATATACTCATATCCTCAATCACTGAAATATTGCCTTTATTACCTTTGACTGAGGAAATTAATCCTATGTTGTCTGCAAAACCAGCAGTGACTTTTTCTGAAGGCAATGCCAGGCAAGGCGATACTGATGTACCTCAGTGCCCACCAATAATTACCTCTAAACTTATATCCAGACTTAAGGCTAAGCAGGATTCTATAGGGACATTAGAAGTATACTCTATATGAGTAAATGTACTACACTACTAGATTTTGATGAGTAAGTTTGTTAATACATTAAAGCAGAAGTCTGGGGAATATGTTTGGGGCTAATCCTGGGATAAGGGTAGAAGAAACATAAAACTTGATCGAGCTGAGTATATTGATGTGAGCCCTATGAGTGGAGATTCTAAGTTTAATATGGAAGTTCACACAGTTAAAAGGTTGTCAAAAGTTTGTTTGATTGGTTAACTGAACTGTTTGTCAAAACATGGCCTACTGAAAAGGAGTTGGAGATGCCAGATATTCTTTAGTTTTGTGTCGATGATGGGAATTTAATGCTCAGGGAAAGTGCAAGGCTAGAATGGTTAAGCTGCTTAAAACCTAATCCTCCAGAATGGGAAGTCCCAGAAGGCATGCACTTCACTAATCCTATAAGACACAAAATGGTAAGAAGGGCACCAACACATTTGAAGAGCTTTGTTGCCCTTTTCTTTGTGCCAGACCTTAGGGTTGGAAATGCTTCTGCTCAGTTGGATGAATTACATGCAATATATTTACTTGGGCCTCAAGGTAGCAGGGGGTAGGTGTTAGAACCGAATCACCAAAGCAAGGTGATATTGACTACTGAAATAGGCAACATAGACCATGAAATGTTCACAATAGCCTAATCTGTAATGGTTAGCACAACAAAGTGAATTTTGGTGGCATGACTTGTTTGGATCTTTGGTACTGGCTAATTAATCATGGTGCTTCCAAGCATGAAATAGACAAGAAACCTACTGAATTTTTTGTTTGATCTGTATAAGCAGAAATTTTCTTAAATAAATTAAAGAAAAGTTATATAGATGCATGGCCAAAGGGAATCTCAGGCCATAATTTCCAGACTTGAACATGATTGTAGACCCAAAACCCCTTGAATGAAGAAAGGCTAGGTTTCTATGTGAAAGGATCTTGATAAAATATCTAAATGTTTTACTGTTATCCTTTACCTAGTCCTTCTTCAGAAGGACCCATGGCATTTTAAAAGAATAAGTAAACAATTGGAGGAAAGGAAACAATCAGATGCTCTAGGGTCTATTGGATACTAGTGAATTAACAATGATTCTCAGAGATCCCAAGAAACATTGTAGCCCTCCAGTTAAAGTAGGGGCTTATGGAGTTCCAGCAATTAATGAAGTTTTGTCTGAAGTCCAACTCACAGTAGGTCCAGTGGGTTTCTGAAATTATCTTGTGATTATTTCCCAAGTGCTAGAAAGTATAACTGGGATATACTCAGAAGTTGGCAGAATTGTCACATTGGCTCCATGACCTGTAGAGTGAAAGCTATTATGGTTGGATAGAGTAAATGGAACAGTTTAAAGTTGTCTCTGCCAAAGAAAATAGTGAATCAAATATAGTATTGTAATCCTTGAGGAATTGTAGAAATTAGTGCCACCATAAAGGATTTGAAAGATGCAGAGGTGATAGTTCCCACCACATCTGCCTTTAACTCTTCTTATCTGGCCAGTTCAGAAGACAGATGGATCATAGAGAATGACAGTTGACTATTGAAAACTAAATCAGGTAGTAACTTTGATTGCAGCTGCTGTGCCAGATGTAGTTCCATTACTTGAGCAAATTACCACATATCCTGCTGCTTAGTATTCACCTATTGATCTATCAAATGTCTTCTTCTCAGTACCTCTCCATAAGGACCACCAAAATAATTTGCTTTCACTGGGCAAGGCCAGCAGTATATCTTAAAAGTTTTACCTTGGGGATATATGGACTCTCCAGTCCTGTGTCATAACTTACTTAGAAGGGATCTCAGTCACCTGTCTCTTCCACAAAATGTCACATTGGTACACTATATTGACAATATTATACTAATTGCACCAAATGAGCAAGAAGTAGAAACCAGATTGAACTCATTGCTAACACATATGCACATTAGAAGATGAGAAAAAAATCTAACCAAAATGTAAAAACCTTCAACCTCAGTGAAATTCTTAGGAGTCCAGTGGTATGGAGTAGGCAGAAATATTTTTTCTAAGGTGAAAAATGAGTTATTGTACCTGGGTCCCGCCACCAGCAATAAAGAAGCACAACATTGTAGTGGGCCTATTTGGACTCTGGAGAGAACAAATTCCTTATTTGGGGGTATTATTCCATCCCATATACCAAATAATTCAGAAACTGCTAGCTTTATGTGGGGCCTGGGGCAGGAGAAAGCTCTTCAACAGATCCAGGCTGCTGTACAGGATACTCTATAACTTAAAACAAATGATCCAATAGCCCCAATGGTACTTGAGTTGGCAGATATGGATGCTGTTGGAGCCTTTGGCAGGCCCCTATAGGTGAATCACAGAAAAGACCTTTGGGATTTTGGAGCAAGCTTCTGCAATAATTTACAGAAAATTATTCTCCTTTATGAAAGACAGATCTTGGCCTGTTATTGGGCCTTAGTAGAAACTGAGCATTTGACAATTGGCCTCCAAGTTATCATGCTACCTGGGCTGCTCATCATGAAATGTATGCTATATGACCCGACACGCCATAAAGTAGAGGAGGCATAGCAGCAATCTATTATCAAATGAAAGTGGTATAAACATCATCAGCCCTGAACAGATCCTTAAGGCAAAGCAAGTTACATGAAGAAGTTGCCCAAGTGTCAATGGTTTCTTCTTCTGTTACAATGCTGTCTGGTGCAGTGTTCACCTATAACATCATGAGATGTTCCCTATATCAGCTGACTGAGGAAGGGAAGACTAGGACCTATTTTACTGATGGTTCTGCATGTTATACAGGCACCATCCAGAAGTGGATATCTGAAGTATCAAAACTTCTTTCTGGGACAACTCTAAAAGACATTGGCAAAGGGAAATCTTCACAGCAGGCAGACCTTCGAGGAATATACATGGTCATACATTTCGTTTGGAAGGAGAAATGGCTAGACATGTGATTGGTTCATTGATTCATCAGCTGTGGCAAATGGAATGGCTATATGGTTAGAGATTTGGAAAGAACATGGCTATAAAATTGGTAATAAAGACACCCAGAAATGTAGTATGTGGATAGATCTCCACAAATGTGCATGCCAAGGATGTAAAGATACTTGTGTCCCATGAAAATGCCCATCAGAAGGTGACTTCATCAAGTAGACAGAATGGCCTATTCTGTGGATAGTCAGCCTCTATCCCCAACCATTGATGTCATTGCCTAATGTGACTGTGAACAAAGTGGCCATGGTGGCAGAGGTAGAGGTTATGCGTAGGCCTGAGAACATGGACTTCCATTCAGACCTGTCAAAGACAGAGAACATCACTGTGCCAAGATATGGGAACATTCCCTGGAGTGACCATCCACTGACCTTGTAACAGGTTTACTATATTTAACTACTTCTTGCATGGAAAGCATCATGGAGAAAAATACTTATTCTGGTTATAGATTTGCCTTTTCAGCACATAATGCTTTTGCTAAAATTTCCATATGTGGACTTTGAGAATGTTGTATCATGGTATTCCACAGAGTATTGCTTCTGACCAAGGAGCTAACTTCACAGCCAGAGAAGTATGCAGTAGACCCAGGATCATGGAGTTCACTGGTCTTAACATGTCACCTACTATCCTGAAGCAGCTGTCCTAATAGAAATATGAAATGGCATTTTGAATACACAATTACAGCACCAATTAGGTGGCAGCAGCTTTGGAGGCTAGGGTAGGCTTCTCCAGAATGCAGTATACGCTTTGAATCAGTGTCCAATATACGGTATGGTTTTTCCCACAGCCAAGATCCACATGTTCATAAATCAAAGAGTGGAAAAGGAAATAGTTCCACTTATTATCATTCCTAGTGGCACACTAGAAAATGTTTACTTCTTGTTCCTCAGACATTAAGTTCTGCTAGCCTAGAATATTTGGTTCCAGAGTGGGGAGTACTTATGCTAGGAGCCACAATAAATATTTCATTGAACTGGAAGCTCAGACACCCGCCCTCCAGTCCATTTTAGGCTTCTGATGTCCTTAAGCCAACAGTCTAAGAAAGAAGTAGCAGTGTTAGGAGGGGTTATTGATCCAAATTACCAAGGGAATATTGGATTGCTTCTCCACAATGGCTGTAAGAAAGATTATGTCTGAAGAACAGGAGCATCTCTTGGTGCTGTAAGTCAATGTGAAACTACAACAACCTAATCCAGGCAAGAAGAAAAAGGACACAGACCTTTCAGGAATAAAGGTATGGGTCACTCCTCCAGGAAAAGAGGCAAGACTTGCCAAGGTGCTGGCAGAGGGTGGAGGAAATATTGAATGAATAGTAGAGAAAGGTACTTATAAGAACCACCTAAGGCTACACGATTAGTTATAGAAATAAGGATTATAATTGATATTAATGTTTCTGTCATATGTTATGAAGAATGTGTTTGTACAGATATTTATGTTTCCTTTCTTAAATTTCTTTATCATGTGATAAAATATCAATTAAAAGACTATCAATGGTTATCATATTTAAGTTGAGGATACTAGAGGAACGTTTCTCAGAGGATATTGCCATTTTTTCTAAATTTATAATGCATTTGTGGTTGTACAAATGATAGTTATATCATGTTATACTTAATAATTTGTGGTTGTATGTGGGCTAGTTATATCATGTTTAGGTATTATTATCATTTGGCAATTATTCACAGCATAAGAAGATATTTTTATGTGTCCAGTTGACAAAAGCTGGACTTATGGTGACTATTCTTGGTTGCCAACTTGACTACATCTGATATTATCTAAAACCAAAAAATGAAGTTTAATTTGAAGTAGGAAAATACACTTCTAATGTTAATCTTGAAGTGGAAAGACATTCCTTTAAGCTAGATCCTTTGAGTTGGGAAAAAAACCTCTAATCTGTGCCATGCTTTCTGCTAAAAGCCTAAATAAGGACATAGAAGAAGGAACCTTTTGCTTTTTGCCTGCTTACTTTCATCTTTCTAGTAAGTCCATTTCTTCACTATCGTTATAGCCTACTTCTTTAGGATTCTAGCATATACTGAAGACCAGTATTGATCTCTATCTCTTCTCTGTCTCTGTCTCTATATCTATCTCTCTATCTTACTCTACCTCTCCTTATCTAGCTCTATCTCTATATCATCTATATCTAGAGGTAGAGAGTCATTCTATAAGTTCTGTTATTCTAGATAGCCTGACTAATATAGTCATCAATAGTCTTTCCCTGATGCATGCCTATGAACCACAACAATTACCAGGATGGCAAGATACCCTTAATGTCCAATAATGGCACTTACACTGATGGTAACCAGCAGCCATCTTATTGTATGTGAGACCTACTCAACATGAACAGAATCATGCCTGGTATTAGAAACCTAGGCAAATACACATGACTTGTGAAGTCAGGCATCTTAGAGGAGAACCTTTAACTGAGGCTTTCCTAAATCATAATAAATCTTAACTGCATTTGAAATATTTGTTCATATACCAACAGATAAGTGTAGCTCTCACTACTCACCAAAGAAACATCTTTTTGAATACAATTGCCATATATAATGTCACAGCTTGTCAAAATACAGACAACTGAAAGTGAAGTACCAAGCAAACCTTGAGCAATAAGACACCATGTCAATGTGTATTGGGAAAATCTTGTAAGGCCCCATCCCTAGGTAAAGAACTGTAGGCAACTCATATCTCCTGAGAGTAGGAAAATCAATTTTTTCCAGAGGATGAGCTTCTTAATTTTTATCCAATAGCAAATCATTAAATGAAAAATATATGCATGTAAGCAATATTAAATGGACATGGCATGTTTTATTTTTATATTTATACACTCATATATGAATATGTATCTATAAATATATCTTCTTACATATATATCCATAACAATTAAAGAATAAGTGGTCATGAATTAAAAGGGAGAATGAAGGAATATTCCAAAAGATTGGAGGGAAAAGAGAGAGTGGATAATGTAATTAACATTTTAATTAAAATTAAAAATTAAAGAAACCCCATTTACACTTTGCTTTGTGCTTTACAATTCAAAACATGAGCTTTCAGAATCATATTCCTGCAACCAACTTGCATCTTTCCCTCCATGATGAACACCATTTGTTCATGAAAATAAACTCTTTGTTCTAATATAGGTGTTCTATTTTAACAAACATATTTAATGGTAACATTCATAGGACTGCTTAGATAATCCAAGTAAAATTGTTACAGAAATAGAGGCAATATTACTTCAGAAAATTCATTTGCATATAAAAACATATTTTATGTCAGGAGGTATGCCAAAAGAACCAGACTTCTTCAAACCAATGAATCTTCGTGTAACTTAAACACTTTTCTCATGGCGGGTGAAAGCTGAAATTTATCTAGGAAAGTAAAGTGCTTCTTAAAGAAATGTTCAACATCCTTAGTCTTCTTGGAAATGCAAATCAAAACCATTCTGAGATTCCATCTTATACCTTTCATAATGGCTAAGATCAAAACTCAAGTGACAATACATGCTAAGGAGGATGTAGAGCAAGGGGAACATTCTTCCATTGCTGGCAGGAGTGCAAACATGCACAGGCACTTTGGAAGTTGATTTGGTTGTTTTTCAGAAAATTGGGAATAGTTCTAGACCTAGCTATGCCATCTCTGGGCATATGCTCCATCATACCACAAGGAGATTTGCTCAATTATGTTCATAGTAGCTTTATTCATGATAGCCAGAAACTGGAAACAACCTAGATGTCCCTGAACAGAATGGATACAGAATATGTGATACATTTACACAGTGAAGTATTACTCAGCCATTAAAAACAACGACATCATGGAGTTTTCAGGCAAATGGGTGGAACTAGAAAATATCCTGAGTGAGGTAACCTAAACCGAGAAAGAGAGAAAGTATGTACTCACTTATAAGTGGATAGTAGTCATCAAGTACAGGATAACCATACTACAAACTATAGATAGATTCAAAGAAGCTAAATAACAAGAAAGGCCCAAGGGGGCACACTCGAATCTCACTGAAAAGGGAAAAGAGTATAGACATTGGGGGTGGCTAAGAGGAGTTGTCTGGGTGGGGGAGGGGTGGGTGTGGGAACAAGAGAGATAAGTTGGGAGGAGGAGAAAGGGAGAGAGTACTAGGAGAAAGAACTAGGTTTGGGGGCATTTCTAGGATAAGCTAGAAACCTAGGACAATGGAAATTCCCAGGAATCTGTGAGGGTGATCCTAGGCTAAGAGTCCTAGATATAGGGGATACGGAGCCTGAACCAAGCAAGATTCTCAATGGAGGGATTGGGATACTAACCCAGCCACAAAAACTTAGACTCACAATTTGTCCTGCCTACAAGATATGCAGGGGTTAGGGATAGAGCAGAATTTGAGGGAAGAGCCAACTAGTAAGTGGCCCAGCTTAAGACTTATGCCATTTGAAGTAGCCCACTCATGACACTATTGATGATGTTATGTTTTACTTTCAGACAGAAGCCTAGCATAAATATCATCAGAGGAGGTTCAGGCAGCAACCTAACTCAGCCAAACATTGAGCCGAGCTTCAGGAATCCTGTGGAAAGGGAGGAAGGAGGGAGAGGAAGGTTGAAGGAGCCAGCAGCATCAAGGACCTCACAAGAAAACCTATGGAGTCAACTAACCTGGGCTCATAGTAGCCCTTGGAGACTGAACTGCCAACCAGAGAACCTGAACGGGACGGACCTAGGCCCTCTGCACATAATGTAACAGTTGTGCAGCTGGGTCTTCATGTGGAACACCTAAATCAGGAGCAGGGGATGTCGCTTACTACATTACCTGCCTTTGGATCCCTTTCCCCTAACTGTCCTGCCTTGTCTAACCTCAGTTAAATAGAATGTGTCTAGCCCTTCTATGGATTGATATGCTTGGGCTGGTTGATGTCCATAGGAGGGCTCCCCTTTTCTTGGGAGAGGAGGGATTAAAGGAAGGGACCAGCGGAATAAAAGGGAGGAGAAGCTGCTATCAGGATGTAAAGTGAATAAAAACTTAGTCCATAAAAAGAAAGAAAAGGTGATTAATAACGAGGTTTTCTTCTACCCTTTTACTAAAATTGGTTAAGAAACTCATACCAGCCCTCATTAGTGTTGTTTTTCTGTTTTTACTTCTTTAAGAATAGACCTCAAAAGGCTGGGGAGATGGCACAGAGATTAATAATGCAAGCCGTTCTTCCAGAAAACCTGGATTCCAGTCTCAGCTCCCATATGAAACTCCATCTGAAACTCCAGTTACAGGGGCTCTGACACTCCCTTATGGCCTCTATGGGCAGTACATGTACAAGATACACAGACATGCATGCAGGCAAAACAACAAAACACTAAAATTAAATAAATCTCAATTTTTGAAAAGAAGACAGCCCAATAAATTAATGCATCAGAACTACTTCTTTTCTTTCTTAGAATTCAGAGTGGTAACATTTATTTTTCATTCAAAACTGAAAATCTTAAGTTAGAAAAAAATGAATAAGTGTTTTTATATGATAGGTTTCATTCAACTTAATTGGGGATGAGAGTTTTTTTTAAATTGCAGTATTACATAGGAGGATAGATAGTTTCAATTAGCTATGAGTAGTTAGAAGATTTACATCACCAGGTATGATTTCTGTCTTATTGCAAAGGTCTTAACTCTAATTAGAAGCTGTTTGTTGTTGTCAAGATGTGAGTGTCACTATTGAACCTTTAAGGATATCTTGTCATCCTTACAATTGTATGCTGAATAGGACAATTAATTGCTTTTCTTTTTTCGCAGCTTCTATGGCATCTTCTTATACTATGGAAGCTAGCCCTCAGGGAGAAGACATTTTGATCAGATGCAGCTCAATTTCTCTGGGTTCTGATTCCCAACTGAGTGGAGTCTTAGGAATAGGGACTTACTCTCAACTTAAGAGAAACAACCAAGAATAATAGCAACAAAGTGAACTGAAACAAATTGAAAGCTTTCCTCATGTCATGTCTGATAATGAGGCTTTTGTTAGATATTCTAGAACTGTCAAAGGGTATTTACATCCTCAAGTTGAGTAACTTTATTTAAACATTTTTTGTGTGTATGTGTGCCTGTGTGTGTGTGTGTGTGTGTGTGTGTGTGTGTGTGTGTGTAATTTTAGGTATATATAAAATACTTACCTGTGGCTTTTCAAACATCTTTAGTGTTATTTACATTTCCTCTACCCCTCCCTCCTTCTCTGCTACATTTTCATTTCTGTCCTTATTTAAATACTTTTTTGTTTTTTAAAAAATAATTTCATAATTATTCGCTAGAGAACTTCTTTAAAAGTCTTTTAGAATTCTTCTGTGAATTCATCTGGGGGCTTTTTTTTTTAAATGAATGCACTCATTTATTTTAAATTGTCCTTCTTATTGAAGTATAGATTTTTAAAGTTTCCTTTCAAAATGCTCTGAATTTCTTTTGTACTTGTTACAATAATTTCCTATTAATTTTTTTATCTTCATAATTTAGGTCATATTTTGTTTTCTTTTGATTAGATTGGTGAAGGATACCTATATTTTTTATTTTGTCTAAGAACTAACTCTTAGATTTGTTGTTCATTAATATTGTTTTCACACTTATATTTCATTATTTTCTTTGAATTTTATTACTTTGTTCCATGTACTGAACTTGTGTTTTTGTTCTTGCTTTTCCAAACTATTGAGTTATTTCATAAAGTCACTTATTTATGCTCTTTCTGATTTGTTTTAATGTAGGCAGTTAAAGCTATGAATTTTCCTTTTAGGACTACTTTTAATCTTGTACAGAATTTTTGAAAATGCATTCCATTGTTCTGTTGTGTTGTGCTGTCGTTTTCATTATTTCCAGGAATTATTATTTCTTCTCTGACCCACTCATCATTCAGTAATGAGTTATTTAACCTCCATGAATTTATGAACTCACTAGAGATTTGTTTGCTGTTGATTTTAAATTTTATTGTAGTACAATCTGGCAGAAGACATAGTTATTTATTTTTTCTGAATTTGTGAAGATTTGCTTTTGACCCAGGATATGGTTTGTTTTAGAGATGTCTCCATGGCATGCTGAGTAGAACACATATTCTTTGATGTTTGGGTAGGAAATTCTATAGATATCCTAATTCTATAGATTAATGTGTGGTGCCAGTTAAGTCTAATGTTTCTCTATTTCATGTCCAAATGACCCTTCTATTGGGAAAAAATGAAGTACTGGAATAACTTACTGTTATTTGTTTGACGTTAGTCTGTGTCTTTGAGTACTGTTCCAGAGATCATTGCAAAAATGTTTGTGATTGTAATGTCTTCGTGGTTCATTGTTCCCTTGATTAGAATTAAGTGTCACTCTTTACCTCCTCTGCTTAGTTTGATTTGAAGTATATTTTATAAACTATTAGGATAGCAACACCTGCATACTTTTTGGTTTCATTTGCTTGGGATACCTTTCTCTGTCCTTTCACGTTAAGGTGCTACCTATTTATAAAGCTTAGATTGATTTTGTATCATAATTGATCCAGCTAATATGTGTCTTTTGATTAAAGCTGAGGCCATTAATATTTAAATTTATCATTATAAGATACAAGCTAAATATAGTCATTTTGATTTGGCATTTTTATTTTCATGTTCTTAGTTATATTTTGTGAGTGAGTAATTATGTCTTCATTTGTTTTATTTCTACGCTTTTTATCTTCAATCTGAAGAATTACTTTTAAGATTTTCTATAGAATAAGGTTTGTGGACAGGACTTCTTTTAGTTTGTATCAAAAAATGTTTTTCATTCTCCTTCAACAATAACCTATAATTTTGTTGGGTCCACATTGGTATGGGTTGGCATTCATGGTCTTTTAGAACGTGAAGTACATTGCTCCAGGCTCTTTTGATATTTGAAGTTTCTGACTAAGAGATCTACTCTTATTTTCAATGACTTGTGTTTTGTATCTTGTGTCTTTTGATACTATTTTTGTTGATGCTGTTTTGAATATTTGGTGTTTTAACTATGTTATGCTGTGGGGAGATTTTTTTTCTGGTCGTATCTATGTGGTGTTCCATGTCCTTCTTGTATTTTTAACAGTATGTGTTCTTTTTTTATGAAACTTGTCTTGGTTGATCTTGTTAATGATATGGTCTATTATATTGACCTGGGATTTTTATCAATCATCTCTATCTATTCTCTGAAGATTTAGATTTTTTTGTGATATCCCACAGTTCCTGCATGTTCTTTGGGTTGGGGTACATCTAAGTAATAAAATCTCACCATAGATTTTATGGGACTGTTCTTTTGGAGTGTGTGGATATTGTCTAGATCTTCCATAATATCTGGGATTTCACAACAAGATGTGGGCATATGGACTTCTTTTGTTGTTTTTCTTTTCTTTTTCTTTTTTGAAGTCTACAGAGCATGTTGGGTTGGCACACAGGATGTACAGACTGGGCTTGGGATGAAAGTTAGATATGGCATAGGATGACATAAGGTAAAGTAGACATAGGGCTGTGCTCATTCATAATCACTGTCCTTTCCTGTGTTTTCTAAAATGAGCTGAACAGAACCCTCAATTTCATAAGATTTTAGGATGGTCCCTATATCATTCTGTAACTCTGATTTCACTGATTTGTACATTTAACTTCTAACACTTGGGAGGCTTTTTAAATGACCTTAAATCTTCTACTACTGCTGGGCAGTGGTGGCACACACATTTAATCCCAGCACTTGGGAGGCAGAGGCCAGCCTGGTCAACAGAGTGAGTTCCAGGACAGCCAGGTCTACACAGAGAAATCCTGTCTCGAAAACAAACAAACAAAACATCTTCTACTACTCACTTCCGCATATATCACCTCCAGTTGTATGCTTTTTCTACTCTGCCTTAGGAAATAAATTCCCCGATCTAACAGATAACTAATATCAAGATGTTTAATAATCACAAATATAGGCACAAAGAAACCTAGTTCAACTATACCAGAAATTTAATAAGTAATGATCATTGGTTTTAGTTAATACTATGAAGCATTATACCAATAAAAATGCCAATATTTTCTAGGCTAAACTCTTTGATTGCAAAAATCATGCATGTCTTATATCTCTTAGTATTCTACCATACTCCTCACAATCCTTCTCTTCTAGCACCACGTTCTTTTATTTCTACTATTCATGCATGCAGTACATTTTCCTCAGATAACTTTCTTTTGTCCTTTTAATACAGTGAGGAAGCTTCAGAGAGATTATTTGGATGAATCAGTTATCACTTATAAGCTGTTTCAAAACAATCACAGATATGCACAAAGATGTGACAGTTACATTAATCCCAGTGGCCTGTATAATAATAAAAACTGAAAACAACTGAAGTGTCAGCAAAAGGAAGTTGGTTAAATAAATGGTGCTGTATCCATTCAATAAATTCTGTCAAGTATGGAAAATAATATAATATTGAGAAGAGTTCTTAGGAAAAAATGACCTTATAGGACAATGAGTATGACAAAACAATTTTAAAGGTACTGAGGTGTGAATAAATTTATCCAGAAACCAGCCTCATATTGTATAAAGGGTAGCTACCTCATGATCTACAGAATTTTTGCAATTCCTTCACAAAAGCTAATGGCTTATTTGATGCTAAATTGTCAGTACAAACGATGAGATGTGCATATGCATATCTGTTATCACATTTTTTATGATAAATTGTCAATAGAAAATGTGAAATATATAATTTTCTGTAATTATATATACAATATGATAATCCTTCTATGCTCTCATATATTTATGACTGTTTCATTTTGTTTGAGGTAAATGCAATACCTAGAATTGTATTAAAATGTCACATGCTTACTCTCAGAGTAGAGAAAGCATTATAGCAAAGTAAATATGAGAATTTCAATTGAAGAGATAACTAATACCTTCTTTTATTGAAGATAGTTTTTTTCATACAATGTATTCTGATTATTATTTCCCCTCCACCTAGTCCTCGTAGTTCATACCCACCTCCCCTTCCATTTTGGAGCCAGACACTTTCTGTTTCTCTTTAGAAAACAAACAGGCATCTAAGGAACAATAATAAAATAAAATACAGCAAAATAAGGTAAATCAAAAAACACATAAGTAAGACTAGGACAAAACAAACAAACAAGAAAAAGATTCAAAGAAAAAGCACGAGAAATGTATATAGACTCAAAAAGACACACACGTTCTCCCACACAGGATTCCCTTAAGAACTCAAACCCAGAAGCCATGATCAATACACAAAAGACTTGTAAGGTATTTTTTTAAAAGCCCTGACTTAACATCATGAGATAAGGAACTTCCAAAGTATCCATCCCATGTGTAATCACCAAAGGTAGACGCTGATGTGGATGTCAGGAAGTGCATGCTGACAGGAGCCCGATATAGCTGTCTCTTTAGAGTTCTGCAAGAGTCTGACATATGCAGAGGCAGATGCTCACAGCTAACCATTGAAATGGTCAAGAGGTTCCCAATGGAGGAGTTAGAGAGAAGACTGATGGAGCTAAAAGGGTTTGTGGCCCCATGGGAAGAGCAACAATACCAACCAACCAGAGCTCCCAGGATCTAAACCACCAGCCTGGGAGCACATAGGAAGGGACCCATGGCTCCAGCTGTATATGTAGGGAAGGATGGCCTTGTTGGGCATAGATGAGGGAGGAAGTCCTTGGTCCCATGAAGGCTGGATGACGAGCATGGGGGAATTTGAGGGTGGGGAGGTGGGAGTAGGGGTTAGATGGTGGCACATCCTCATAGAAGCAGGAGGAGGGGGAATGGCATGGGGGTTCCTGGGTGGGGAGGGGAGGAAGAAATGGAGTAAGGAGATAACATCTGAAATGTAAATAAAATATCGAAAGAAAGAAAGAAAGAAAGAAAGAAAGAAAGAAAGAAAGAAAGAAAGAAAGAAAGAAAGAAAGGAAGGAAGAAAGAAACAAGAGGAGGGGAAAAGGAACTTCCAAACCTGCTGATGAGTTTGTTTTATGTTGGCCATATACTGATGAACATGAGGACTACCTTTAAAAGTGATTTGTTTCCCCAGTGAGACTCCCTTGCAGAAAACTTGTTCTTTGGGGTTTTGTTTTTATTTCATTTGAAAGTATCTATCAATTGGAGAGTTTCTGGATTAGGTTAGGGGCTTGTGTCAGCTCTAGAATCTAATACAGCCTATATAGGACCTGTGCATGATACCACAGTTTATGAGTTCATATGTTCATCAGCCTGGTTGTATCTGAGAGGCCTTGAATCCTTGGTGTCCTCTATCCTCTCTGGCTCTTTTTCTGCCTCTGTTTTGGCAGAGTCTCCTGAGCCCTGATGGGAGGGATTTGATGAAGACATCCCTGTATGGGCTGAGTGTTCCAAGGTCTCTTACTCTCTGCATATTATCTGTCTGTGGGTCTGTATTTGTTCTTATCTGCTGCAGAAGGAAGCTTCTCTAGGATGATGACTGAATCTATGAGTATGACAGATGTATGCGTATGGTAGAATGTCATTAGAAGTCATGTTACTGCTATATTCCTTCTTGGCTACCCAACAGTATTGGATATGGGTTCTGTCTTATGGAGTGAGCCTTTAATCAAATAAGATGTTGATTGGTTAGACCCACAAGCTTTGTACCAATATTGTATCAATGTAATTTGCAGGCAGGCCACCATTGTAGATCACAGGGTATGTTGCAGGGGTGTTTTCCTTTCTCCTTTGGTAGCATGCAAAATACCTTCCAATACCATAAATAACAGTCTGTAGTGGTAAAGATCATTTGGAGATATCAACTCAACTTCTCCATATTCAATGAATTCTGTAAGTGTTGCCTTCAGCATTAAGGCCTTACTGTCAGTTTGTGGAGAGCCATCAATAAACTTGAAAATTCCCTGGGTTGTCTGTGGGGCTTCCATCAGACTCCCTTTGGCCAACAATTCAATTAGATTTAACCCATTACCAGGACTGGAAATCTCATTTGGTACTAGATGTACAGTTGAACCTTTGTCTCCCCTGTAGGTGATTTCACCTAAATTACCTTTAAATATGTATAGATGACAGGAAGCTTCAACTATACTACCTCTCAAATGACAGTTTTATTTGTCCCTTACAATATTCCCTCCTTCATCCCACTCTTACCTTCCCCTTCATGTTTGATACTCCCATTACAGCCCCACCCTCTTCCTACCATCCATCCATTGCTATGTATTAGATTTCCACTTCTTAGGGAAATCCATATCCATTGGTCCCTTACTCTCTACCTAACATCTGTGGTTATATGGATTTTATCTTGCTTGTCAATGATTTAACAGCTAATATCAACATATAAGTGAATTCATATCAAATTTGTATTTCTGGTCTGAGGTCCAGTACTTAGGAAGACATTTTTTTTTAGTTCCACCTCCAATATTCATTGTGGAATTGTGCCATGTTTTTATTCACTCATTTCTTGATATATACCTAGATTGTGTCCGGTTTCTTACAGTTACAACTAGAGAAGCAATGGACATAGTTGAACAAGTGTCTCTGTGGTAGGATGAAGCATCCTTTACGTATATACTCAAGAAGGGTAACACTAAATCTTGGGGTAGATCAATCCCCATCTTTCTGAGAAACCACTACACTACTTTCCATAATGATTATACAAGTTTTCACCTCAATCTGCAATGAAATGAATGTTCCCCTTTCTCTACATTCTCACCAACATGAGCTATCACTTGTTTTATGGATCTTGGACATTCTGACAAGTGCATGATGAAATCTCAAATGGATATCCTGCCTCTTCCCAGACTGTCTCCCTCCTATTTCCATGTCTTATTGATCTATGCAGGTCTTTGTAGGTAGACATAACTGCTGTGTGTTTATAGCTGCATTAACCAAGTCATATCCAGAAGACTCTTCATAGAACTTTCCCTATCTCATTGTTTGAGAATTTCATAAATATAGAAATGTATTTCATTTGCCCTAATGAAGACTTCTTATTCTCTCCCTTACAATCCATTACTATGCATACCTACCTCTATTCTTTCCTGTAGCATTGTAATATTCTTTAAATATTTCTTACATTCAAAGAGACTGGAACTTTTGCTGGACCTCACAGCCATAGTTAATAAAACACCTTACGGTCATTTAAGACCTAAGACTGCTAGCCTACTATGTATTCGATTTGTTTAACTTTCCTTTAAGAGAACAATGAAATATTCAAATGTATTTGTCTTGGATTTCCTGTGTATCTTAGTTAAAGTTTTACTGCTGTGAACAGACACCATGACCAAGACAACTCTTGTGAGGACAATATTTAATTGGGGCTGGCTTAAGTTTCAGAGGTTCAGTCCATTATCAAAGTGAGAACATGGCAGCATCCAGGCAGACATTGTGCAGGAGGATCTGAGAGTTCTACATCTTCATCTGAAAATTCCTAGCAGAATATTGACTTTCAGGCATCTAGGATGAGATTCTTAAAACCCACACCCACAGTGACACACCTACTCCAACAGAGCCACACGTTCTAGTAGTGCCACTCCCTGGGCTAAGCATATACAAACCATCACATTCCACTCCATGACCCCCATAGGCTTGTTTAAACATATAAGTTTAAACATATAAGTTTAAACATATAAGTTTAAACATAGGTGCCATACCTAAACAAAGGATAATGCAAAATACATTTAGTCCAACTTCAAAAGACCCCATAGTCTATAGCAATCTCAACAATGTTAACATCCAAAGTTTAAAGTCTCTTCTGACATTCATCTAATCACTTAACTGCAAACCCCAAAGCAAGACAAGAAACCAACTGGGCAAACAAAAAACTCTCCATGTCTGATGTCAAGGCAGTTTTCAGATCTCCAACTCCTTTTTCATCTTTGTTGACTGCAACAAACTTCTTTCTCCTGGGCTGGTTCCACTCCGTAAGCAGCTTTCCTCAGCAGATAGCTCTGGCATCTAGAACATCATGGGGTCTCCAAGGCAACTTCAATGTTACAGCTTCTTGTTCCAATGTCTGGGATCAACACATGATCTTCTGGGCTCCTCCAAAGGGTTGGGGTCACTTCTCTAGCTCAGCCCTCTGTAGCAGCCTAAGCTCAGGTTGGCTCACTCCATTGCCACTGCTGTTCTTGGTGATCATCCCATGGTACTGGCATCTCTAATACACTGGGGTCTTCTACTGCAGCTATGCTTTACCAATAGCCTCTCATCGGCTCTCTCATGGTGCCAAGCCTCAACTCCTTTGCATGAATCCTTCAGTCCTGGGCAACTGCAACTGAGGCTGCACATTCATCAATGGCCTTCCATGGCCTTTCATAACGCCAAGCCTCAGCTGCTCTTCATGACTTCTTCATGCCTTCAAAACCAGCACCACCTGAGTAACTCTTACATATTACTAAGTACAGCTGCAGCAAGAGGTGCAACCTTGTCTATATCTGGAACACAGCATCTCTGTATTCTCAGAAAACACTTCCCAGATTTCACCTCAGTGATGCTGGCCTCTTCTTAATCATCACTAATTTCTTAGCTCCAGGTAACCAGCATCAATTGTCCCAGTAGTCCCTTTTATTCTGGACTCTAGTAAAGATATTAGTTGAAAGCAACCTTCTAACATTTGCCATAAAATTTGAAAGCATCCATTGATATATATTGGTTGATAAGCAATGGTGTTTGTTGTACTGTTTGTTTCCTGGGTCAGTTGGGACCAGCTGGAGCCAGTGACTTAATCCCCTGTAAAACTCTGTTAAAGATTTCTGTAAAGGTTCTCCATTCCTTTACCTATTGGATGTTCTCTGTGTTGTTCAATGAATACAGACAAAGAAGACCTTTGTGATGGAGATGCAAGACACAGAGAGAAGTAGTGAATTCAAGTCTGAAATCACTCTGGGTTAAATGACTCCAAGGGAAAGTGCTTTTATTTCTTTCCTTAATGCAACACTGATAACAGACTGGTTATTCAGTTGATCACTAATGCATTTAATCCACATACTTTCCCAATTTAATGTTAATTTTTCTTATTTTTAATACCAAAATGCTAAAATTTAAATCACCTGCGTATGAAGAATTATCATGATCCTCTTAGTTAATGTGAGAAGATCCACTCCAGGTGTGGGTGGCACCTTCTGGTAGCAGCTCAGATTAAAAAATAAAAAAGAGAGAGCTTGACAAAAGGAAGATTATTTACCTTTTGCTGGCTTGGCCTTCCCTCTTTCTAACCAACTGATTTACCCCATTTCTGCTATTGCTGATTCCTTTGCTGATATCAGAACCAACATTTGCAGGCTTTCATTGTTGACTAAGGACCAGTGGCTTTTGAGGAACTCCCACGATTTTGGCACCATATTAGAACTTCTGAGGTAAACCACCACCCTTCTGGACTGAACAACTACCATATGTTCAGTCTCCTAAGTGTGAGGCAAATCCCTCTAGGACTACTGCAACTGCCCAGACACACAGCCTCAAGGACTGAACAACTTCCAGGTTCTCAGCTTCTCAGCTCTAATACAACTGTTGTTATATTTAACATAAACTCATTTTTAAATTATTTTAATATAGATACTCATTGTATCAGTTCTATACCTATAAAGAAGTGTAGCTAGTATATACATTAAGTTCATTATTCCTGCTAGTATAGCCATAGGTGTGAGGCCAATTACTGAAGCTTGGGTAGTTTCTTAGAGGCTGCATCTTTAAAGAAATGTGATGCTACCAGTAGTCTTCCATTGCCAATAGCTTCTCATCTAGGGGAGGGACACTGTGACTAACTCCCCACTCCCATGCTTGAATTTTATCAGGCACATTCTTGCACAGTTCCTGTGTGTGCTGTCACAACTACTGTGAGTTCATATGTGCAACTGTCTTGTTGTTCCTTGAAATCGCTATTTTCTTGTAGTGATCTACCACCTCTGATTCTTAACTTGTTCTGCCCTCTCCTTCACAATGATACCTGAGCCTTGGGAGGAAAGGGATATGATACAGCCATTCCGTTTATGGCTGGGAACTCTGTATTCATGGGGAGAACTAGAAATAAAACCCCATAGTCATATGAAAATCTACTGTTGTAGAAATGTTCTAAAATACAAACATACATACACACACACACACACACACACACACACACACACACACACATATAACACTTATAATTCTTCCACATCTTGGACAATCATAATGTTTCCTGAGTCTTGAAACAGTGATATAAATGCCCAGTTTAGTCACTTATTTTCAGAATTTTGGCCAGTTATAATCTCTGCATTAGCCATCAAACATAGCATAAGAAGGAAAGAAAGATGGGAAAGAAGGGAAGAAAGAGGGAGGGATGGAGGGAAAGAGAAATGAAGGGAGGAGGAAAAATATTCAGAAGCTTCTATACCCAAGGCTGATAGAGCTGTTAGTCAAGGCTTAAAACATAAAGTAAACACTAATATTTAGAAACAATTTTTGAAATAAATCCATTTACATTAGTATCAGTACTGAATTCTCTATAATCAGTGACATTCCCAGCCATAGGATTTTGTATCTGGCTCTTTTAATTGGCTCATCAAAGATGTGTCACTGAACCTGCCTGGTTAGTGATTCCAGGGACAGAAGCTTTTAATTAAAATCCAGTAACACCAGAACTGCCTTTATTTACATTGCAAAGGTTATATGACTAGAAGTTCCAAATAGAACAAACAGCTCATGCTAATTTCTCAAGTGCACACACTGAACAATCTGGACTGCCTTCATTCACGAGTTGTTAATATTGTGGTGAAAAACTGTACAGAAAAGAACTCATTCTTACATAACAACTGCTTCAAGAAAGTAGATACTGCCACAGACCTTCACCTATGCAGCAGGCCGGATTCCTGTTACTGTCCAGGCTACACCACCTTATAATATACTAAATAACTATTTTTTATAAGTATGATAGCTGTACATAGTGAATTCATATACTATATGCCAATTCATTCTTCACAAGAGTGGTAGCTAATACACTAACTACACTTCTCAGAAAGGTCTCACCTATATGCCTGTGTTCTCTTTTCCTGTTTTTTTTTTTTTTTTATTGTTTGAGACTTTCATTTTATCCTTGAAATGTATTTTAATCAAGTTCACCTATATTCCATGTGCTCCATTTCTTCTCCCATTCCCTTACTGTTATTCCATCCCAACTTCACATGCTATTTGTTTGCTTGCTTGCTTATCTGATTATTCTGTTGAGTCCACTCCACGCTGCCAATGCATGTATGGCAAGTACATAGATCTTCATTTTTATATTTATTTATTTCATTTTATGTGTATGAGTGTTTTGCCTCCATATATGTATATCATGTGTTGGATTCCTTCTATCTATTTCACAGTGTGGGTATTACAGATGTTCCTTGCCATGCTTGGCTTTTATGGAGTAGGAACAATCTGAAATTGGGTCCTCATGCTTGGATGCCAAGCAGTTTACCAATTAAACTTGTATTTCCATACACTATTTGATGCATTCTTGTCTCTCTTGAACAATACTTAAAATACAGGGAGATAGAATCTGGTTTGGAGACCTTGAATTGCATATGCTAGAAGAAATGGAAAAGTTATAGTCTCTACCAAGTGCATAATTGGCAACCAGCAATGAAATAATTGTTTTCAAAATTAATATGTTGCTTAACTTTATATCAATTCCATTGAAATAGGAATCAAACATTCTTTATTAAATATAGCTCTGATTGTGTTGTGAGAATGTGTTTAAATGAGATTAACATTTTATTCAATAAATGAAGTGAAGAAAATTGATCTCCCCAACATGATGGGGCTCCTCCAATCAAACAGAATCTTTGACAGAAACAAAAAGTGAGGTAAGGCAAATTTTGTGTATTCTGTTTTCTTCTATGGGGACATCAGTCTTCGGGGTGCTTGGAGTAGAACTTGCATTATAAGCTTTCTGTATTCTCAGGACTCCAGAGTTGGACTATATAATTTGTCTGCATGAGTCTCCCATTTGCATATGGCTGACCATGGGAGCCAACTATAAAAACCTAGAGACATTTTTCTTATAATGAATCAATTCTCCCCTTCCTTCTTCCTCCATCCTTCCCTCTCCCACCTCTCAGTCCTAGTCTTTCTACTCTCTCTGTCTCCCTCTGTCTCTCTCTGTCTCTCTCTGTCTCTCTCTCTCTGTCTCTCTCTCTCTCTCTCTCTCTCTCTTTCTATGTGTGTGTGTGTTTATAGATAAAAGCACTTTTTCCTGTACTTGTGGAAGGATTGTAGTTGCAATGTAAGAATTGTGAAGCTAGAAAAGAATCAGAGGCAAATATTGTGTGTGTAGAATCAGTATGACAAATATAAGAAGGGAACTTACCTGAGAATATCCATCCCCACCAACTAATATAAATAACACCAAAACCACTGTTTAGGAAGTAAACTAATTTTCTAATCTCATGCACATTATATCTAAGTCCACTGATGCTATGCTTATTTTGATCTAGGTTGTAGGTTAAAAAGACTTTTTCCCATTGTCTTGCTCTGCCTAGCTCCACAAACCAAGTTTATGAACAGGTGCTACATTTTATACTCAAATAACTTATGTGTCTGAAGAAGTCAACATCTAATTATAGACTGTGGTTTAGATTGCCAATATCCATTCATGATGTTATTCATTGGGATGGTTATATAAAAATAATGATTATTTTATGACATTCATATGAGATTAGGTATATGATCATATAATATGACTGCTCCTTCTACTCCATGAGATCATTTACTATGTTAGTCACCTGGAGAAGAAGATAAGGAAATCTAGACTTTCACAATACAAGTGACTCAAGTACCTTTGAAAATTTGCTCTTGGCTCTTGAATAAGTTAATGTATCTTTATATGCTAATAGAATATCATTAGCAGAGAAATGTAATTTTGCCTTAGCAGAATTGTTTTCAGCGAGACTTCCTAGAAAATCTGTTATAAATAAAATACACTCTTTTGGTATCGGGTCATATATGTCCGTGTGTGTGTGTGTGTGTGTGTGTGTGTGTGTGTCTGTGTCTGTGTGTGTGTGTCTGCATATGCACATGCATGCACATTATGGTGTGGTATATATATTATCAGTAACATACATGACTTCTTTTCAACTCTAGTTGCTTAGTTTCAAAAACAAAATACAAGAGTCTGAAAAATTCCTTTAAATATGTTCAAGATCACAACTGCTATTAAATATGTTTACTATCATAGTGTAATGTTCTACTCAAATTTAACCTGCATCATTGAAACTTCATCTGACTTTTCACAAAGGAAAACACTCATATGTTTATTGTTACAGATTATTTAAAATGTATCGATCAACCGACATAATGTACAAAGAGATTTCCAGTATTTTTATTCATGCATCAAGAGTTCCTATCAAATTATTTATTATTTGATCGACATTGCCAAAGGCAAAGAAAAATGGTAGTACTTATAGGTATTTGAAAGCTGGATATTTTTCAGACAAAATAATTCAAGACGTACTTATTAGAATTTTGTATTAGTACAAAATAAACAAAACCATTGTGCTTTGGGCTAAATTAAAATTTGACATTGAAAGTCAGCCTGAATGTTTATATAGATATTGAGAATGGTTTGTGAAGAATAAAATAAAAGAATAAGTAAAGACTTTATGTTAGCATAAAACTCTTTATAATGAAATTCATTGACATACAAAGTTAATATTTCAGTAAAAATTTTAAAAATTAAGGAAAAAGTCTACTGACTGAGAGCAGGTGAACTGGCTCAGGGGTAAGGGTACTTGTTGCCAAACCTGATGAACTGAAATCCATCCCAAAATCCCCATGGTAGAAGAAAATGGCTCCTGTAAGTTGTTTATTGACCTCTATACATGTACTCTGGTATGGATGCTCCTCCTACTAGAAAAGAAGCAAACAAACAAACAAAAGAAAACAAAATACAAATGTAAAAACTATGTCTAAAACACTGACATTGAATGTCCCCTTTAGGGCTTAGTACTCCTCATTCTCCTATGCTCCTGTAGATTGAAGAGTTGCAGGTCTGTTCTAATCACCATCTGCTAGAAAAAGAAACTCTGATGAAAGTTAAGAAATGCATTTGTTTATGGGAATAGCAATAAATTGGTATGAGTTATTTTAATATTATGTCCATTTAGCAAAATAGGAGTAGTAGGTTCTCTCCTAGGGACCATGATCTATCTAGCAAGAGGTTTTGGATCTGCAGTGCAAAGGATGGATTCAATCTTGTGGAAAGGTTCTTAAATACAATAACAAAGTGGTGGGATACTTCAGTAACATTCATGACACTATTGCACAACCAGACATATCTTCTCAAGTTGGCCATTATTTCAGCTCCTGGGGTTCATAGTTGGGTGACATTAATGATTATCTTTCTCCTCCAGAATCATAGATAGCACCTTACAGTTATTCATAACAGACTGCACCTTGCAAGATTCAGGGTTCTTCATGAAGGGAAATTGTAACTTTAATTTTTTCAAAGTCTACTTTTAATAAGGGTTCAACCTCTACTCTAGCCCACCACCCAGCAGAGGTAGTGGAAGAGAAAAGCTATTAGGATATGAAAGAAGTGGGCCTGTTTAGAAGTGGTTCTTTGTAGCAACTCCCATCTGTGTTGTCTAGAAATCCACAATTCAGTTCACTGGTTAGCAGCAGTGGTGGCATGACCTAGTGGTGGCAGGCCTCCGCCCCTGCACAAGTCAACAGGAGGGACTAGGACCAACAAGAATGCTAGAAAAAGTTCTCAGCTGTGCCTCATTCAGAGAAGAGAAGATCATCGAAGATATGAGACCAACGAGCATTTAGCTATGTAAGCAAGCCAAGCTCAGTCCCCATCACAATCTGTTGGACCCTTTCTCTACTCCCTCCAAACATCACAAGTCCTCCATGGGTCTTGCTTCAGCATGTGTCTAGTCTTAGCATGTGAGTCTGACTCAGCTGACATCACTCTGCCAATCAGCCCAACTCCATAGATGGGGCAAGAAACTGCACACTACCAGGAGTTTTTTGGTGTGTTTCTGTCTAAGGAGTCCTAACAAATAGAGCTCAACTATCCAATGTAAGGTGGACCAATACACGCAAGCTGTTAGCAGAGAATCTTTCATCACAGGGTTTTTTTTTCACATGTTTGCTTTACCAGAACATCCTTTCATCTTTGTCTGTTTCAGACAAACATTTCTTCATGAGTATGCCTTAGTCATTCATTTGTGTCTACTTCAATGAACCATTCCTTCATGTATTTGTCCCAACAAAACACCATTCAACACAACTGACTTTCCAAAGAACCCTTAAGTTTCCTCTTCAGGAAGTTGAAAAGACTGTAAGAGCTGTAACAAAAGTTCCAGCGCCAGGAATGAAAACTCCCTTCAAGATGTTGAGCAGAGGAGTCAAAGAGACTCTAGTAATAAAAAAATAAAAATAATATAATCTATTGACATCACCCTTTGCTGTCTCCCAGAAGTTGAAGGTAACACTCTATTTATAAATATAACACATACTTCATATACCGGACTGAAGAATCAAAGTGAAACTGATCTGAATGCCTCCTCCCTTTGGACTAACTCTTGTACTATCTGAAGATTCAGTGCAAGCTCCAAAGGAGAAAAACAATGAATGGTACTATGTGTGGGACATTAAACCATGTCAAGAAGTTTGGTAAGGTAGAGCAGGTCGAGACCTGGAGACTCAGTGGGCACATGCCTGAGGCTTAGGTGACTCCCAGCTCCCTGCCAGACTCCTGACTTGGAACACATGCCATACTTCTCACATAAAAGACATGTGACCTGTGGCAAAGCAAAGTTCTCCATGCTAATGAGGTACCTAGAGGCCTGGAGGGCTTAGTCAATAAGCTCCCCATCCCAGATAGTCCCCCCTGCAAAAAGTATTTAATCTCAGGCCCAAACTGAGAAGTGTGGTATGGTTTTACATATCCATTTTCTGCCATGAGAGTAAACTGTTTAGAACTATGGGCCATCCCTTTTCATCGAGTTCCACTGTGGGAAGCCATGGAGAAGACCTTTACCTACAAAGGCATAGCCTAGTCTTCCTTAAAAGCCCTCTCTGTGCTCCCAGCCACAACCACCACCAAACGTGCATCTCTCAGGCCAAGGTCTATCCCATCTGGGACTACCTGGAGTTCCCCTTCTTCCCTTCCCCACCCTACCCCAGTTAGATGCAGTTCAGATGTCCAAGAGTCTGAGAACCCCAAGGCCCAGCTTTCCCACCTAGACTGCACTTTCTCACCCCTGGAATGGTGCCTCAGGGCTTCCCTACAGCTGCTACCTGCCCTGGTGGAGGCATAGGATATGTGCAATCAAACTCAAGTTCCACCTCCCCAAGCATCCCTGTGGCAGAGTGGATGCAGGCCTACAACCCAACAACCCTACACCTATGTTTTCACAAAGCTTGCAAACCACAACAGTGACTAACAGGGCAAGATATATTCACAGGTACAATAGTGACACTTATATCTCGGGAAAAACTATCAGCTGTGTAACTGAACTTTCAATCTGTTAACAGGAAGAAATCCATGTGTGGTACCATAAACCTAGCCAAGTACTTAGCTGGTAATATCAAGTACACTAGAGAACCTACTATTATCAAATCACTAAATCAGTATAAGTCCTACATTCTATATACTTACCCTTATTTTATACTTGCATATAAGTGTAGCTCTTGTACCTCATCAAAGAAACTTTGGTTTTTACCAAAGGCCATCCAAAAATTCACAACACTGAAAACTGCAAAAAAACAACTGAGGTATTCAGCCTCCACTGGCATATTAAGAATACAACCTCTACGTCTAGGGTCCAGTGAACACTGTGGAAGAAGTGACTGAAAGATGCTCAGAGTTAGGATGTCTGCTGTGAGATAATGTCTACTATCTATCACAGAAGTTGTACTCACATCTCAAGATCTGCTAAATGGCAACGTCAGTGGACATATCAGTATAGATGGGGGAAATCTCACAAGACCTCACCCCTGTAGATGAAGAACTACAAACAATGTCTGCTGAGTTAGGAAGAGTCTGTCTTTTCCAGAGATGAGGCCTTTCATAGTGGTCAGCCCTAAGCAAAAATACATATGAGCAACATTAAATGCACTCAGCGGAATAAACACACACACACATACACACACACCCGTTTAAATTTCAATTTTTAATACTTTATTCATTTTTATATATTTTATTTCAAATAGAATAGCATAACTTACCTCTTTACTTTTCCTCCCTCCAGCCACTTCCAGATATCCTCCTTCCAACCCCTCCTATGCACTCCCTCTCAATTTGATAGACTCCTTTTCATTGATTAAAATTGTATGTGTGTATATGCTGTGGTCATGGTGTCTCTTCAGAGCAATAGAAATACTAAAACAGAAGTAGGTGCCAGGAACAGGAGTATTATTGTGATCGAGCAGACCATGCTTTTGTTTGGAAGAATATGCAACACTATGAGAGTTTGGAATAGAAAAACACTTGGACATTGTAAGTGCTACTTAATGGACTATACAAATAAGAACATGGAAAAAAGTAGTGCTGAGGATGATTTGAACTGTGGGTGGCTGTGTCCAGCGGTCTCTGAGGAGAAGAATATTATTATTCTTGTGATCTTTTGGGGAGGAACATAGCTGCTCTCTTTCCCTGTCCATAAAAATCTGCCTGAGGCTAAGTTGAAGAATCGTGGAGTAACATCTTTGGCAGTGGACATTTCAAAACAGTCTAGCATTGACGGTGTCATGTGATTATTAGTAGCCAATTTTATACAGATCTATAGAAAATGGAACAAGCTAAGCAAGGAAAACTACAAACTGTGCTATTTGAGCTGAAAAGGGACACAAGGAAGTTTACTGGAGTTAAATCCTGTGTTCAAGGAGACTACAAAAGCAGGATGTTAGAATCCTGAAACTATTACATATGTTGACTTGTATAGCAGGTATATAAGTTTATATATAGGCATATATAAAAATTCTATGTGCTGACAGTTTCAATATGGTTTGAGTAACCTTCAAAAGTTGCTAAAGTATGGGATATTTAAAGGTTAGGACCCAAGTAAAGTAATACTCAAGACATAGGGTCTATTGAAAGCCCTTTATGTCTTATTAGAGTAATTGCCTTCAGAAATACTTAGCTTGACTGTGAACCATTGTTAGTTCTTACCACTCACCCATTGCTTTTTTAAAATTGTGATGTGATCATTCCTATCTATAACCTTTACCATCCAATAGCTGTAGTTTTGTCCTTGCTTGGACCTACATTATAACATTTGGATTTTCAGCTCTTTGAATTTTTATAAGTTGTATTTTCTTCACATGTTGATTTTATAAAGTATTTTTTATTATAGTGACAGAAAATAAATAATAATCTTGAAGCAAAAACAAGGCAAAGAGACAGAGGCTAGGGAATAGGGAATGCTGGTAAAGCTACCTAACTGGAACTAGATTTTGATGTTATTAATCTGTTCTAGTTTCATTTCTGTTCTTGTGATAAAATATCCTGACAAAAAGCAACATGGGGTAGGGAAAACTTAATTTGGCCTACAATTTAAGGTTATAGTCCATTGCTGCTGGAAGTCACAAAGGCAGAATCTTGAGACAGCAGGTCACACAGCACATCCAATATCCAAAAAAAAAGAGAAACAAACACACTCAAGTTGCCTGCTTGCTCACTGCTAATTCTCAGCTATCCTCCTTCTCTCTTATGTAGTTCCAGACCCAGACCATGAGCTGGTGATGGCCATATTCACTGTGGGTCTTCTCACCCCTATTAATAATCAAGACAACCTTCCACAGGCCAATGTGACATATATATTTCCTCATTCAGATTCTCTTCTGAGGTGATTATAGATTTTAGGAAATAAGTATTTAACATTAACCACCATGAGGCTGAAGAGATGGCTCAGCAGTTAAAAGCACTAGCTCCACTTACAAAGGACTCAAGTTCCATTGCCTGAACAACTCACAGCTACCTATCCAAAACCTTCTTCTGCTCTCCTCTCACACTGTATTTACCTGCACAAACCCACACATTAGACACAAACATATAGATTTTTTTAAAAAGTAATCTTTTAAAAAAACCATACAATCTCAGTAATTTTTAAACAGACTATTTCATATAATATATTCTGATTATAGTTCTCATTCCATCAACACTTCTCAGATCCTCTTTATATCCCCACCCACTGAAATCCACATCCCTTCTTGCTTTTTGTCATTAGAAAAAAAGAAGTTATTATGTGAAGAAAATAAACAGAATCAGTACTCCTGGAGATATAATTTGGTCAAAGCCAAAAACTGTAGAAACTTGGAATTTGTTAAAATGCTTATGGTTTTTTTGAAGCCTATGAGTTAATCCTCCAGTTGTTCTTCTTTAATGTATCTCAGAAAGGCTATGTCTTTGCATAAGACTAACAACTATTAAAGGATTTGAGCCTACAGAAGAGTATCTGAAATGTTCAACAACACTAGTCATCAGGGAAATGCAAATCAAAACTACCCTGGGATTCCATCTTAGACCCATCAGAATGGCTAAAACCAAAAACTCAAGTGACAGGATATGGATCAAGGAGAATACTCCTCCATTGCTGGTGGTAACACAAACTTCTACAATTACTCTGGAAATGAATCTACCAGTTTCTCAAAAAAAAAAAAAACAGGAAATAATTCTTCCTGAAGACCCACCTATATCACTCCTGGCCATATACCCAAAAGATGTTCCACTACATCACAAGCACATGTGCTCCACTATGTTCATAGCATCTTTATTTGTAATAGCTAGAAACTGGTAACAACCCAGATGCCCCTCAACTGAAGAATGAATACAGAAAATGTGGTTCATTTACACAATGGAATACTATTCAGCTATTAAAAACAAGGACATTATGAACTTTTCAGGCAAATGGATGGAACTAGATAATGTCATCCTGAGTGAGGCTACTCAGATCCAAAAGGATATGCATGGTATATACTCACTTAGAAGTTGATGTTAACCACAAAGTACAAGATACTCAAAATAAATTCAACAGACTCAAAGAAGCTACACATGAAGGAATGTCCAAGCAAGTATACTTGAATCTCACGTAGAAGGACAAATAAAATTCTCATAGGACGAAGATGGAAAGAGGGAGAAATCTGGGTGGGAGAGGGGATGTGGAGAGGAATTGGGGGAGGGGTCAGGATCAGGTGTTGGGAGACAGGAAAGAGGGCCAGAGGGCCACGAGAAAGAATGAAAATCTGCAGCTAATGGGATGAGGCATCTCTAGGATCTGCCAGAGACCTGAGACTGGGAAGTCTTCCAGGAGTCAAAGTAGGTGACCTAAGTTGAGACGCTAAGCAGTAGAGAGAGATATGACACCTGAAGAGGCCACCTCCTATAGCCAGGCAGGACTCCCCCACTGCCCCACAGTGGAAGGATAAAGACACCAATACACCCACAAAAATTTCAACCCAAAATTTGTCCTATTTAAAAGAAATGCAGGGTCAAAAATGGAATAGATCAATGGAACGGCTAACAAACAACCTGCCCAACTTGAGATACATCTCATGGGTAAGCACTGATCCCTGACACTATTAATGATACTCTGTTAAGCTTGCAGACAGGAAGGAGCCTAGCATAATTGTCCTCTGAGAAGCTCCACCCAGCAGCTGACTGAAACAGAGACTCACAGCTAAACATTGGACAGAGCTTGGGGACTCTTACGGAAGAGTTGGGGGAAGGATTGAGAACCCCTAAGGGGATAGGAACTCCATCCCAACAGAGTCAAGCTACTTGGTCCCTTATGGACTCTCAGAGATTGAACAACTAACCAAAGAGCATACACAGGCTAGACCAAGGCCTCCATATGCATATGTAGCAGATGTGCTGCTCAGTATTCATGTGGATTCCAAAACAACTGGATCAGGGGCTGTCCCTAAAGCTATTGCCTGTCTGTAGAATCCATTCCCCTAACTGGGCTGCCTTGTCTGGCCTCCATGGAAGAGGATGTGCCTAACCCTCAGAGATTTGATGTACCAGAGTAAGGGTGGGGGGATATTCAGGATGGTCACCCTCTCAGAGAAGAAGAGGGTGTGTGGAGGGAGGAACTGTTTAAGGGGGTAGCAGGAGGAGGGGCAGAGATCAGGACACAAAATGAATAAATCAATAAATTAATGGGGAAGACTAAGAAGTGTTTTTCAGATGACCATCTCTAAGGGCCAGTGTGATAATTTTCAGGGACACCTTAAACAGAATATACTTAGAACAGTGGTTTTCCAACTTCCTAGGTCTGCAACTCTTTCTTTCATAAAATACTTCATGTTGTGGTGACCCCTCCCCACCAACCATAAAATTATTTTTGTTGCTGCTTCACAACTGTAATTTCTATACTGTTAGGAATCTTCTTTTATTGGATGTTTTATGCATTTACATTTCAAATCTTATCCCCTTTTTGGGTTTCCCCTCCAGAACCCCCCTATCCCATCCAACTCCCTCTGCTTCTATTAGGGTGCTCCACCACCTACCCACCCACCCACCCATCCACCCACTCCCAACTAACGGCCCTGGCATTCCCCTACACTGAGACATCAAGCCTTCACAGGACCAAGGACCTCTCTTCCCATTGATGCCAGACAATGCCATCCTGTGCTACATATGCACCTGGAGCCATGGGTCCATCCATGTGTACCCTCTGGTTGGAGATTTAGTCCCTGGGAGCTCTGAGCGGGGAGGTCTGGTTGGTTGATATTGCTGTTCTTCCTATGGGGTTGCAAAACCCCTTCAGCTCCTTCAGTCCTTTCTCTAACTCCTCCATTGGGGTCCCCATGTTCAGTTCAATGGTTGGCTGTGAGCATTAGCCTCTGTATTTGTCAGGCTCTGGCAAAGCCTCTCAGGAGACAGCTATACAGGCTCCTGTCAGCAAACACTTCTTAGCATCTGCAATAGTGTCTGGGTTTAATGTCTGTATATGGGATAGATCCCCAGATGTGGCAGTCTCTGGATGGCCTTTCCTTCAGTCTCTGCACTACACTTTGTCTCCATATTTCCTTTAGACAGGAGCTATTCTAGGTTAAATATTTGTAGATGAGTGGGTGGCCCCATCCCCCAACTGGTGGCCTTGCCTAACCTCTGGATATGGTCTCTACAGGTTCTCTCTCCCCTCTGTTGGGTATTTCAGCTAATGTCATCCCTGTTGGGTCCTGGGAGCCTCTTGCTTTCCTGGCATCTGAGACTTCCTGGTGGCTATCCCCAGTTCCCCATTTCCCATTCTGAAAGGCAAGATATCTGAGAAGTGACTCACAGGTTGAGAACAGCTGACTTAGAGGAATAATGAACTTTTCAAGTTCTGGATTTGGCTTTAACAAGTGAGGCATCTTCCATGTTTGGGATATTCTAGCCTTAACATATCCACTCTTGGACTCTTTTCCTCTACTCATTCCTACCTACTAACATGCCAGCTACACTTTTCTGGTTCCAAAACCTGAACTTCAAGTCTTTTTTGTACATTTTCCCCAAGGAAAAATTGTCTCCTTTGCTCACCCTGAAACTTTTCCATAAAAAAAGAAAAAGGATTTGCTTTTATGTTATATCTTCACCCCATCCATTTATACTTTAATGCCCACATGTTACTCACATAGAAGTTTAAATGCTGATTTTATCAAATGAGCCACTATGCACCACAAATTCCACCAACCCGACTGCCAGCCCCCATCTTTTGCCTCTTTCCTATTAGATCTACAAGAAGAGATCAGGAGTGCTTTGAACAAATAGTTTTATTTAGTATATGTTTATCTAAATATATATGTCCTAATCTACTACTATTTCCATACCCCTGACGCCACAATACCCCTTTACCTTTGGCCCCTCCTCTCTTCAGTAGAGAATACATAGCTAAACATTAAATTAGAGTAGAGAGAAATAACACTAGTAGATAATATTTAAAGCAACAGCAACAAGTAGATAAGTAACAAGCACATTAGTAGGAATAATGTTCGTTCTCCTGTTGTAGCATGGCAAGTCTTCTTTCATTCTTCTTGTCAAGATGTAATTCATCAACATCACTTCAGGAAACCTTATTTCCTCTGTCATTTGAGTAGTATTTGACAGGGTTACAGTCTTTGTCCCAAAAGGCATCAGTTCCACACAGTCTGTATCACTGTTAGGTTTGAATCAGCAGCAAGTATATGATATGCCTATGTACAGGTGTTTGGGATAATTTCCATCCATTCACAGAGCTGTGAGAAACACTGAAAAGCTGATGGCATTAAGGTATCACCATATTCAGTTCCATTTCGTAAGGGAGGGGGACACCTCAAGCAAGTGATGAGTGAAATTTCACTAACTACCATACAGATTCTAAGTTTAAAGACCTTATTTTTTTCTACTTTTTTATAGTTAAATATTTTTATTCTGGGATATTTTTACACAGACTTTTCCTCTGCACTAAGTTGCAGATACAAAAGCATTGACAGCCTCTTGTCTAAAATTACGAATACAGAATTCACCTTCCCAACTCTTAATGCAGACTTCCCACCATTGACTGAAAATTTCTATAAATCAAAGGCCATGAGGCACAGTATCTATTAGGTACCTTCTAAGATCTTTCTATAAAAATAAGCTGGCAAACTTTACTTGCAGGAGGTCTCATCACAAAAGAACGGGGAATTCATTCCAGATGCTACGTTTCAACTAATCCAATTAACATAAATTCATTTACATAAATCTGAGCACAGACACTTTTACTTGAGCCTGCATATATTATGTCAGGAAAATCTCAGGAGGCTAATCTCCACTGTTTTCTCCATGTGCTCCTTGAGCAGCCAGATAAGGCTTACTCTGAAATGCAAGTTCATATTTGAAGCTGAAATTTTATATAATCACCCCAGGAGTCTTTAGTTTTTCAATATGACGTAAAATCATGAAAATTAACACTTGCTGATAAGTATCATAAGATCTTACTTTGAGAATTATAATACAAAGTCATAGTCACACACAAGATATTACTATCACTATTATAAGGGAAGTAAGTGTGAAATATACATATAAAAGTCTGTGAACAATGAGTATCAGACTAAACAACTTCATTTTTACTCTCATATTGTTCGTACCTGGTATACTTCCTTTCTTTCCTTATGTGAGACAGATGACAATACTGTGTCCATTAGTGAAACTCTGCTTCAGAGTCTAGAGATGTTGACAGTCTTCAGAAACAACAAAATTGTGAAATATTATGTATACTACTATGTTATATCATGAATGTATGTTGGTGTTATACTTGGATGTTTATGTTAGTGTACATATATGCACTTCTAGAATTATGTGTGACAGTGTGGAAAGATACCTTAACCTATAAGATACACCACAATTTACAGTGAAAGATTCTATCAGCTTAAAAGACATGAGAAAGAATGTATATGTCACATATACAGTGACTAAACCATGATTACCAGCATCCCGGATATCTATGCCAATAGAGAAATTCCCCCACTCCAATATTGTCCCATTAAGGTTGGATATCAGACAGGCTACATGTAGGTCTTAGTCTCATCAAAGCATTTTTCCAAATATCCTAACTGGTGCCAAGATACAGTTTCTTGATATTTAAAACACATAATAAATGTATTTGAATTTGTAAAAGGGGAGAATCTAGCAATTTCTCTGTTCTATCACTTCTGGTATACTCTCTTTGTTCTAATAACCTGATACTGCCAGTAAGATTTATCCTATAAACTGTTGTCTCCAGATGTGAAAACAAATTTTGCAGTAATATTTACGCAACAGTTTTGTTGGGCCTTCCAGGTGGCTAATAACCATTGTTCAGAAAAGGGTTGGCTAGGGTGAGTGGTGCAGTCTATGTAAAAGGACACACATGGGGATTATAAACCATGTGACCACAGTTCTTTAGCACCTTGCCCGAACCCACAGAGCTAAATGGCTGCACATGGGTTAGAGCCTAGGATCTAGAGCTCATTAGCACCATGTTCCAACCAAATGAGCCCTTCAGCCAGAAACTTCTTACAATGGTAGCACCCTCAGACTTGGCTGGGTACTGAATTCAGATCAGTTGCTGCTGGAAAATTTCTAAACAAAGGCCCACATGAAGTTGAAACTATTCATATGCCCAATTTCTCAAGCATCCACACATCACCAAAACTGCTGTATAGAATTCCGAGACTGTAACGTTCTCAGCCAAGTCAGAAGCAAACTTTGAAGCTGGATTATCTGTCAAGCATGGAACATTCCAGATCCCAAGCCTTACTGTGGATGAAAGAAGTTTGATTCTTTATATAGAATAGGGGTGGGGTGGGGAAGTGCTTTCTTAGGGAGTATAGAACATTAGGTTAAAGTATTACAATGATAGCCCTTTACCCAAATGTCTCCTGTCCAGACAGGAGAAGAAGGCTATCAGAGCTACCTACAATGCTTCTACAAAACTTGGGGTACTCCAGTAAAATTCGACTTTGCCTTCTCCATGTGGGGAGGCAGAACCATAAGCAGGCAGTCCATTATCCTGGGAAATATCTATTCTTCCAAATGGTGAGTGAAAAGGAAATACACATATCTGTCCTTAAGATAGTCAGAAGTATTTACATAGCATGTTGAAAAGATACACAAGCAGAGCTCACTACTCACAAAGACTACTAATTCTCAAATCAGCTGAAGCCAAAAGGAGATCACAGGTAGGTTGGCAGTTTAAAATGGTCATAAATAGAAGATTCAGTCATGTTTACAGCCTAAAGCTACTCCAAATATGTATTCATATATTTTAGTAATACAAGTTCATTGTTTTGTAATTGAGTTATTAATAATATGACAGGATTAAATTAAAAGAATGAAAAGGACACCTAAAAGGGACAATGGAAAATATTATTTAAACATGAATTAGGTCTTTCCCCCAATTTGTCCTTTATGGAAAAAGGAGTTCAACACTATAGCAAGTGTGGTAATTTACTAGAAACATCTGAAGTGCTGAACCCCCCCAAAACCACCACATATTTTTACCAAGTGAAAACAGAGTAGCTGGAAGCTAACTCTCATTCCCTCATTTCCTGACCCTAGACACTTGTCCATACCTTACCAACCAGGAGATATCTCAGTAGAGACTGGATAACTTGTCACTGTTACAATTTTTTTAAACAAGAAGAAAGATTATAATGAGAAAAAGAAATGGGAATAGAGAAGGAAGTGAAAAGGAGAAGGATGAGTAAAAGGTAGAACAGGAGCAAGGAAGAGGAAATGGACAAAGGCTAGAAAAGGGGTGAGACCAGGGGGAGGCCAAGGATACTGAGAAAGAGACAAAGAAGAAGAGAGGAAATTGAGGAGGACCACAAGTTCATTCTCATCCTGGTATCATCTTGACACATGCAACCATGGATGCTGTCCCAAGAACCTTAAAACACTATCTCCAGAATAATGGCAGTGACAGGATGAGGTATCATTTCTTCTTCTTCCTCCTCCTCTCTTCTGCAGAGTTGAAAGTGTCCATAAGCTAAAGAGACAGAGATAATTAAAACAATGGTAAGCTTAAGCACATTACATATTTTTTCCCAGAAAAAGAAAGTCAAAAGTAAAGAGTACACGAAACTAACAAATTTTGCATGAAACTAAATGTAGAGTCAGAAACATGGAGGAGGTTTGGGATTTTAAAGTGTGAACTTGCGCTCTTTGAATTTTCTTGCACTCAGAGAGAAGCTATCACTAAATTGTTGTTCAGCAACTTGGAGAAATAACTTTGGGGTGATAATGACTATAGGGGGTGAATCATTTCACTGCATTATCAATTCCTGGGCATCTGTAATATTTCCCGTCCTCACTACCACAGGAGAAAAAGGATACAACTAAAGACTTGCATTTACAAGGTAATTTGAGTTTTCAGAGCATTCACTGAAACTTCAGAAATCATACCTTAGTCTCCTAATATTTCCACAGGAACATAATAATGAAATCAGGTCCTTATATATCTAAATAAAATATAAATACTGGTATCTATGAGCTTACCCTGTAAGTGCAAGTTCTTAGTTGACATCACCCTCACCCCTTCAATACTATTCCCTTCCTTCTATGTAACCACATGAGAAATGAATGAATTCTAGTTATTTTGATCCTATCATACCTTAGATATTTTGATAGTCAATCGCGGTCTGGGCAGCTTAAACTCTAGGCACTGCATGAAGAAAGGAGATTTCCACTGCTGGGGAGGGAGGGGGACTGGGCAGCTCATCAAAATCTTTGAATCGTGGGAATTTGGGCACTCCTGGATTGGAATCCACACTGGCAGGGGTTTGGGTATGAGATCCAGAGCTCAGTCGGCGATGCTCTCCCCTGAGGCGGCTGATTTTATCTAGTAGCATCTTCTGTATTTCCATGATGACTTTCTGAACTTCAATACGGAAACTATCACTGAGCCAGCAATAAATGTAGGGGTTGTAGCAGGAGCTACTAATTGCTAGCCAGTGGAGGAAAAAATAGAGACCATTGTGGCTTGAGATGGATTCACTGGACAGGAGCACCAGGTAGACATTGAGGGGGAGCCAGCTAATTGTATACAGAAGCACCACTGTCATCAGCATCTTTAGGGTCTGCTTCTTCTTCCCACGCTGGCAGATGTAAGTGTGGATATTGATGTCATCAACAGCATCATGGATCCACAGCTTTTTGGCCACATGACCATAGACAGCCACCAGCACCAGCAAAGGCAAAATGAAAAACAGCAGAAAGGTGCCCAGGTCAAGGTATTTCCATGTGGATTTAGAAGTATATGGGAAACTTGGGAGGCAGGCAGATTCCTCTGTTGTGTTGCTAGGTTATGAGAGAGAAAAACCAAAACCAATGATTTAGTCTTTTCCTTAAGGCTCACAAAAACTGTATGGCAATTAGATCTTAAGGGTGAGATATGTTTACTCTTTGTGTTGTATGTATATTGAGCATAAAACCAGAAGGACTGAGATTCAACTGATCCTATAGGAAAACCATAGCCCCAAAGATGGAAATTGTAACCCACTGCCATGAGGGTTTTAAGGAAATAATGACAAATTACTGTTTAGAGAAATTTATTTTTCTACATATGTTTTGAAATATGCTTATTCTAGCCCCCTAATTTCTAAATCATTCCTTGTGACGTCCAAGGCCTTGGGTTGCTAGAATAACAGCAATCATCTTACCCTATGTTCGTCTTACCCAAATTCCACTTGGTAAAGCTTCTGGTAAACAGCATGTGGCAAAGCAGCACAAGTGCTCACAATCCAGATGATGATGATGCAAACATTGCCTTGCATGGGAGTAATCCGGGCCTTCAAGGGATATAACATCACCTGAAAAGAAAAGGATCCTGCCTAACTAAACAATTCAAATTAAATCACACATCTATAAACTGCTATTCCGATAATAAAAAAAAGGGTACAAAGACTTGGTATGTGGGTAATAATGTGCTCTGTAGAGTAGTTTATTGGACATATATGTGGCATTTTTGCTTCATGAAAATATAGCACTGCTACATTTGAACAATTCAGAAATTCAAGTGGAGTGACTTCATAGCTCCTGTTTCTCTGCAGTTCTATGGAGAAAGGAGACAAATGTCCACCAGACTGACTTAATTTTCTTTATCTTCTAATGGGTGGGAAAGTACCCCACATATTCCTTCATCTACTCTTCTACCTAGCTTGCTCCATAGCCTCTCTCATCTCCCACCCCCTCCCATCTCTGTTTTCTTCATAGCAACGCTTTCCTTCCTCTTTCCTTAACTCTATGTTTGTTCCCTTATGTGTCTTTTTTTTTTGTATCCTTATCTGGATCTAACCACATACCCTTCAATTCTTTGGTCTTCCCAGACTACTCATTTTCTATCTAGTTTCTGAATTATTAACTATGTAATACCTCCTGCTTCTCACCGCTTGTCTCATTCCCTTTTAATTCTCCTAGCTCCTTATATCTCAAGTCTCTTCATCCCCCCCCCACTCAATTCCTCTGTCCTTCCTCACAAACTCCACCCCCTTCCATATGAAGCCCCCAGTCAGACCTAAAACTACATCCACATTCACCTATCCCTGCCTTCTTCCTTCCTTTAGCCAGTCCTGCAATGCAGCAAACAGGAAATGTTTTCCAAAGAAGAACATGTATCATGTGTTTATTGGCACATTTCTGTTCCCATGGCATCAGAGAAAAGATGGTAGTATTTTTTATTACATTTGATTTGATGACGTTCTTTATTTCACCATTTTTCAATCTCTCCAAATTACACAAAAACATTTACATATGTAGAGCTAGGAACTTGGGAAAGTTTGTAGATTATTTGTAACATTGCTTCTCTCCATACACCTAAAAGAAGGCTTTATCTTTTCCAAGATCTAGGAAGCACATACCCGATGTCGATCCAGGGAAATAGCTGCCATGCTCATCACAGTTACATAGGCACATGAGTACTGGGCAAAGCGACTGAGGTGACATGTCATCTTCCCAAACACCAAGGAATTACACAGATAGCGCACCTGTAGGAGAAAAGGGTTGATGATGCACAGGAACTCAGCCCTGTACCCATCCCTGTCAAAAGCCCCAAAATACAAATAAAGGTCTCCTTGCTTCACCAAACTGCTGGTATCATTCTATCAGTATGCAAAGAAATACTTATATACTCCAGTGCTCATGTTCATCATATTTTCCTCCACACAACATACTGGCTTGAAGACATGGAAGAACCCTAAATTGCAAAACCTGTTAACTAACTTCAAGTTCATACACAGCATTTGAAAGGTGGAAAAACAGAGTTAATCTTTATGATAAAACTTGGATTCAGCCATTATCCTAAAGCTCACTAGCAACAGGTCCCACTGCCTCCCTGGGCAGCCCAATACTCTTTCCCTCTCTGCCATGACAAGAGATTAATTCAACGACGCAACAACTATCCTGCCAATCTTCCTAACACATTTCCAAGCTCTTTTCAATATTTCTCAGCTTCTGCCTTATTTCCTATGAAAATGTTCTCCAAACCCAACTAATCCTTTCTAACCCTCTCCCTCCCTCCGACCACACAAAACTCACTGTTTCAAGTACCAAGTTTAACTTTAGCTCTTGCCCTGCTTCCCAGGCTACCCTCCTCAGTACCCCAGCTTACCATAGTGAAGGGAGAGCTGAGAAGAGCAAGCATCATGTTGGTCACAGAAATGTTGACAACGAAGAGGCCGGTGGCAGTGTGTACCCTCTTATACTTCATAATTATGTGGTTTAAGACCCAGTTGCCTATGATGGCAGCAAAGACCACTATGGTATACCCTACCACTAACCAGAATTGCACCTGCTCATTCTCAGATACAATTTCCAAATCTAGGGGACCTGATGTGTCAGCCAGGTCTCCCGTGTTTGGCATGTGGTCTCCGAACTTATCCATCTTGGACAACATGCCATTTCGGCCAGCATTGGATGCGGCCTGAAGCACCTGGGAGGTGGTAGAGGTGATCAAGTCATCAAAACCACTAGGTACACTCAGAGCCTCTGGGGTCAGCTCGTCCCCATAGTCCATGGTGCCAGGGCTCTGGAAAGCCTCTGGGGGCACATCTGTGGTTGGAGCATCCATCCCAGTGCCTTTAGTGGACCCTAAGGACCTTAAGCTACTCACTCAGGAGGCTCTCAAAAAAGAGGGCAAGTTAAGGCCGTGGACAGACAGCCAAGCAATCTATTTAGTGCCCTGTAGCTCTGAGCTGAAGTGTCTGGATCAGGGAGAGGGAAGAAATACCAGGAACCAGCAAAAAAGACTGGACCTGCTCAGGGTGGGCAAGTGCGCAGAGCTGAGCAGCTGAGCACAGGGCAGGCTGTCTGCAAATGCTCTTCCTGGAGAGTGCCCACAGCACCTGCTCCAAACTGGAGATGGCGTCAGGCTTCGCTCAAGCACAGATCCTCCTCCATGCTGCCAGTGAGTGTTCCGACCAAATTTCTGTTGCCTTCAGTCAGTCATCAGTCTGTAAGTCTTTCTGTCCAAGGCTGGCTGGCGCTGTGGGCAGGGCGGAGTCAGGCACTGCCACTCCAGCTCCAAGCCCGTGCAGAGCAGGCTTTCTGCAGCTGCCCTTTATAGAAAGTCCAGGGGCCCGCGCTGGAGCCAATGGGGAGCCTCGACTCAACCCCCGCCCTGTCCTTCTGGGCTGGGGAGTCTGAGAGGCTGACAAAGTCTTTGTCGCTCCTGTCTCAAGCCCCTCCTTTCCCTGCTCTCCTTTGGCTCTCCTTTTTCTAATCCTGCAGTTGGAAGCCTGGGGTAACTGTTTATGGGTTCTTCTTTTAACATCACCCTGCGTATAATTTGAATCCAGCATCTCCTCTTTCCCTTGCTTTCTGTTTCTTTTCTGCATCATCGCCCTAGGCACCGGCTAGCTGTGACACAGGTACTGAATGGAGGCTGTGGAGACTGCAGTCGCATCTGGACCAGAAAGCCAGTCAGCTGCCTGGGAAGAGTGGTCGATATGAAAGACCTGCACAGATGTGAGGGTTTCACAGAGAGAACAAGGCAGGGTGCAGCTGGAGAAACAGGAGGGAAGTTTAGCTGATGAGAAGCAAGAAAGGGTCACCTGGGAGTGAGCTCAACAGTATGTTCTGCTTTTTCTGGCCTCAGAACTGCATGCCACCGACCAGGGAACTCTGCTTCTGGCCTCTGGAAACAGGACACTCTTTTGACACCCAGGAAGTAACACTTTTGGAAACTAGACTGTGTCACATTAGTCAACTGTCTAAAGGGTGAGTCCCTCGGGAAGATTTAGGATTTGGGAAGCTCTGCATATCAATGCTGCTAAAATCTAAAGCAGTAGGGAAAGGGAAATGTATCTCAATCATTGAGGGTTGAAGTGAAAACACTCTAGGACTGGTGGTCCCAGACTAACCTTTCCCTTGGAAATTTTTAGCTACATTTCCATTTCAGAGGTATAGAGTCACAACCAAAAGCACTAACCTGCGGACCTAGAAAGATAGAGGAGACCCATAGTCTGTCATTTACGTATCATCTGCCATAGAGAAACAAGGATATATAGGTTATAGAAGGTCAGAGGCAAAATGATTGAAGCATCAGAACTAAAAATGAGAAAGGGCATTCAGAGACCTCAGCTATGCAGCAAGCACTCTGTTTAAGAAATCCTGGTGTTTGTTACAGCCAGGCTCGTGACTTTCTAGCCACCCTTTACTGCCCAGAAACTACACTGCTATTCTGGAGGAAGTAAAAAGAAAAACACCTGATTTCAAGGATGTCAATAATTACTGATTAAGGCATAAGCAAGAATCAATTTAGTGCCAAAACTATCATCATCACTGTCCAGTCATCAAAGCTCACAAAGGAGCAATGACGCAGACAAGCAAACTCCTGGGTATTTGCACTGAACTAAGAAAGTAAGAAAGAATTGAGGCAGATCTGAGGGTATTGTTATATTTCTGGGATGCTGTGTCTGATGGGGAGATGCTGGCGATGGGCTAATACTGAATAGCTGATCAGAGAGAAGTAAATTATGTTTTGTTTGGTGACTCACAGAGATGAGACACATACATAAACACATTTGAAGGAATCAGTAAATCTTAATTCTATCACACAGACCCATCCTAGGGACGGGACTAAGTAAGGGTCTTTAGACTGATCTCTTCGCAGCAGTTTATATTAGAAGTTTGTCAAAATACATCAACCTGCTGCTAATCTGGCTTTCATGGCCCTGAAGGGCTTGGGATGTTGTGAAGATGATGGGTTAAAGATGAGACTTTATAATTTAATGGAAATGCAAAGGAGAAAATGTCAGGGTTCTGATATGGAGGTTCAGACATGCAAAGGCACGATCAGGATTGCTGATCTACCAGTCTCTCTCTCTCTCTCTCTCTCTCTCTCTCTCTCTCTCTCTCTCTCT
>NW_021604685.1:1506640-1547672 GCF_004785775.1 Grammomys surdaster | reverse complement strand
TCTCTCTCTCTCTCTCTCTCTCTCTCTCTCTCTCTCTCTCTCTCTCTCTCTCTCTGTATAATTAGTATATTATATTTATTGTAGTGTATATTATTTTTATATATATAATTAACCTTTTGAGAACTTTATATTGTATTTTGATCCCATTCATCCCCTCCCCTACCCTTTTCCAAGTCATACCCACCCAACTTCGCATCCTCATTTTTATTTAATCCTAGTTGTCATGCTGGTTTGGTCTCTCTGAGCCAGAGTTTGTGTAGCTGTCAAAAAGGTGTTGGGAACACTCACCTCTCATACTAATGTAAGATCCATACAGCACTGCTAGTAGTCAATTCTTAAAAGAGAAAAATTATGTGCATTATATCACACTAAGATTCTCACACATTGTAAAATTTGGAGTACATGTTTATTACTGAGTATTTTAGTTTTTTAAGTAGTGGGATTCATTAAGAAAACGTCATACATGTATGTAAATCATTTTTAATCTATTATTTTGTATTATCCACACTTACCCTCCATCCACACGTAAGTCCTTCCTTTCCCACCTAGTGCCCTTTTTGCTTTTATCACTTTTCCCTCTAAATTATAAAAATGAAAGAAAATTTAAGATATTTGTCTCTTTTGTTTGGTTGGATTTTTAAAGCAGCATCTTACTGTGCTGGCAAAGCTGACCTTAAACTTCTGATTCTTTTGCCTTAGCCTCCAGAGTTCCAGGATTATAGGTATGTGTCGCCAAATCTGGCACAATACTTGTCTTTGTGCATACCACTTATTTCTTTTTGATATCTCCGATGTCTTTCTTTTCCTCTATTTTATGTCCTGATGGACATGTGGTATTTTCTTGGTCCTCAGGTGTTCAATATCCATCAGCTATTTGAAACCTTGCAAGGGTTGTTGCATGAGTCAGTACCCAGAAAGAATGCAGGGGCCAATCTATGTTCCCAGTCTATCAATGGAAGAAGAAGTCAGGAATTAAAAGGAAAGTTCACCATAGTATCATCTATTTCTAAGAAGCTGAACATTGCACTAAAGGAAATACCTAATTGAGGCAGGCATAAGATGTGCAGACAATTGGTGCTACAGGAACAAATAGTACAAGATGAAGGCCTAGGAAACTTTTCAGAAAAACTAGGATTTGATCTGGTGTTTAAATAACCCAAAGGACAGAGAGGAGCAGGAAAAAAATGAAGAGATTAAACTTCAGCCCTCAAAGTAGATGTAATACTAATACAAAGTGAGAAAATGCTTCTGGTTTGTTCCAGGGGACAAAGATAAATGTTTTAAATAGAAAGATTAGTATTTGTTGTTCCTATGCATTTATCTATTATTGCAATGTTTTCTTAGTATCTTGATGGAGATAGTGTAGTTGCAAGTTGAAGAAAATCATTATTTACATGGTTGAAGGAAGGGTTTTTTATATATTAAGAGCCAGGATAAGTAATTTTTTTCCATGCACTACTTCCAAGATACCTGCACATCTTGTGATAAGCATTGTTCCTCCTTTGCTTTGCATTCTTTCTAATCTTTCCTATAGAATTAGACATTTATGTTGGAAAGGATTTCTGTAATTCTCAGATGTGTTCAACCTTCTCTCCAGGCCTTCACACTGAGCCATAGTATCCAAACCAAATGTTTCTACACAATTTTGATTGGCTCTATAGAAAACACAGGCCAAATTAATGTCATTTGGAGTCTGAAAAACACATTTCAATGATCAAACACAGATAACCTTCATCTCTGGCAAAACAGCTCTAAGTACAATGGTTTGTCTCTGCATGTGTTCTGTCTCGGTGTAGACAACTCACATCTGAGTTTCACAATGACCATTTTCTCTTGTGTAAAAATAACACAACTTCTGTGTTTTGAATCTTAAAAATGAACAAAAGTGATTAATCAAACAAAATCACACACAGCAGGAATAACCTTTTACTAAACTACTTGGTGTTGATACCTACCTTGTTTCCATGCCCACATTGAAAACCCTCAATTCTCTCATGAATGTTTTATGCTCCACTTCCAGCTTGAATACTGACAAGGAAAAGAAAATGTCACACCTGCTTTGGTCTGCTTCAACACTCAAGCAATCTTAAGTGACATTCTCCTTCCAAACTCAAAGTTCATTGAGCCAGGAAGAACTAACAAATTAGCCATTGGTCCTGACACCTAGTTGATCTTTCCATCTGCAAAGGGGCAAATTCTGATGCAAAGGATTTCTTGGCTCTCCCTTTTCCCCTTGTTGAGTTTTATTTATTTCCTGCATTGATCTAACTTGGGCTTCAATCAATTCCCTTTCTATTTGTGTCATCCTGTTAAAAAGGTTAAATTCTGTTGAACCTAATGTCTTTACCTAGTTTCTGACTCCTATCTATCATGGACAGGATAACTGGGGATAGTCCATCTTCTCCTAATTTTCAACACAATTCCCCAAAATTGATTTTGCCTTGAGTTAGCCAGCCCTTCTCCTACTGGGAGATTGTAAAAAACTAGTAAAATGCCAAAACCTCCTTTAGATGCTGTTCTAGACTTACAAGCCTGTGTAATCATGGTCAGAAACTCCTATTGGGGTAGTACCCTTTGTTACTTGATCTACTCTCATATAGAAATTCAGAGACAGATCTTCATTGTATCCTTATATTTCCTCCTTTCTGCTGGATTTCCTCCTTTCAGCTGTTCTCAAAAACAATCCTTGATGATTCATACTCAATTTCCAAGTACAAAGACTGTCTTTGCAACAAAATCTATTATCACCAGTTTGATAATCAAAAACAGTATCCAAATACTCTTCTGTCCAGAGAATCACAGAAGGCTAAATGAAGTTTTGACCAATGTGGCTATGGGCATAGGCCTAGTAGATTTAACAAGCTGGAAAAAACATCTCTGGAGTAAGAATAACAGAATCATCAACAGAAAGAGGTTCAGAGTCAAAGGAAAAGGTTGGAGTGGTATCATTTCAAATGAGGACAGAGATTATCCTGTTAGCAAATGTTAAGGAAGATAGACCCAATGAGGCAATCAAAAGTGAATTCCTGAGTTAAGGATTCCCATAATTATTAGTTATATCCCAGTGCCCAGGAAAGGCACTGCATTTTCAAAAAGTTATCCAGACTCAGCTTTCACTTGCCCCAATAAAAAGAAAAAGCATTCTATATCTATTTGTTCTATTGCAAACTTGAGATGGGTTAGTTCTGCACTGAGCCGAGATCTGTTTTGCAGAGACCTTCTATACTCATACAATATACTTCAGGCATTTCAAAGTCCTCTTCATATTTCTGTGGAGTCTCATCTGTTCATAGCTATGAGGTAGACAGAACCTTGTAACTTCAAGAGAGAAACCAAGAGGATAAAAGGAAAGAAAAAAAAACACAAATCTGATACCTGAGACAGAAAACAATGAAGTAGACAGAAATGAGAGAGGCAGCACTAAGTGCAATCAGGAAAAGACATAGCTTTTCCTGGGCTTTCTTTGCAGAGATTATTTTATTTCAGTGACAACAGACAAAAACAAGGCAAGAAAGGGGGAAAAAGAGGGGCAAAGAGATCTGAGTTCATAAAAGGTGTGGAAACAGGACAGGCAGATTTCCTTCAGGCTCTTTATTCACATACACAGCTCTAGCTGTAAGTACAATGCCACAAAACACCAGGAGAAGGTTGCTGGCCAGAATGCTCTGTCCAGTTGCTACCATCTCAAGTTTAAGGGTTTTAAACTTATTTCCAAATGTCTGTAAACACTTTAGCTAGTCAGTGAATCTCTGGGGTGTGTGTGGACACATATGTGTATGTCTAAGAGAGCAAAGCTTTTAAGAGAGCCTTGGAAAAGCCCTTAATACATGTGCATTATTAAGAATCCCACTGTGATCTAAGTCTTCCTCCTTCAAGTATCTATCACTAGGTGGCTGAAACTCCAGCCATTTTCTTGTACTATTCTTCTTCCCCTTCAATTCTTTATCTCCAGCAAACTAGAAATCGGAAATTTTTCACTAAGGTTATTGCGATTGTACTCACATAACATTTAAATCTCAATATTAAAAAACAGTGGATCACATAAAGAACAAAGAGATTTAAGACAATCTTCTCACATACAAGGACACTAAAGCCCATAGAAGGAAGGGATAATGTCACAGAAGATGAGTCATCACTAGAACCTAAGTCAGCTAAGTGCTGTCTGCTTCAACACTTTTCTCTGCCTTCAACCTCATTGGCTCTGTTTCATTGTTTCATATTACTTCTTCCTGCCTGAAAAAAAAAATGATGGTTGGTTTCCCATGCAGGAAACTATTAGTAAATATGTGTTAAATAAAATCTTGAGTGCTAGCTTTTAATTGCCTCACTAATTTCAGAACCTCAAATCTTGGATGTTTCTGAGAGCCATCTGATAAATCCTCATATCTTTTTTGGTTCAGAGAGTAGAGCCTCATGAACTTTTGCCTTTTTATAATTAGGAGTTGTGAGCAGTGACTTCTGAATCCTGTTTTGTCTCTAACCTGCAGTGCAATCAAAATTAACCTTTTTCGGCTTCATTTTCCCTAACTGTATGATAAGGAAATGGATTAAATCTTCTAAGAACACCTCTAGCTCAAATAGCTTATGGTGTTAATCAGCATATAACATTAAATCAATATTAGAGTTTAATATTTTAAACCTGCAGATATGCTGCATGTTGTAATTTCCTTTCTGTACCTGTGACAAATACTATGAACAAAAGAAATTTAGAGAAGGAGAGGGTTTATTAGGGTTTATATGTTACATAGTTCATCATTGAGGGTAGGGACTCAAAATGGAAACTGAGGGGAAACACTGCTTGTTGCCTCATGCATAGGCTTATGGTCAGGGAGCTTTGTTACATAGTCAAGGACCATCTTCCCAGGGAATGGTGCTACTCAAAGTAGGCTAGGCACTCCTACATAAATTGACAAAATAATCCCTCACAGACATGCCCATAGACCAATTTGATCTGGGTAATCTCTCAACTGAAATTTGCTTCTCATGTGGTGATACTATGCTATGTCAAGTTGACCATTAAACCTAACTAGGACAGTATATATATGACCAAAGATGTTACAAATCTTCTCTACTTTCAATGTCTAAATACACCAGAGTGTGGAAGGCAATTCCTAGATGCACCTTAGCAACACAGCAACTTTTGAGTAGAAGATACAGCAAGAAAAATGTGCAAGGATATAAGGATGATTTCACAGAATGTAGAAAACACTTGGCCTCCTTCCAGTTTAACAATGAACGCCACCCCACTTGCCAAATATTAAAAATGTATAAACCAAACATGAGCCAAGTATTCTTGTACTGAACAAGATAGGCAAAATGACTATGATTGCAGAATTTTCATCCCTATGGTGGAAAACTAACAACAAGTAAGTGAGCAAATTAAACTAATTTTATAGCAAGTGCTATGAAGAAAATATAAGAGTCATATAAAGAAGCTGGCTTTATATATGTATGTGACCCATTAGATTGCATGATTTAGCTCACTGTGGGAAGGCAATATTATGACTGATAAGTAAAAAATTAGAAGGACTCAATCAAGGAAAAGTTAAAGATAAGTGGTGGGTAGCCCAGGTAGAAGGAAAAGTACGTGAAAAGGCTCTGACATGGGAACTATGGATTATAATAACCGACTCCTACCATCACAAAAACTTTCATTATTTTTGTATATATACACAATTGTGTGTGTGTGTGTGTGTATGCATGTATATGTGCCCATGCCTGTGTGAAGGAATGCATGCTCGGGATATATAAACATGTGTGCATGTGCATGTGGAGGCCAGAATGTGCATGTGGAGGCCAGAATGTGTATGTGGAGGCCAAAATGTGCATGTGGAGGCCAGAATGTGCATGTGGAGGCCAGAATGTGCATGTGGAGGCCAGAATGTGCATGTGGAGGCCAGAATGTGCATGTGGAGGCCAGAATGTGCATGTGGAGGCCAGAAGTAAATTTTCAGTGTTTTCCTCAATCACGCTCCACATTATTTTTGAAACAGTTTCTCACTGAACTTGGAGCTCTATGGTTAGATGGCCTGACAAGCCCTACATATCTGCCTTTCCATCAGTGGAATGAGGCATGAACCATAGAACTGGACTTTTATGTGGACTTTGGAGAGCAAAGTCCCTCATCCTTATGAAGCAAGTACTTTGATGACTGAGTCATCTCTACAGCGCCAACTTATACAATGTTTTAGGTACTTTCATAGTCTTCATGTCATCCGATGAAAGCAGCAACCTTGCAAGTACATACATTTAGACCCATTGAATTGACCAGGAAAGTGAAGTTCCAATGTGTGAAAGTATCATCCATCACACAGTCAGACTCAACAATTTTTTTATGTTACTTGCTTATTTGTTTATTCATTTATCTAATCTTCTCGCTTGTTTTTCTCCGGAAGTCTCCTATAATGCCTCTTGACAGATACCTATGATATTACAGCACTTTTCTCCCTATGTTCAACCAACTGACATACAGACAGGAATTGAGGCTTGAGGAGATCAACAAGGCATTAAGTATAGCCGTATGTTATACATTGTCTGTATAGGCTTATTGTGTGTGCTAGTAGGAGTCAATCCCTGCTGGTGATACTGATCCTAAACACTGCAGGTAGGACACTGTCCACCAAGACAAGTGAGAGAAATTAGGCTCAAAAACAGTAGTTATAAATTCAGGAAGCATCCAAAAATGCTGTCTGGAGAAGGCAGTGTGCTTGGCTGGGAGCTTCTCTCATTGAAAGCATATTATCCCAAATATCTTTAAAGATATAATTCATATTCCTCTCACAAGAGATCACCAAACAGCCATCTGCCCATCATCTCCCTTTAGCTGATAAATGGAGATTTGAGCAAATTATTATTGTTTTACATTTCTGCATTTTTGAAAAGGCAATGTTTACCACATTTATTCAAATTGGGAACACTCTCCCTCCCTCTTTCACACAGCTGATCTTGATGTCTCTTTGTTTAATGAAAAGAGCATTAGTCGCTGCTGCCATGAGACTAGGAGTTTTGGTTTCCTTTCAGCTCCTTTCATCTTGTAAAATTTGAGAAATGTCACGAAGCGTCACTGAGCCTTGGTTCCTCAGCAGTAAAATAAGCATAGTAATATCTGTCCTTCTACCCTCATATGAAGACCGTGACATTCACAAATATTTATATACCAGCAAACACTGTTTAACAGTAAGATATTATGATACATGCATTTACTATATGGCTTACTATGGATTCTCAAATGCTCTATTAAGTTTCCATCTCTTTACCATGAATATTTTAATGTTTGAACTCAAGAATAATTTTCTAGTGATTTAATAAACACTTGGAGCAGGGTGTGAGAAATTCTAATATTGGAAATCTTGCCACAAAGTGAAGAATAATATTAGCTCAATTGTTTCTACTTGGTGTACAACAGCATGATAAAATAAAGATATCTTGCCCTGGGAGACTATGATTTTAAATGAGTTCCTCCTACCATTCATACCTTATCTCAGGAAACCAACCTAACAGATAACCTCTAGTCTCTTACAACTCAAAGCACAGTCCCTGGCTCCAATACCCATATTACTGTGGAGTTCATAAGAAATATAAAATATTAACCCCTACTATAATTCTTGCTGAATTATAATTTTTATTTTAAATAAAGTATCCTGACCAAAACCAACTTAAGCAACTATTTCAGAAAAGTCAGAGCAGCAATTTAAACTGTCACATCCATAAGCAGGGACAGAGACAGAATAAACACATGGATCCTTGCTTGATGTTGTTCATTTTGATCTGTGTTTTTTTTTTAAACTGTTCATGACCCTCTTCCTAAGGTGGTGCTACCCGCAGTAGGCTGAATCTTCCCATATCAAAGTAATCCCTCACAGACATGCCCAGATGCTAAATTTTCTTAATAACTGCATATTGAATCTTTCTTATCAGGTTATTTTAGGTTGTATCAAGTTGAGAGTAAGTCATATTAGGGGAAATGAGAAAACCAGATGGGTGACTTCAATTGATGAGGATAGACAAAAGTCAATATCGAAGGAGAGGGAGCAAGGAGGAAAAAATAAATAGGGTGTTTGAAAAGCCATAAGAGATCATTATTTTTTATTTACCTGAAGTTTCATATAATACGTATAAGCATATTTTATGTAAGCATATATTTTAGATGAAGTTATGACACAGAATCAGAGTCTTCCTGAATCTTGTACTAGTGTCTCTTCATAGTCATTAACTCTTTAGCACATATACTGTATTCAATTAAAATTAAAAATCCAAAGAGGAAAACCATCAAGTATTTTACCACACTTCACTAACTGTGTTGACTTTAAATCCATAGATTTTATAGGAAGAATGTGGGTTAGCAAAGGTTCTTTTTGTGACTACAGTAACATTCCTAAAACATGTCTCATCTCCCTTTTATGCAGTTTACTAACCCCACACACCCATGATAGTTAACAAGGCCTGCTCTGATTTACTAGAAGGTTAGTGACTAGAAAAGGGAAACTAACTGGTGGAAAACTCACTGAGAGTTAAAGCAGACTGATCATTGAGGAAGCGTAAAAGTTAACAAGCAAAAGTTCTCAACACTACTACACTTGTTCAACCTTGTGGATCAATCTGCCCAGGCTTATTCCTCAAAAAGAGTCTTCAAAATTTCCAAACAAGGAATAATCAATTGCCCAAGCCAGATTGTGCCTTAGTAAACAGAGTGTGAAAGAACTAAAGCACAAAGAGCAGAAAGGACTTGATCAATGGCACCCAAACTTTTGTTGGTTAGGTCTAGAGTTTTGCCTACTACCACTTTTGGATAGCTCATTAATTGCTTCCTTTTGTGAAGATTTATTTTAGCAAGTTCACAATATAAAATAGTCAGACATGGATTAGTTGTTAGTCTGTGAAACAGAGTTTATTCACATTCCCTTGTAATGAAAAAGACAACAGGCAATCAAGTATTTAATGTCAATTAAGTCTAAAAGGGTTAAATGGTTTGAACAGCATGAACCATCACACTGGTACCTGTCTTCTTAAGCCAATGCACTGGGATGAGTTCACTATGTACTTTGCAGACATAAAGCACTCTTTGGGCGTTTTTATGCACTAGCCTGCTTCTTTGCCTCCATGCATCTGGTTTTAACACTGTTGAAGACTTGAGTTCCTCTGCTTTGAATCCCAGAATCAACCAACAGAATTTGTAATCCTGAATGACAGCTTCATTTTAAGCCCTGTAAAGTTCTAGGAAAGTAACAAATGTCATACACTCATCATGATCCAAGTACTTTAAGATTCTGTGTGTCTAGGGGAGTAAATAGTATTATTCCCATTTAAATGAATAAATTAAAGAGTAAAGAAATCAAATGACTCATCCACATTCATTCAATTGGGAAGTAGCAAAGCAGGAATTTGAACCCAGATATTCCTGATTCCATGTCCAATGGATCATATGGAAACTCCAGATTAGTCACTCCTCCTTCATAATCAAAATGTCCAGTATCATTTTCTCTCACAACTCTGTTATTAATCTTTCATTTTTTATCTTGAAATTTATGTCAGACTTATTAAGATGTTGCAAATATGTTCCAGAAGTGCTCACATATACCTTTCAGCCAATTTTCCTAATAATACCTTTGTTTTGTTTTGTCTTAATACTTTAAAGCTTAAACTTTAAGCCCTTCAGATAGAACTGAGATGCCTCAAAAAAAACTCTCCCTCAGTGGATGTTTCCAAGTCACAAACTAATAAATAGTGGTTTAAAATAAAAAATCAGTCAATAAGATGGGGAGAAGACAAAATGATGGAATGTAGTTAGAATGAATAATGATAAATTTGGGAGACACAGTATCAATCTCCACACTTCTGAAAGATTACTATAAGACAATTGTGTATCTCCATGTTTTCCAACTTATACTTATGAGTCAAAACTGTCATTAAGGAAATTTTTAGTCAAGTGGAATAAAAAATTTAGAACAAGTATCCCTCTTATGGAAGAGAATTCATTGAGAAGTCGCTTAGTTCAAATACCAAAGAATGGCAACATATTTTATGTAATATAGAATACCTAGTTTAATCATCTGAGATTAACAAACATCAATGTTAGACTTGATCCCCAGAAACCAAATTAATTGGTATTGATTGTAGAATGAGCATTATCTTAAAGTTCTACTCCCCAGGTGATTCTGTTGCTCATCCTCAATGTAGGTCTAGGGCATGGGGATAAAATTAACTGGGATTTCATATGAAACTCACTAATGACTGTGTTTGAGGTTGAATGGTCCTTTATTCTTCCTTATTTGATGTGATAAAAACCATGACCAAAAGCAAGTTGGGGAGGAGATGATTTATTGTATATTACAGTTTATAGTCTGCCGAAGGGGATTCAGGACAGGAACTAAAGACAGGAATCAGGAGCTAAGAGCTGAAGCAAAGACTGAAGGAATGCTACTTATTACCTTGATCTCTATAGCTTTCTATACCTGCTTTCTTATACAACCCAGTACTATATGCCCAGAGATGACATTGTCTAATATAGTCTTGCCCCTCCTATCATTAATCAAGAAATAAAGGCCAATGTGATAAAGCCATTTTTGTATTAAGGTCCTCTCTTCTTAGATAATTATAGCATGTGTTAAGTTGACATAAAATTAATCAGGAAAATTGGACCTTTGTTAACTTGATATATGGATACACTATTAAAGAATAATCTTATCCTTTTTGTTTATCCCCCAAATCTCATATTAATATTGTTGTAGACTGAATAAGAAAGGCCCCCATATGCACATATGATTAAGTGCATGGTCCTGAGTTGGTAGAACTCTTTGGGAAGGATTAAGAAGTGTGGTCTTATTAGAGAAGGTGTGTCACAAGGACAGACTTTGAGGTTTCAACTGACTCCTACAATTCTGGCTCTGTTTGGGAAGGATTAGGAGGTATGGTCTTGTTAGAGGAAGTGTATCACTAAGGATAAGTTTTGAGGTTTCAAAAGACTCCTACAATTCTGACTCTTTCTCTCTCAGCTTCAAACATGTAGATAAAGATGTAAGCTCTCAGTTGTTTTTGTCAACATGCCTTTTTCCAACTTCATGGATGCTAACCCTCTAAAATTATAATGCCCCCAAATTAAACACTTTAAAAAGTATTTATAGGTTTTCCCCAAGTTTGACATTGTATTAAGTAATCTACATACTTATTTTACTTTAGAGATTATAATATAAATACATTTCTCCTTTCCTTTTTATTCTCTAAACTCTTCTACATATATCCCTTGGTTTCTTTCAAATACATAGTCATCTTCTTGAATTAATGTTATGTATATATATATATATATATATATATATATATATATATATATCTTTAAAAATGCAATCTACCCAGTCTGTATGTTAATTGCATGTTTTCAGGGCTGACCATTTGCTATTGGATAATCAGTTGTTACATCCCCAAAGAAGACTATTTCTTCCACTCTCAGCACATCTTGTTTGTTGTGTAAGAGTGAGGTCTCCTGAGGTTTTCCTTTGTCCACATTGGCATGTCTATTTTTCTTGTCATTGTTTAACTCATGTTTAGGTAATTATCTTAGTGATATTTTATGAGTGTAGCTTATAACATCCCTAGAGGACAAAATCTCACAGGGAACTCCCTGATCCTCTAGCTTCCACAGTCTTTCCACTCCCCTCTCCCACAATGCTCCCTGAGCATTATGCGGTAGTTCTATGGATTTATCTCTTAAGAATGGGCTCCAAAACTGCATTTGGTTTGGTTGTGGTTTTCTGTAGTAGTCTCCATTTGTTATTGAGACGTTTCCTTCATGAGGAATGAGGACTACACTTATCTGTGGATATAAGGACTAATGTTTAGACAGTGGTTAGGGAGTATGATGCTTTTAAAAATGAATGAATGAATGAATGCATGAATGAATGGATGAATGAATGAATGAATAAGAAAACTCCTAGAACTAATTGAAAATGAAGATATAGTACAACAAAACATCTGTGAAACACTGAAAACATTTGTATACTGGAAATTTACAGTTCTAAGTGCCTACATTAAAAATCAGAAACTGCTAAAAAAAAAATGACTAAATGACGCACTTCAAGTATTTGGAAAACAAAACAAACCAAATCAAAAATCCAATACATGGCAAGGAATAATATCAGAGAAGAAATTAACAAAACAGAAACAAAGAAAATAATACAAAGAATCAATGAATTTAAAAGATGATTCTTTGAAAAGATAATTAAGAACTACAGCCACATGGCTCAACTAAACAGAAGAAATAAGATGACTTGAATTAACAAAATCAGCAATGTATCAGAAAACATAATGACAAGCACCAAAGAAATTCAGAATGTTATAAGAAAATATTTTTAAAACATGTAGTCAATTAAATTGGAAACTGAAAGAAATGACCGGATTTCTAGGTTCATTAAAATGACCAAAATTAAACCAAGAATTGATAAATGACCTAAAACAGGTCTGGAACACAGAGTATGAGACAATAATTAAAAGCCTTTTTACTGATAAACCAGGCCTAGGTTAATTCACAATAATTTAAAAAATTTACTGACCGACCAGGCCTAGTTGAATTCACAATGATTTTTTTTTAAAAAATCACAATAATTAAAAGCCTTTTTACTGATAGACTAGGCCTAGGTGAATTCACAATAAAATTATATCTACAACCAATACTTCTTAAAGTTTTTTTTTTCAATAAGGAAGAAGAAATAGTAGGAGGAAGAAACAGCAGTAGCAGTAACAACGACAGAAGAAACTCTCCGAGTACCTTCTATGAAGCCACTATCACTATAATACCAGAACCAAATAAAGACACAACAACACAAAAACTACAGACTAATATTTTAAATGTACAAAAATGCAAAAAAAAAATTTCTCAATAAAATATTTCTAAGCAATCCCATTAAAATTAGGGACAAGCTTATCCCTCAGGATGGTAGCAGACTGCCTGCTCTGCCCTCTCCTTTTTGCCACCACTCCCAGAGAACTAAGCACATCCTCTTTTACAGCCTTCTTTCATCACTCCATCCCTTTGTCTTACCCACCACCACCCAAGACAATCTTTTCCTAGAAACCCACTTTCCAGGACAGCCAGGGAAATGGATAGGCAATTTTCATTCTCCTTCCTATCCACTATCCTCCAATTCCTATTCTGTACTCTCCTCGGCTTTGTAGAAGACCACCTGCTGTGACACCTCCTACATCTCTGTCCCCATCCCCAGGTGACTAAGCACCTTCCTCACCCCATCCCTCAGTCTCAGCCACCAACACCAGAAACACTCTCTCCTGGAAGTCTGCTGGCCACACCAGCTAAAGAATCAGGTAGGTGATCTTTTCCCATCTTTCAATTCCAATTCTACAGTCTCACAGTAGCAGACCACCTGTAAATGCCTATGTTCACTCTCCATTCCTTTCTGACAACTCAACTTGCCTTCCTCCTGTGGACACTCTAAGACAATAGCCACCAACAATAACTGCACTATTGCACTTGTGCCATTCTGTCCCATTCTTTCATGTTAGCTTCTAATACCTTAGAAACAAATTCTACTCAGATCCTCCAGTGATCAAATGTGGCAGGGACTCATAAGCACCCCCCAGACTGCACTTCTTACTAAGGATACCACTCGCACTACACATTCCTAAAATTCAGAGAGGGTAACAGAAACTAACAAAAGAAATATCCACCCAACAAAAACAAGACCAGATATCAGTGCCTAGAATTACAATCTTCCCAAACTCAGATGCATAGACACCAGTGTAAAAATATAATCAATAACAGCTAGGGCAATATATCTCCACCAAAGCCCAGAAACATTACTATAGTAGGCTCTGAGAAATGAAATGTAACTGAAGAACAAGACAAGAAATTCAAACTACCTATTAAGGGTGTGCTCAGGGATATTGAAAAGGTTATGAATTAGTCCATTATGAGTCCATTAATGAATTCTGAAAACACTAATAGTGGAATGAAAAGAAGACAGTTTAGGAAATGAAAGTGTAAATAAAGCCAGGCGGTGGTGGCACACGTCTTTAATCCCAGCACTTGGGAGGCAGAGGCAGGCGGATTTCTGAGTTCGAGGCCAGCCTGGTCTACAGAGTGAGTTCCAGGACAGCCAGGGCTACACAGAGAAACCCTGTCTTGAAAAACCAAAAATAAATGAATAAAAAATAAAATAAAAAATAAAATACTCATTTAAAAAAAAGTGTAAATAAAATGAATAAAGAAGACCTATATTGAGGAAAAACTGGAGTGAAAAAAGTTAGGAAATTTAGGAACAGAAACCTCAGAGGCAAATTTCACCAACAGAATACAAGAGATAGAAGAGAGAATCTCAAGCATTAAAGACAAGTTAGAAGAAATGTATACTCTGTCAAAGAAAAATGATAAATCTAAGACTCCTGACATATAACATTCAAGAAATTGGGAACACTATGAAAAGACCAAATCTAAGAATAATAGGAATAGAGGAAGAAGGAAGAAGAAACCCAGGTTAAAGGCACAGAAAACATTTTCAGAGAAGAAAATTTGCCTAAAAGAAGGGGGTGCCAAACAGAGTACAAAAAGCCTACAGACAACAAAATATATTAGACCAGAAAAGAAAATCCCCACAAAATAATCAACACACTAAATGTAAACAAAGAAAGAATATTGCTGCAAAAAGGCAAATGAATGAATGAAGACAAACCCACTAGAATAACACTTGCCTTTCCAATGGAGGTTGTGAAAGCCAAACGGACCTGAACAGAAGTTCTACATACTCTAACTCAACTTGTGGGTCCAGACCCCCTTAGTAAACCTCTATCTCCAAATAAAATTACATTGATACATGCATATGTTACAGTTAAGAAATAGATCATAAAATTGGGGGGTTGTGGGTCACCACAACGTGAGGAACTGTATTAAAGGGTCCTAGCATTAGGAAGGTTGAGAAGCACTGCTCTAACAGTTCATAAAAGCCAATCTAGATTATATATCCACCAAAACTTTCAATCACAATAGATGGACAAAGACTTTCCAAAATAAATCCCAATTTAAACATTATCTACAAATCCAGCATTACAGAAGACACTAGAAAGAAAACTTCAATCTGAAGAGGTTAACCACACCCAAGAAAACACAACGAATAAATAATCTCAAACAAGCAAATCAAAAGAGTGTGAAAATCATCCCACACCATAACAACAAACTAATGGGAATGAACAAACACTGATCATTGATATCTTTCAATAGCAATGTCTCAATTCCTTAACAAAAAGTTATAGACCAATAAATTGGATACAGAAACAGTATCTATCCTTCAACTGCCTCCAAGAAACACACCATAAAATGAAGGACAGACAAAAACAGACCCAAGAATGTTGTGTGACTATTTCAATATCTGACAAAACAGACATCAAACCAAAACCAATCAAAAGAGATAGGAAATAATACTACATGCTCATCAAAGGAAAAATACCCACCAAGAAAACGTTCCACTTTTACTTATCTATGCACCAAATACAAGGGCACCCAAGTTTACAAAAGAAACACAACTAAAGCTTGAATCACATATTCACCCATATGCAGAGATAGTAGCATAATACCTTAATTATTAAGCATAATAGTAGCCTTAATACCCCCTCTCACCAGTATTATCCAAAGAAAAATTAAACAGGAAATGCTGGAACTAAATTACATCATATGCCAAACATACCTAACAGATATTTACAGAACATTTCACCCAAACACAAAAAAATATACCTTTTTCTCAACAGCTCATGGAACTTCCTTCAAAATTGACTACATACTTTGATACAAACTAAGTCTCAGCAGAGACCAAAAAAATTCAAATAATACACTGCATTTTATCTGATATTACAGATTAAGCTTGATACCTGTAACAGAAATAACAGAGAGCTTACAAATTTAAGGAAACTGAACAAATCACTACTAAATGAAAAATAAGTCAAGACAGATGTTATAGAAAATTAAAATATTTTTTAGAATAGGATGAAAATGAAAATACAACATACCAAAACCAAACAGAAGGATACAATGAAGGGGGTTCTAAGAGGCAACTTTGTAGCAGTAAGTGCTGACATAAGACTTGGTGAGATCATGTGTGAGTAACTTAATAGCTCTTAGTCAAAAAGTAAAAGTTCCTAAAGAAGTGGACGGCATGGCTGAAATCAATAAAATAGAAATAAAAAATACAAATCAAAGAAACAAGAACATGATTCTTAAGAGAAAATCAATAAGATTAATAAACTCTTAGCTAAATGCACTAAAAAGTGAATGGAGAAGATCCAAATTTAGCCAAATGTGAAATTAAAAGAGTGACATAACAAGAAACACAAAGGAAATCCAAAGACTCATAAGGGTATACATTAAAACATTATCAAATTCAAAAACCTAAAAAAAATCTATATTTTTCAATAAAGAAATCCTACCAAAGTTAAATCAAGATCAGATAAGCAATATAAATAGACCTATAACCTCTAGTGACATTGAAACAATGATTAACTTCTCCCAACAACAAGAAGAACAAAAGCCCAGGGACAGGTAGCTTTAGTGCAAAATGCTATGTGCTTCAAAGAAGAATTAATGCCAATACTCGTCAAATTATTCCATTAAATGGATACAGAAAGAATGTTGCCTAATTTATTCTATAAGGCTTCAGTTACCTTGATATCTAAACCACATAATGATCAAACAAAAAAAGAAAATTACAGACCAATTTTAGTTATAAACTTAGATGCAAAAGTTCACAGTAAAATACTTGCAAATCTTATTCAAGAACACATCAAAAATATTATCCACCATGATCAAATAGGTTTATTCCTAGAGATTGAGAGGTTGTTCAATATATAAAAACCAATAAACAAAATTAACACTATAAACAAACTGAAAAAAAATCCCATGAGGTGTAGAAAAGGTCTTTTGTGAAATGCAACACTACTTTATGATAAATGTCCTAGAGAGATGAGGGATACAAGGAATATAATAAAGGCAGTTTATACAATCCCATGTCCATCATCAACTTAAATGGCGAGAAGCAATCAGGAACAAGGCAAGGCTGCACACTCTGCATATCTTATTAATATAGTACTTGAAGTCTTAGCTAGAACAGTAAGACATCTGAAGAACAAGGGGATGCAATTTGGAAGTGAAGAAGTCAAAATATCTTTGTTTCCAGATGATATGATAGTATACATAAGTGACCCTAAATATTCCACCAGGGAACTTCTATAGCTGATAAACACCTTCAGTAAAGTAACAAGATACACAATTAATATACAAAAATCATAATCTTCAAAAATGTAAAACATCCTGGGATAAATCCAAATAAGCAAGTGAAAGATTTACATGATAAAAATTTTAAGACACTGAGATAAGAAATTGAAGAAGGTATCAGAAGATGACAAGATCTCTCATGCTCATGGATTAGTAGGATTATTATAGTAAAAATTGGCCATTCTACCAAAAGTAATCTATAAATTCAAGACAATCCCCATTGAAATCACAACACAATAATTCATAGAAATGGAAAGAACAATTTTGAGCTTCATACACAAATAAACAAAAACAAAATCCCAGGATAGCTAAAACACTCCTGAATGATAAAGGAACTCCTGGAAATATCACCTTCCCTAAGTTTAACATGTACTAAAGAACTCAAATGGAAACTTCTGGTTTCTTTGGAAAGTCAGTTATGTCACATAATGTTTTACTGGAGAACACAGGTGAAAGTATGTTTTGCCATAGCAGACATATGAAAGGACACGTGATGAAGGAAAATAAATATGACCCCACAAACATTGGGAGATGGAGCATTTTTTTGCTTCTCTCTGCCTCACTGTTCTTTGCTGATGGCACTCATGTATTGTTTCACCTTACATTGCATTGTTAAGCTTCACTGGTGGTGACTTGATAGAGAGAAACTCGCCAAAGAACTTCTGGTGGTGTTCTGGCAGTTTCTTGCCACTTCTGTATACTCAGAACAATTGGCAAAATGAAGTGGAAGTTTCTGAATATGTCAGCTGATGCAGACTCAACATGGTGTTTTACTGAGGCAAGATCCATGGGAGGACAGGAGGACGCATGATGTTTGGAGGGAGTATAAATAGGACTCAACAGACAGGGGCAGGGAGGAGTGGCACTTAAATAGCTAGCTTTGCAATGATTTGTTGGTCTTGGTTCTTTGTCTTTGCTAATCTTCACTTCTTTGAGAGAGACATGGCAAAGAACTTCTCATAGCATCTCTGCTGATCCTGATGACTCCTGATTCCTGCTGATTTGGCAGAGGCCTGGCTGTTAATGCTGGGTCGTGCCACCACTGCTGATTGATATTTGCTATCCTAACAATACTGAACTGTACTGTTGGTATCCTGACAATTGGAGATTGAAATTGCCCCAAGGACTACTTCTAAACAGCATACAGCATAGCCTTGCGGCTTCTTCTGGATAGACCTGCCATTGCTGACAAATGAATAGTGTTTCTAGTGGATCGAGTTGCTGCTGGTGATTCCAGTAAATTGAACAGTTGATTGGATTTGCTTCAAAGAACTATTTATAAACAGGTCCATTCCCTTGTATCCTAATAACCTTTCTTTTCCACTATCTTTGTTGGGTGGTGAGCTAGAAGAGAAGTGAAAGCATGTAAGAACCCTTATGTAGAAAAACGCAAATAGATCCATACTTACCATCCTACACACAATTTAATCCAAATGGATTGAAGCCTTGGACATAAGGATAGATGCATGAATATGGTAAAAGAGAGAATGAAGGATAGTCTTTGATTAATTAACACAGGAATAGATTCTCCAAAGAGAACACCAATAGCATAGGCACTAAAAACAACAATTAAGTGTGATGTCATGAAACTGAAAAGCTTCTTTCTGTAAGGCAACAGATACAATCATTCAGACAAAACAGCAGAAGGCAAAAATATTTCTAGCAACTATACATCCCACAAAGGACTAATATCCAAAATACATAAAGAACTAAAAAAAAAAATGTTGACACCAAGTAAACAAATAACCCAATTAAAAAGTGGGGTACATATCTAAACAGAATTCCCAAAAGAAGAAATTCAAAAGGCAGCCTTATTCACCAGGAAAATGCAAATCGAATCTACTTTTAGATTTCATCTCACACCAAGATCCTGCAAAGATATGGGGAAAGGGGAGCACACATCTATTTCTGGTGGAGGTACAAACCTGTACAGTCACTACAAAAACTCAGTGTGGTGATTCCACAAAAGATGGGGATCCCTCTACCTCAGTTTCTAGCTTTTCCAGTCTTTGGCAAATACCCAAAAGTTGCTTCAGCCTACTACAGAAACATTTGCTCAACCATGTTCACTGATGGCATTGTTGTACTGACAGATATTGGAAACAATCTAGATGTCTATAAAAAATGAGTGGATAATGATTTCCACAATGGACTATTACGCAGTCATTAAAAATATTGGAGGTAAAAGGGTGGAACTATAAAAAGTTATCCTGAGTGAGGTAACTCAGAAATCAAGGAAATAAATGACCCAAACTAAAACATTGGCTTGAACCTGAACTGAGCATTCTCAACAGAAGAACAATTGGCTAAAATATACCTACAACATGGTTTATCATCCTCACCAATTAGGGAAATGCAAGCTAAAATAACTGAGGTTTTATTTTACCTCACTAGTGTAGCTAAGATCAACAAAAACTGATATGGATGTGGGGAAAGGGAATCTAATATTTAATCTTGGTCAGGATGCAACCTTGTATATCCACTCCAGAAATCACTACTGAGAATCCTCAAAATGCTAAAAATAAATCTACCATATGATCCAGCTATACCACTTCTTGTATGTGCCCAAAGGACTTGAAATCCTATTAGCCAGATATTTGCTCAGCTATTTTCACTGTCACTCTATTCACAATAGCTAGGAAATGAAACAACATAAACAACTGTTAATGAAAACAATATAACCATAAAAGAAAAATAAAGTCATGAAATTTGCAGCTCAGTGGATGGAACTGAAAAAGATCGTACTGAGTGAGGCAATCCAGACTCAAGAGATAAACATCTTATATTTTCACTCATCCTTGGTTCTTAGCTCTAAAACTCCAGATAAGAATGTATGACCTAGAGTAAGTAACACAGAGAATCCATTAGTGTAAAATGTACCATGGGGAAGGAGTACTGATAGAGAGCAGAATAATTGAATGCTGGTGATATGAAAGAGAAAACTCGAAAAACAGGGACAAGGTCTTTTAGGTGAAGAGGGGGGCTGGAGAACAATACAGAAAGGAGGAGGAAGATTAAAAGCACCAAGAGGTGCTTGAAATAGACAAAACAAATCTATAGTTACCTATAATTATGTATGTATAATCCATATAAGTTTATGTGTATTCACATGAAGAAATTAAACCATCTGAGGTGGTAATGCTAAACCTACAAGTTATAGATGATTGGCAAGCATGAGAAACCTTTTGAGCTGATGATCAGGAGAGCCAAAAGCCTTCAAAATCAATGCAGGATGTTTCACTTGGTTGCCTTCTAGAAGTTGAAAACATGTCCCTGTTGATGAAAGCACCATATACCTTGAATATAGTAATTAAAGCATTTGACCTGGAACTGTCCTAAAGCCTTCTCCGTGAGAACTAGCTTTCATAGTACTAAAAGGTGATATACAAAGCTGCTAAGGGTGGAAAGTAATCAGTTGTCCTGTCCATCTGTTACAATTTTGAAACAGAACAATGATAAGCATTGTAAGATATCCTTAAAACTGCAATAGTAACACATTTTGGCAGTAACCAACACATGTGTAATTATACTCAAGACCCACTCACTTAATAGGATCAAAATTAGTCTGTTATTGTAAACCTAGAAAATTATCCATGGCTAGTGAAACAATGGATCTTAGAGGACCTGCTATCAGCCAAAGTAGATGGAGAGAAATTGCACATCTCCTCAGCCCTAGAGGAAGAGTTACAATCAACTAGCAAATGCTCAGAAAGGGATAGCCTTCCACAGAGATTAGCCCCTTTGGTTATATAATACCAAATGGTCAGTCCTGGAAACACATACATACAGGAAATAATGTGCTTTTTTTCAGAATCAGCAGTCTGTATTTATATGTTTGTTCCTTTATATGTATGTGTATCAACAATGATTAAAGAAGAGAAAGTCATGAATTTGATAGAAAGGGGGGGCAGACATGGGAAGAGTAAGAAGTAAATGAGATAGGGGGAAATGATTTCATTTTAATTCAATAAAATACATCTCTTTGTTGCATCTAACAAGCAACTAGAATTAAGACTCTGGCAGAAAACGTTGGTATATAAAGAACTTTTGCAACATATAGCTTTGTCATTCTATTTTCATAGGCCTTGTTCAGTTTCTGGAATATACTCTTTGTCATTTACCTTGATTGAAGTACCTAGGCCACAACAATCCATGAATATAACTAGGCCACACTGCGAGACAATAAAGGTCAATGGGATCTGTGAATGAAACAAACAAACAAAAACATTCTACAACATATTCAAGAATGTGAAAAGAAGCTGGGCATAGTGATTCAGCTATAATTGTAGCTGGTCCAGAGACTGTGGCAATAACATCCTAATTTCAAGGCCATCCTGATCTACAGAGTGATTTCAAGGCCAGTTAGGTGAACCTGGTATATTTTCAAAAATAAAATTAAAAACAATACCAAAACGAGTGAAGTATAGCTCAGTGGTACTGTGCTTGACTCACCAACAATCCATCAGCCACAAAAGATCCAACGTGGTACTTTTGAGCAAATAAAGTTTGCCTGTTTTCCCCTAAGAAAACCCTCACCATTTTCTAAATAGCACTATCTAAACTCACATAGTTATTGTTTGATTGTTTATTAACCCTCACTGAAATGCAAGTCTCCAAATATGTATACTGGCAGACTTACATGCAAATATTTGACAGATATTTGTTAGGTGAAGAGAGTAACAAAAGAAGAGAAGTTAAAACAAAAGAAATCTTTCTTTGTAGGCACTCCAATACTATTAGCCTCATTACTTTCAAATTCAGATAGGAAACAGACAGACAAATACCTACTGAATATCTACTATGTGCCAGAAACTATAATGGGAATTTTCATAGAAATACAATTTGGAAACACTCTTAAAAACTTTACATGTGTTCCCTGCATTTTACAGATGAGGGAACTGGAAACTCTGTAAAATGTTTAGATATATGTGTGCAGTGACATAAATATGTCTGAGCTTGAAATTAAAATTGTTTTCTCCCAACATATTTTCCCCACTGTGCCATATTTTCTTTGCTTCTCCCTTTATTGTCTACACATTTCCTGTTCTCTAGTATCCATCACAAGGGTCCTTGCAAGCACAGAGCCTGATGCAACTGCCCTTATTTGATCTACCTTTGGGATTGTTTTGCTGTGCTGGTCTCCATGGGAACCAACAAGCATCATCCTCTAGGGATCTTATTGGAACATGGAAGGCTCGTTGGATCTTTCTGTTCCCAACCTGTGCCAAGTGAACAACAAATGAATCTAAGTGATGAGGTCATTGTCTAAGAGTCATATTGGGATACTTTTACCGTCCCTCCCAGTAACATAGTAGGTCTTTTATTGATAAGTGTCACCTCACAAAAGCATGAACACATACCACAGTTATGGAGGCCACCATTCATCCATCCATTCAACAAATATCAATTGAAAATGTGTTGTTAATCAGGCATGATGTTAGAATTTGGAAGCATATGCAAGTAAGTTTCCTAGTGTCTTGGAACATACAGTCTAATAGGAATAGGCAAATAATAAAAATCAAACTGTGATTTTAGATAGTAATAATTGTTGTGAAGAAGATAAGGAGTATGCAGGATAAAGAATGACATTAAGACTTTTTAACTGAAAAAAAATGAAGAAATTGAGTGTCTTTATTTAGTGAAGTTTAGGGGATGAATAGAGAAAAGGAAGGAAGAAAGTTTATGACAAAGACATGGAACTACAGCAATTAATGAAAGCTGGGAGCAGAAGTAGTCTTCTGTAGCAAGGAGTGCATGAACTTGTTATCTAATACCAAATGATCAACCCTGAAAACACACATACAAGTAATATTATATGCTTTAAATAAATTGTACTTGTGCATTCATGTGTGTATGCATATTAAAACACAAAAGGGCCATGCATTTGAAAGAGAACAGGGACATACATGGGAGGGTTTGGAGGGAGGAAAGGGATAGGGAAAATAGTATAATCATACTCTATAATCTTGATAGATAGAAGTATAGATGTATATATTTTAAAGTAACAACTTTTTCCAAGTGGGTGGATGCAGAAATGTATGCCTGGAGATCTCCTAGGCTGCCATATACAAAAGGAATAGTAGGTGAGAAGGATTTTTTCCCCGTCTTTTTCTCTGTCCACATGCCTTTGCATTAATATTAAGAGAAGATCAAAGCTGGGAAGTAGAAATTCCCTCAGTGTAGTATATGATTTCCTGCACAATGGTTTTGTGGGTTTGTTGAGTTAACAGCCAAGCTACCTGAAATTTTGTCTTTTGGTATAGAGAGACTAACAATAATTTAGAAAGAGAAGCTTTCGTAAAAATGTGACACTCAGAATGGCTCAGATAGATTAGGGTAACTTTAGGTTTTCAGTACTTTTCTACTAGTCTGCATTAAACAACCTTAAACAAATAACTGTTATCTCTCTGTTCTTCATTTCACTAATTGTTTCACAAAACAATTATGTAATGATGATACCTAGAGCAGTCCAAGTGAAAATAACATATGTAAAAGATCTTTAATGATTGATTTAATTGTCACCTTGTTACTACTTAGAATCACCCGAGCATTGATTCAACCTTAACTGAAAAACAGTGTGTATCACATTGGCCTGTGGAGATTGGCTTGATTATTAATTGAAGTAGGTGCTTCAAGAACATTGTAGGTTGGGTGGTGGTGGCGCGCACCTTTAATCACAGCACTTGGGAGGCAGAGGCGGGCGGATTTCTGAGTTCGAGGCTAGCCTGGTCTACAGAGTGAGTTCCAGGACAGCCACGGCTACACAGAGAAACCCTGTCTCGACAAAAACAAACAAACAAACAAACAAAAGAACATTGTAGGTGGCACCATTCCATGGGAAGATGGTGCTGTGTTGTATAAGAAAGCTAGTTAAAGTATGAGCCTATAAGCAAGTAGTTTCTCCATGGTGTCTGCTTCAAATTCATGCTTGAGCATCTGCTCTGACTTTAAAGGGTCAGTGATAGACCATGAAATGAATACGTTAGCTAAATAAAATCTTTCTTTCAATAAGTTGCTTTTGATAAGAGTATTTTATCACAGTATCAGAAATCTAGAACAACATCCAATACAACTTCTCATACTGAAAAAAAGTTCTAGTTATGATTATTAATGATAGGAACGGGCATCACCATTACTAAAATATAGCTGAGTCATCGCAGTATTTGTCTCATCAGCCTATAGCCTATATGTACATCCTTTGACACCTACTGCTGAGATGGCTCCTTCCTAAGATCTGGATGCCAGAGTCTAGTTTACCTTTCCAAAGGCTTCTTTTTTCTTAAGATCCAGCAGAAATCTCTTTCCTTCAAAAAAGTCATTGTTCCCATTTCAGCTAACACAGAAGGAACTCTCCTCAGAGCTTTCACAGATTTTAAAGTCTATTGGCAACATTCATTATTCAGGTAATAACAGAATTTTTGGTATCTTTTAACTATTTCATGTGTATGTTGCCTTCTTTTCCTAAGTCATTGTAAACATTTCTCTGACTCTTCATACTTAAAAAAATTGAGGTTGTTCCCCACTTCTCTATCTTAACTCCCACTGTAAAATAAGAGAATGTTGAATTTATAACAACTTAAGTTAAGTATATATCATACAGCATGGTTTCTGTTCCTTCCTGCACTGTTAAAAGAAAGCATTATGGATAGCTAACATGTTTCCATGCCGAGTATTTAATGAAACTCTCCATTTACCACATGCCTCTCACCATTTCTCTCTCTGTCACAAGAAATGCAATAGAAAGTTATGCTGTGGTACATTTGATTTCAAAATAAAATTGACTACACAAACCTCAGATGTCTAGCTGAGATGGGAGTAGCATGAAGCAAAAGAAGCAATGACAGCTTACAAAAAAAAAATAGTTCTGGCTGCAAATGAGGAAGAACAGGAGGAAAGATAAATCAGTGTCACCCCACTATTGCATTCCAAACACATCTTATCTACTATCTCCCAGACTTCTAGCTCAACTCATATATCATTGAAGGCAGGGTCAAGCTGTAGAACATGAGGAAGGAAAACTGGAAGTTATAAGCTAAGCAATAAGAAAAAAATCAGTGAAAAACCAATTTCCATGTCAGTCTAACTGGTAATGCCCTGAGAATATTAAACTAGAAAGTCACATGCTTAGGGTTGAAAATAATGACTGTCAGAGTATAAGTTTTATTTTTAAAAAATTATCATTTTTGTCCCAGGTTTCTTGTTCATTTGTGCAACAAAAGTAATAAAACGAGTCATGTTAGAAAATTTTTAATTTACAAAGGTTTTCAGTATAGGGACAATGTGCATGGCAGATGTAGACTCTTTTGATAGAGCATCTAATTGTCACAGCCAGATACTTAAGATATATGAAAGACATAGAGTTCATAGATTAGACTTTTGAAGTTGTTGCAGCCCGTCCTATGTCCTGGAAACTGTGTAGCACAGCACAGCAGGAATAATACTGGTTTGATAGCTAGATGGAGTTGGTTCAAGTCTATTTCCTATCACTCTGTAACTTTCAGCAGATCCCTTTTCCCTCTAAGTATCAATCCTGTGTTAACAGTATTGGTTGTTATGCGGTTTAGATGAGATACATAAATAGTGACAGATGCACTGTAAATATTCTTTGTTGCTGTAACTATTATCCTATAACTCAGTGTCATCCATGCCTTGTATGATCGCTCTCCCTTAGTGATCTCATACATTTTTTGTCAATCACCTAAGTGATAGAACACAGACCTTACCTACTCCCTTTTCCCTATAACTGAGAAAAGTAAACAGTAGATGCTCACTTGTTGATTGACCAAAACCCTGATGTTTATGATGGATGGCAACTTTTAACTGTTAACCTAACACAACCTGGAATCACCTTGGAAGAAAGCTTCAGTGAGAAGTTGTTATATCAGGTTAGCCTGTGGGTGATTGTTTTGATTGCCTTAATAGATATGGAAAGACTTGCCTTAAATATGCTATCAATATCTGGTAGCAGCCCAGGTACAAAATGACATGAAAAATGGATAGCTTTTCCTTTTTTTTTCTTTTTTTTGCTTGCTTGGGCTGGTGAGCTTATCTACCCTTTTGCTTCCAGCACTGCTGATTACTTACCTGATATTAGAACCAACTTCTTGAACTTCCAATGTGGACTGAAGACCAGGGACTCTCCAAGAACCCTTCAGGCCTTCAGTATCAGATTAGCCCTGCTTAGGCTAGGCTCATAGATTGAGCAATTAGCAGAATCTGGAACTCTCCAGTATGAAACACCTATTTTTGAATTGTTGGAATTGCATTCTGTAAGCAAACTAATAAATTCCCCTTTCATTCATATATATATATATATATATATATATATATATATATATATATATATTCATTCTGTTGGTTCTGTTCCTTTAGAGAACACAGACTAATACAGCTTTCATCTTTATTTTACTGATTTATATTTGAGTCTGTTCTATTCATTACTGAGATACTGATACTTTATTGAAGTCTATAGACCAAATATTATCATTATGCAATTGCTGATAATGGCATATTATTAGGAAGAAATTCATGGCCTCTTTCCTCTAGGGCAAAGACAACACTGAAACAAGACTACAAATATGCTCTGCCTTACAGAAAGGAAGAAAAATGGAATTAAAGAGAATTAAAACAATGAATGTTTAGAGATTTGTCATTATACTTAGATTTTTAACAAGGTATCATAATGCATGCAACAATTCTATGATATAAATTATTTGTATTTTACTGTTGGAGTACTGAAACACAGAGTACTTAACTTGTCCATAAATGTTCTGTTAGTATTCTAATTTAAAGTAAGTGTATCCATGTGTTCCTCCAAGGCAAAGCCTGATTGCTGGGGTGGAAATCAGGTAAGATAAAATAGATCCTTGTTAGAAATCAGTCAAATTTGAGATAAGGGAGTAATCAATATTTCTTTATTCAGAAAACTTGTGGGGTCTTTATGGGAAAAAAGCAAAGAAAAGGGGTAAAACTTTATGCTTCTAAGCATAATATACTCATCTCTCAAAATCTTTTATTTATAAATTTCGAGAACCCCAATAAGGGCACACTTGCTATCTCTGTATCACCACTAGCAGGAAACTCAGCCTCATTTTCTGTCCTCTCAATCAATTAGAGAAAGCCCTGGGTTGAATTGTGACATTTTATCTGATGTAGTAGTTTTGGGTAAAAAGGGTGATAATCAGGATAGAAATTACAGGACAGTAGAGAAGAGAACAACCTGGCCCTGTTTATGACCTTACTTGAAGCTTTCAGAAATGGTCAGAATTTTTGCAACTTTGAGCTGTGGAAGATTTTAGATTCTAAGAAAATGTTCCTTAAAATTCGCATTAGTATGTACAGTACCTGCAAAGTTGAAAATATCAGAAGATCCCAGCTAGTTGAAAGCATTTAAAATAAAACCAGTGTGTTTGTGATGGTAATTGATGTGATTAATAGAATTAATATCCAGTATAAGAATCAAGATGATCCCTAGAGGAATAAGACAGAATATATACCATATTCTGAGTTATTTGTAACATTAGTCCCAAAATACAGACACGAAGGGGAAGAAAAATCTTCAATAAGCCATCTTTTTTCTCCAAACATTAAAAGTATGTACTTGGAATGAGAACGTGATAAGCAAGTAACTGTGTTATGGTGAGGAACTTGTCTTCAGGATATAGTAAAATCACAGCAGTAAATCCCACATCTTTGGTATAACATGTTTTCTTCATTGCCTGACTCATTGAATATTTTCTCAGGAGCTCTGGGTGATAAGACTGCACAGTCAAAGGAAAGACGTTTTCAAAGGACTGGAGGAAATTGACTCTACCACATCCTGAAATGGACATTTCAAAAACTGTTAACAATCCACATCTATTCCTCCTGTCTCAAATGGGGTCTACAGATACACTAATAACTAATTTGAGTCTTATGAATCTGGATTAAAGAACCATTGATGTTAGGCAGGGCTATCAAAAGAACACAAAAACTTAATATGTAATAAAATGAACATCAATCTGGTTTTCATATAGACAGATTCATATCATATACTAACTAACTCACCTGTTATAATATGGAATGTAATATAATAATACATAATTATGTAAGCCAAGTATTTCACCACCTTGAGGATTAGTTTCTGTACATGAAAAACAGCTCTACTGTTTCACAAAGTCTTATTAAAAACTAAATGGGATGATTTTTACAAACTACAAACAATAAGCCTGGTATGCAGGCAACACATAATAAATGATAATTACTGTCTTCAGTAATCTGTGTTCCCACCATTCAATATCAATATATCTTTTCATTACCTAATCTTAGTCAGAATTCAGTCAGATGGAGGCCTAGAAATCCAGAGAAATTAAGAGACTTAAACAAGAACACATAGCTAGTAAACAGTGGAGCCCTAGTCTGGCTAAATGAACTTCTTTGTATTAGGCTATATTTGTCTTTCCTAGATAATTTAACTGTTGTGAATCTTTACTGAAAATAGTAGGGTTATCAACCACTGGGTGCAAGCCCACTCATTGGCTATATGGACGTCTCCAATCAACCTTCTTTCAGGAACCCTACAAGATAATCTAATAGCAGCTCCAGAGAATACATACTCTGTTTTTATAATTTTCTGGAAAAGTACAAGATCACACCACCAGTCAAAGGGTTATATTGTGAAACTATAACTTAGAGTAGAAGGATCTCTCAACTAATGTATCTACATGCATCTATGAGCAATCAAGTTATGACTTTATGTTCCCTATGACTATATCACTGAGTATAAAATGGAAATTTACAGAGAAAATGCGTAGTTTATTATTGACTTTCCAAAAGAATTTTTAGAAGTTGCTATTAAGATCCATCTTTAAAAAGTCAATAAATGAATTGATAGAATCTGTCTTAAGGAACAAAATGTGAATAGAGTTTCTGAGATTCCATTAAAAACAATTTTTAAAAGAAACAAAAATGGATCAGAGAAAAAGTCAAATAATAAGCTGGAAGAGCATTTCTTGATTTAGATGGCTAAATGGCTGGACAAACAACTTCATCTCCTCCACTTCAGCATCACCACTCAGTACACACTTGCATTACTCCCACACAAATAAACACAGAAAAAACACTTTCGTGGTCCTCTTAAAATCCACAACCCTTTGTCAGGCCAGAGAAAGTATCTGTTAAAAGCAATGTTGCCATAGCAACTATAATTTGGACAGTTCCAGCTGTATCTCAAGCTGCCAGCTTCCCCTGAAAGATCAAGGAAATGGAAAAAGAGTAAAGAAAATGTTAAAATGACCCCGAAATTCCTAATCTTTAGTCCATTTTAAAGCTTTGTTATTTCATTAATGAAAGTGCATTGAAAACCTATATCATGTACTATATGATTTATGAGGATTATACATACAGTTGCCATTTTTAATCAACCTAGTCTATGTAAAAAGAGTAATGCCAGAAAAAAATCCCAATATGGGGAAGCAGAAGTAGATACAATGTCTGTCCCATTCCTAACCAAGAATATATTTCCAATTGGTATCTTCTGGGAAAGGGAAACTCTTTTTTCTTCAGTGAAGTGTTTGTGGATATCAACCACAATCCAAAGAAAGTTCCATGCCTAGAAGTAGTTGACCAGTACAAAAGTAACTCCATTATTTTTGTGTCCTTTTTGCTTTATTTTGGAGTTTTTCTGTCTTACTTGTTGATGTTCACATTTTAGCTTATCTGTTTTGAGTTTCATTTTGAGGAATATATCAAAACAAAAGAACGTGAAGTTGGATGCGTAGAGAGTTGGAGAGCATCTGGGAGGAGTTTGAAGAGGGAACATATGACCAAAAGTTTGTCTGAAAGCTTTTAAAACTAAAAATTAATTTAAAAAGAAAAATGTCTTGTAAACATATTTAAGAAGAAATAATAAGAATGTGCTACTTAAAAGTATGAGTAACAAGTTGAAATGATAGAAAAAAAGTGCAATTACCTGTATCTTAAGCAAAATCTTGGACAGTTTCTCTGAGGAAGTGACATGAATATCTGCTTTGAAGTAAGTTTCATAGGCAGAAAAATGCTCTGTGGAAAAGTCATTTTAGTCATATATACCATAAGCAAATTCTCATGAGTGGTGTCATGTTCATGGCCAAGTTCATTATAGATAAAATATAAGATTTGTATATACGAAAAGGTGGTTGGAATTAAATTACAAAGGACAAAATACCACAATATGTTTTAATTATAGGAAAGTTGAAAAAAATCAAATAGGTCAGTGGTAAAGTAATTGCTTGTTATTACTCAGTGTCACAAAATGGAAAAAAAAATTAGAAACATTAGAGTGATTGAAATGACCAAGTGACCTCACAAAATGTCATATCACTCTGTCAGATCTTCGAGAAGGAAGATAACTCTCTGTAGAATAAAGGGAAGACTGGAATCACAGCAAGAAGTCAAAAAATATTTCTACTGCTGAAGAAAAAATATTAAATGCAGAGACTGATATTGATTGCATAGAAAAAATCTTAGAAACCTAATAAAACTGTCCTAAAACATAAAATAATAACTATCTAAAATAACTGTGAGATACATAAGTAGATATATAAATGTCTGTACAAAGTTTAAATGAATTTTGTCTATCTGGGCTGACTATGCTGACCCAAAGGGCCAAACACCATCTAACAAAAATTTCAACTCCAGGCATGAGAATCTTTCCTTTGTGTTGTTGTTTAGGGTCATCCAAGAGACTCTCAAAACATTACAAGCTATTACTATCACCCTTGGTTATCCCCATGAGATGAAAGGTGGGTAAGTCCTTATGGCTCTTAAATATCATGCAACTCAGACACAGGGGCCAGAGGCTCCTGAGCTGGATCTGACCTGAAAACCTCCTCCTTGAAAACTTTCATGCTACCAAAAGTTTCCATGCAAGCTTCCAAAAGAGGGAAGCAACCAACAGCACTATCCAGCTATGACATCTGTGAATTACAGCAACATCAAACATCGTTTGATAACCCTCAAGGTACAGTAATGGCACTCATACCTTGGCAGTAATATATAGCTCTCTAATTGGACTTAAGTCACTCTCAACAATAGGGAAACTGTGCCTGATACCAGAACCTAACCAAGTCCCCCAAACTAGTCAGGTTGTGGGTCTTACAGGAGAATTACAACTGCCACTTTACTTAAACCAAGAGAATCCCTAACAATAGTCAAAATATTTGTCTTTATTTCCTTCCATAGCTGAGTGTGGCCTTCACCCCTCACCAAGGCAACTTCTCTGTATAACAGATAGAATGCATTACAGAAAACTACAATCAACCTAAATACAAAGCTGTGGAGCCCGTCAAAAAGCATACATCTCCAACAGAACTCTCATACTTAAGACTCATGGATCATTATGCAAGAGAGGACAGAAGATTGTCAAAGCCAGAATAGAGAATTTGCTGTGAGATTATGTCTATCCAACATGACTACCAAAATATGGGCTGAACAAGGACAACAGTAAACATGCTAATGTGGGTGAGAGAAAGCCCAGGAGGCTTCAACCTTACACAAAGAATAATATTCAAGTGAAGAATTCTAACAACAGTCAAATAGTCTTCTCCAAGGAAGATCACACCAATTGATTATCCAGTACAAAATGGTCAGCCCTGAAAACATACATACAAAACATACAAGAATTATGCAGATTGTGCAGGCTATACTTATGTATTAGGAACACACACAGTATAAGTCTGTGTGTTCACGTAACAATGAGTAATGAAAAGACAATAATAAAAGAAAACAGAGGCTATTGACTTGTAAAAGAGCAAAGAGGGCTATATAGGAAGGTTTGGTATACTGTAAGGAAGGAGAAATTGATGTAATTATAATTTCAAGACGATAAAAAAGGAATACCATTTTAAAATTTTTGGTTAACTAATAGAAAAAACACTGGTAAAATACTAATGAGATTACTGTTCTGTATTTAAATGTATTACAGAGCTACAATAATAAACACAGTATGATACTGGAATACTGAAAGACACACAGAACAATAAAACAAAATAGAAATCCAAATGTGTAAAGTAACTAGAGCTGTTTAATAAACATTAACAAAGATACCAAAGACATACTTTGGAGAAAAGGTAGCCTCTTTAATGGACTATGCTTGGAAAACTGGACAGTTGCATGTAGATAAATGAAGTTAGACTAGTATCTGTCATCTTGCACAAAAATTAACTGCAAGTGGATAGAAAAACCTCACTTTGAAACCTGAAACTGCTCTAAGAAAACTTAAGCAGTGTTCTGCAGAAAAAAAACTTTTTGAATAGGATTCCATTTGCCCAGGAATTAAGACAAACATCTGACAAGTAGGTCTACATAAAACTAAAATGCTTCTGTACAGCTAAGAAATTAATCAATTGAGGAAAAGGAAACCCAAAGATTGGAAAATAATTTTGACAGCTACATATCTGACAGAAGAATAATATACAGAATATATAACAAACTAAAAATAAAAGAATCAAGAATACAAATAACCCATTGGATAAATGGGCTAAGAATTTGAATAGAGTTCTCAAAAAAAGATACAAAAATGGCTAAGAAATATCTCAAAATTAATTCATCATCCTTAGTAATTAGGGAAATACAAATTTAAACGTTGACATTTCATCTCACTCTATTCAGACTAATTGAGATCAGCAAAACATTTGATAACCAGTACTGTTTAGGCTATAGAGAATAGAACTCTCATTCACTATTGGCTTATTGGTTGGTTGCATTGTTAACTAGTGCCACTACTCTGGTTATCAGTGTGAAGAATTCTCAAAAAAAGGAAGAAAAAGAAAAAGAAATCTACCCTGTGGCCCAGATACAGCACCCCTTGGCATATGCTCAGAGGACTTGACATCCTACTCCCAAAATATTTGCTCAGCCATGCTCATTGCTGCTCTTATTCACAATAGCTAGGAAATGAAAACAACCTAAGTGCCCTTCAACTGATGAATGCTTAATGAAAATGTGGTACACATACACAGTAGAATACTATTCAGCTATAAAAGAAAATGAATCATGAAATTTTCAGGTAAATTAATGAACCCAGAAAGTAAATGAATGAGCCCAGAAAGCATTATACTGTGTGAAATAACCCAGAGGGAAAAAGGCAAGCTCTGTATGTTCCCTCTTATCTTTGGTTCCTAGCTCCAAATTTTCAGAGGAGTGTATTACCTGGAGTAACCATAGAAACCAGAAAAGTAAAGGGGACAATGTGTGGGTGGGGGAGCTCTAGAGATGGAAATAGCAGGACAGAGGAAAAAACAAAGTTGTTAAATTGCTAAGGGGAAGGGAGGTCAACACATAAGAGAGGATTTTAGAAAAAGGTAATAGAATCACATTATTCTATATTTACCTAAAATTACACAAAATACATGTAAGTTTATATGTACACAGACACACACGCATTAATGAAGTGGTGCCATGGATGCGGATATTGTTCCCCATAGGAACCACTGACTAACAAAAGTCCCAGTACCAAGAATGAGAAACCATCTTTTCAACTTGGCCAGGAGAGTCCAATAAATTCCCTGAGCAATATAAGCTATTGATGCTGCCTTTGCACTCCAGAAGTTGAAGATACATCCCTAGTGTTGAAGATAACCTACATTTCAGACATTACACTCTAAGGAAAAAAAGATGGAACTGACCCAGAAGTCTCCTCTGTTAGGACAACTTTCGTAGTACTGGAAGGTGCTATGCAAGGAGGGAAGAAATTAATCCGTAGTCATACCCAGCTGTGATACCTAAGAACCACAACCATGACCCTCAGAGCAAGATATCCCTCAAGATGCAGTAGTGGCACTTTTAGTTTTCAGTAACTTACAGCTTTCAAATTGGACTTAAAGCCTGTTCAACAAGAAGGAAATCATGCCTGGTACTGACCAAATATCCATAGCTAATGAAGTCATGGATTACTTCTAAACCAGCATATTTGCTATGTGAATTCTAAATATTTACCCATATACTTGAAGATAAATGTAGCTCTCATCCATCAACTATCATCAAAGAAGCTTCTCCTTGCAACAGATGGAAACCATTAAAGAAAGCCATAACTCTTCAAAATCCATAGAACAACCAATCATGGGATGCTCAAATGCAGTTGATACCTCTTTGGCACAACACTTACAAAAAAGGGCTCAGGAAACATCTCAGAAGAGGGGGGTCCAAAAGAATTTAAGAAATAGAGGACTAGACAATCTGCTAGCATACTGTATCTCCTGGAAATGATGAGGAAGTTACACCCAAGAAACCTCAACAAAATGGGTACCTACACAAGGCATGAAAAATGACATCAATAGATATGCTAAGGTAGAAGGGGAAATGTCCTGGAGCCCCAAACCTAGATAAGACCTACAGGCAGTTGAAACTGCTTGATGGGGGAAAATTAGTCTTCTCCAGTGCTAAACTGACAGGGCAGGTCGCATTTACATATTTACACATTTATGTGCACATATAAGCCATAACTCATCAAAATCCACAAAACACCTAATCTTGGGCTGCTCAAAGACAGTTGATCCTTCTATGGCACAACATTTACACAAAGGGTAACAAAAAGACAAAGAGGCCAAGAGTTTGAAAGTTGTAAGGGATAACATATGATGGAGTAGGAGGAATAGAGGATGAGGAAAATGATGTGATCATATATTATTTTTTAAAATTGTAAATAAAAATACAGTACTGAAAATACAGTTCAGTTAGAAGAGTGCTTGCCTAGCATGCACAAACCTCTGGGTTGAGCCTCCAGCGCAGCATAATCCAAACCAGGTATAAAAGCCTGAGATCATTCATGGCTCTATAGTGAATTCAAGGCCACCCTGAGCTATATGGCTCAGGTCAATCAATCCTTCAATCAGTGTATATTTTTATTTTGTGTCACTCTGTGTTGTTCTTTTGCATGCGAGCACATCTGAGTATTTAGCTTGATGACATTCTCAAAAGATGCGTATACCCGAGTGAGTGAATCTTTTAGAAAATTACTTGTTCTTAGTTCTCATAGATCTTGCTTAGTAACTCAATTCTCTACCTCAGAGTGAATCTATAAGGGCTAGCTAAATATAGCTTGAAATGTAAAACACATTGACAAACTTGAAGTAGGCATCAAGCTGGTTAAATTGATTATAATGGTGCACGCTTTCTACTGAAATTATTTCACCTGGGAAAATGTCAAAGTGTCCTCATTAGTAGATCATGCAAGAAATGGGTTTGAGAAAAAAAAAAAAAAGAAATGGGTTTGAGATTAAAAGCAAAATGGCAAAATATATCAGTTTAGTCTTAAACTATGTACTTTTCTATACCCATGACTCATAATAGTGTGTGTGTGTGTGTATGTCTGTGTGTGTGTCGGTGTGTGTGTCTATGTGGTAAGTATTGTAATAATCATTTGATGAAAGCAGCCAAGAATCAATGTTAAACAAAACAAATTTCCAACATAAATGTTGGAAGCAGCGTGTGGATATAGGTGAATAAGGTGTTAATAGTTTTGAGTACTGTTCTGAAACAATTGTAGTCAATAAAGTAACTTCTCATCTGGTAATACTCTGCTAAAGATCTTTGTTTTCTATTTTTTTAAGCATTCTTCATTTCTTTCCCATACCAACTTTCTTTTTGTGCTGTTTAATAAATATAAACACAGTCCTTCCTTCACCACTGACAGACATCAGACACACACAACAGAGAGGCAACAGACCACAAATAACTGACAACAAGAAAAAACGGTGAGGAAAGCCGAGAATTCAAATGTGGGCTCACTTTTGTTCTGAACTTCTTGAATTGGAGGACTCCTTTTTCATTTCTGAATATGAAATTGGTCTGTGTGTGTGTGTGTGTGTGTGTGTGTGTGTGTGTGTGTTTGTGTGTGTGTGTTATAAGCAGATGGAGACTATTTGGGAGGAATAAAGAGAGTAGCATATAGAAAAGAGGAATAATAGATGGCCATAGGAAATAATATGATCAGGGCATAGTCATATACATGTATATTGTCATGTATACTGACAATGAAACCCATTCAATTGGGCTCCAACTCATGCACAAAGAAAGGGCCATATGGAAACACAAAGGGACGGTGGCCACCTATACACCATGCAAAGAAAAATACAGATACCCAAATCCTGTTAAACTTTTACCACAAACTTCTAGTCTCCAAAGCTGAGAATATAAAATCCTATTATTAAGAATCTCAGTCTATGATAATTATCCCCAAGACTTACATAGCAAAAGAAAAGATTATAAATAATGAAGTGAAATTGCCTTTATTCACAGGTGATGTGTATCTTAATGTTTTGCAAAATATTATTCCCGAGGACACATTGAAAGAAAGAGACAAGATTGCTACAATGCAGAAGGAACTGTTTGGGGATTCTAGCTACCCCAAGTCTTGACTGGTTATCTTGGAATTCAGTAGATGATTAGCTATTATCAAGAAAGTATTTCAAAAGGCAGATCTTACTAGTAAACAAAGGACTGACTAAATGTAGATAGAGATCGTGCTCATAAAATCTTGCTGAGCTCAATTTTCTATAATAATGTAATATCATTATCAATGATTACAAGAATTTCAAATCAGTCATCCTATCTTCCTTACTGGATCATAAATTCCACGACTTAAATCCCATGAATACAGAGAATACTTTAGTCCCTGACATTTGTTTATTTATAGAGAAAAATATGACTACCGCTGTCTCATACTATGGTCCGATAAGAATCACAGACCCCTAAAATGCTTCAGTCCACATTGTTTTCTTCACATTTTTTTTAAATCCCCCAATTGTTTTCCTTACTTTAGCATATGGATGTCTTTACTTACACATTTTTAGAACAGAGATGGAACTTCCCTGCTAAATAGCCAATCTCACCACAAATTGTGGAAATGGCTTGTGTGCTTTATCTGATTTGAGGCCTCATCTTTTTCATAGCCTTCTGTTTCTTGAATCTGGAGGCTTTGCTGAACAAATCACAACATTAAACATTTATGTTTTCACTTGGCACTTTCAGAATCATACTTCAATTTTCTATTCTAGACCACTCTTATAAACATATTTATATATATATGTATTTATGTAAAATGTGTGTGTGTGTGTTTATAACTGTTGCTGGAAAGTAATTAAATGCCATGAAAATAGCCTCAAGTGAGAGACACATAGTAATTGCAGACTGCCTGGGTTTAGAATTAGCAGTCTGGTTGTGATATGCAAGAGTAGTGGCCAATGCCCACTAGATACTAGATAATTAGTCGTGTGTCATTCTTACTGAGTGCTGTGGGAAGTCTCTGGAATATTCAATTCCTGGACAAAACCTGCATCTTACTTAAGTTATCTCATACTGACTGAGTCAAGTCTTATTAATTTATAAATTAGGTGCAAATGTTGATGAGAGTGAGGAGAGTATCCCGAATTTTAAAGATTTTATTTTATCTAATCTCACTTTTTTTATACACAATCTTAACTCAAGATAGCTATGTTAAGCAACCTGCAGCAAGACACTTTTTATTTCCCATATTGTATTTACTATTCTCACTAGTGTGTATTAAAATATACTGTAGCCTGAAGTAAAAAGGAGAGCACTCATTATTTAAAGCCTTGTCTACCATGATCTTTGTACTAATTTTAATCTTTTAAAATGTGCACTAAAGATGGCGTATTGTTGTACGAACTTCCAATCATAGGACTCTTAGGAGGCTGATGCAGGAAGATCACAAGTCCAAGGTCAGTCTGAGCTACATAGAAAATGTCTCAAAATGTGTTACTCTATTATAATTAAATGTGCTAGTCAAGGTAAGTACATCACACAACTCAATCTGGTTCTACCCTTGATTCCTAGTCTGTAAAACTCAAATATTAACTTTCTATTGGTTATCTCAATCTAGTAGGCTTCAAATTTAGCAAGTGGCCAAAAGTCTGGTTGTTTTTCCTAGAAACCATACTCTCTTGTTCTAGATAGTAATTAATGAGATCATTCTCCTAATTACTATGCTAGTAATATTAATGTCAATCATTCCTTTATATGCTTACATTTTATGATTCAATAAAACCAATTGATTATCTTAGGCAGTGTTGCCAGCATCCACACTTATCCCTACTCAATCCAGATATTCTGCCTACCCATTATATAATCATTGGAGTATCCAGGATTATCAATTACACAGCACACACACACACACACACACACCTTTTTAAACAGAATGATATTGAAATAAAAATGAGATAATATCACTACTGTCATCAGAAACCTTAATGGTTCAATAGTGTCTACATAGTACAAATTAAGAGTTGTTCAGGACAATTTTTAGTCCAGTACCTATTTGGCACCTATCAGTGTTTACAAACTAATCTTTTAAAAGTAATATAAATATTTTTTATGATGCTCAGGAGTGAGTGGCACACTCACTGCCCTTGCGTGATTAGGAGTATGCCAATAAATGGTAAAGGATCCCAGAACTAAAACCAAGTAATCATTGAAGAAATCCTAATTCATCAAAGAGAAGATATTTCCTCAATTCCATTGTTCCTGTCTTTATCAAAATTATACATTCAGGGGCTAGATAAGGGATTAAAGGGATTAAGGACTGCTTAAGGGATTAAAAGCACTTGTTGCTCTTGCAGAGAACCTGGGTTCTGTTTTCAGCACCTATATTATAACTCAAAACGTGTAATTAACTTCAGTTCAAGAGGATCCAACTCCCTCTTCTGACCTCTGTAGGTCAAAGAATGCACACAATCCATACACATATATGCAGAAAAAAAGTCATATACGGAGATAGGTAGAGAGAGAGAGAGAGACAGAGAGAGAGAGACAGAGAGAGACAGAGAGACACAGAGAGACAGAGACAGACAGACGGTCTGATGGATGGATAGATGGATGGATGGATGGATGGATGGATGGATGGATGGATGGATGGATGGGTAAATGGATGGATGGATGCATGGATGGATGCATGGATGCATGGATGCATGGATGCATGGATGCATGGATGCATGGATAGATGCCCACAGAGCAATAAAAAGTTTTAGGAATTACAAGACCAAATGTTCTACAGGGAAATTTGCAGCTAGAGCAGCTATAGATGCAAGTTAGAGTTTCTCTAGAGCATCTCAATGTCCAGAACCTAATGTTTCCATTTGAAGTTCAGTAGATTTTTTTTTTAGGTAGTACATGGCTTAATATCTTTCCAGTTCTAGCTCAATGAAAATGTCTGGTGAAAAGAAGTCATGTGGCTTCTGATTGTTCTCAAAACAGTTGACTGGAGCTTACAGATGCTGCTTTGCTTTTAAATGAAAGAAAATTAATGCAACCCTTGAGGATGATTTTGTTTTGTCTGACTCATAGGGCCTCCATCTGTGTCTGTTATACAACATTGCCAAGGAAAATACATATGAAAATCACTCCGTATGGTATCAAGAGGCACTCATTACTGGTGTAACTTGAATGTTTAAAAATATAGTATTTGTCCCAGAGTATGGACATCTGATGAGTACCCTTTCAAGTGAGTTTCTATCTTCTGGATATAGACTTGGAGAAAACCTAGCATACCTATAATTATCATGTTATAGCTTCTAGTTTGTTTATACTATCCAACAGCCCATCACTCAAGACTTTACATTTTCTTAGGTGTGTATAGGAGATGAAGACAGGATAAACACACACACATGCACAAGAATTTGAGAAACCACTGTCTTATAATTTCTCTTAAGAGGATAGAGATACAGGAATAAGATAAATAGTATAGGCTTAATTTTTAAAAGCTGGGAAGAAGAAAGGTATTAAAATAAGGTTATGAAGCCAAAAAGAGATTCCTCGTATGAAGACAGCTAGGTATCACAAACATAAAGACCTCACCAAAGCCCACACAACAACAAAAAGTCAGATACTCTAGTGTGTGCTTGTAAGCACAGCAGCAAGATATAGGGACAGCCATATTCCTGCGCTTGTTAGACAACTTAGACTACTTCTTGATCTCCAGTTCAAGAAAGAAACCCTGCCTCAAGAAAACAATGTAAATAATGCATAAGAATGATACCCAGACTTGATCTCTGACCTGCACACATACATACATAACAGATACAAATATACATATCTATAAGAATATGCATTTACATGTATGTTTTTACATAAAAACATGAATACATACATACCAACAAAAACTCCCTCAACAATACTACGTTTATTACCACAAGCTAATAACATTCTATCCTCTAGAAATTGTGAATGAAGACTGTCAGATTTCCCACCTTATAATTGATACTTGAAGGGAAAGCAAAAATTAGTTTTTCTCAATGGAGGATCAACAGGTATATCAACCACACACCAGCTCAGGTGCCATGCCCAAGGATAGTTGGCCAACACAAATCAGGTTCCAAATTTTTGTGAAGGGTTGGATTTAGTTTCATTTTTGTTTGTTTCGGTACATTTTGTGTTATTATTTTTATTTTTGACTTTTTCTTTGGGTTTTGTTTTGTTTTGAGAGAAAGAAAGAAAGAAAGAAAGAAAGAAAGAAAGAAAGAAAGAAAGAAAGAAAGAAGGAAGGAAGGAAGGAAGGAAGGAAGGAAGGAAGGAAGGAAGGAAGGAAAGAAAGAAAGAAAGAGGAAAGGAAGGGAAGGGAAAGGAAGGGAAGGAGGGAAGGGAAGGGAAGAGAAGGGAATGGAAGGGAAGGGAAGGGAAGGGAAGGGAAGGGAAGGGAAGGGAAGGGAAGGGAAGGGAAGGGAAGGGAAGGGAAGGGAAGGGAAGGGAAGGGAAGGAAAGGAAAGGAAAGGAAAGGAAAGGAAAGGAAAGGAAAGGAAA
>NW_021604685.1:1498484-1506630 GCF_004785775.1 Grammomys surdaster | reverse complement strand
AAGGAAAGGAAAGGAAAGGAAAGGAAAGGAAAGGAAAGGAAAGGAAAGGAAAGGAAAGGAAAGGAAAGGAAGAACATGAAATTAGGTGAGTAGAAAAGGTGGGGAGGAGTATAATAAAAATTTTAATAAAATAAATTAATACGAGATATGCCAAGACAAAAATCATAAAACTGGATTGACTATATTATATAGATATTAAATAAAGTATATTTCCAAAATCTTTGAACTCCACTAACAAAAGATACATTTTTTTTATTATACTAAAGCATCAACATGCAAGAAAGTCAACTATTTCACACTAATATGCAATGAAAAACAGCCTTAATCGAATTCCTAAAGCAAAAACTGAGAGAGCTTTAAAATAGCTCATGGCTATATTTAGGAATTTATTATTCTACTTCAACCACCTAATAGACTAAATTGATGGAATATCAGCAAGTATGGAAAATATATAAACAGTGCAGAAAATGAAAATTACATATATCAAATAACTTTGTCATTGTTGTGACCAAATACCTAGCAAGAAGGAACTTATGAATTTATTTTGACTTCTGGTTTGAGTATACACAGTCCTTCATTGTGAGAAGCGGATTGAGGCAAAAGTGTAAGGTAGCTGCTCACATTTTTAAAAGAAATAGATACATTTCTGGACTCAAACAAAAAGAAATTAATATCTTAATGTATTTAAACAATAACTTTAAAATATCTTCAGTAAGAATATGGTTCACCTGGATTCACTGCTGAATTCTACCAGAGAATCAAATGAGAAAAAACATCAATGTTTGTCAAACTATTTCATAAAATAGGACAGGAAGAAACATTACCAAACCCTGACACAAAGTAAAAAAATGATAAAATTCTCCTGGGCATTACAAAAGTGTCTACTTCCCACTACAGAGAATTATGCACTTTCAGATTATTTGTGGATATATTCACAATAACTAGGAAATGGAATTAGCTTAAGTGTCTACCAATAAATGAATAAATGATTAAAACATGGTACATATTCACAATGAAATTTTATTCAGCAGTAAAGCAAAGTAAAATTTTCAGGGAAAATTGTGGATATAGAAAGCAAGCTGAGGGAAATAGCAAAGGTCGGAGATGACAAATGGTTCATCCATTACATGCAGACACTAGTTATGAACTCTGAGAGTATTGTGTTTAAGTGTCAATAAAAGACAAATACATAGATGCCACTAGAGGGATGGGAGTAGAAGATTTAAGAGAAAGGGGTAGTAAAACACAACATTCATGAAAGTGGAGGAGGGAATGAAACTGGTGGCCTAAGCTGGGGAGTGACAGAATAGGGAAGAGAATGTCAAAGGAGGTCAAAGTAACAAAAAACCAAGGATGTATGAAAGTGCCATATGGAAACCTATTATTTTCTAAACTTACTAAATATATAATTTAGAAGCTGGAAAGATGGAAAAAGAGTTGAGGGGATTGGTTGTTTTTCCAGGGGATCCAAATTCAATGCCCAGCATCCACATGGCAAGTCAAAATCATCTGTAACTTCTGGCCTCTATAGGCACCAGATACACACATGGTGCACAGATAAACATGTAGGTAAAACACTCATACACATACATATAAAATAAAAATAAATACATTTTAAAATATATAATGTATTCCCAGCCCTACCCATAGCTCACACTAATGTGTTCCCACAATTAGATCAGAACTTACCACATACCCTGTGGTATATCAGAGGATATTGAAATCCAGAATTAAATTTTTGTTAAGAGGATCGAGCTGCTTTGACAGAAGCTGTCACGGTTCCTCTGCATTTACCTCTACCTCGTCCTGTGTTTCTGCTCCACACATAGGTTTGCTTACTGCAAACCCTGTTGTGGTCACTGGCCCTATCCTCAATAGCTGGGTTCTTTGAAGGATGACAGCTATCTTTGGACATCCATTTTGCTTTTCTAGATTCTCCAGTTACATTGTGGTATCCAACAATTCAGTTCAATTCCCGTCTAACATGAATTACCCAGAGTAAGCATATAGCCTATACATCAAATACTATGTTAGTATAGAGTATATAAGATTATAAACTATAGACTCAGACTGACAAAATTGCTCTGGTGCCCCTTATAAGTGGGCCCCTAGGCCATCTACCCCTCTGTCCTGTCAGCTCCTTATTCAAGGTTTCCCACGGTCCCTCCTCAATTTCAATAGCTCACTAGGATGACTCACAAAACTCCAGAATGCACTGATAAGAGATACAACCCTACACAACCTGAAAGAAGAGACAATAGAGGTAAAATTGAAGGAGGGATAGGAGCTGCCACAACCCCTCAGGATGTGCCATCTACCCAAACCTTCATGTTTCACCAACCTGAATGATCCTTGAAACACATCATCAAAGGATTTTATGGTGGCATCATAGGTGTGACTAAGCCATATCAGATTACCTCATTATTGGTGGTTAAACTTGGTCTCTATCCTCACCCCACAACTAAACACTTATTTGATTCAGGGACAACCTGTCCACATTTTTCCAGAATTCCTGCCTTAACAGAGACTCAGATACCAAGCCTCACAATCCTAATGATCTAAATTAGGACCCTAAACACAAATAAAGGTGGACAGAAAGAACCAATTCCAAAAAGTTGTCCTCTGACCTCTTACATGTATGTTGTGAGAATTGTGCATCAACACACACACAAACAAAAATAAAATTGTATATATAAGTATATATTATATAATTTATATTTATATACATATAAAGTTTGAATGGAGGTACTCTCCATGGATAGATAATGTTCCTCTCAGAACTTATAGATTATTAAAGCAAACCCACAGTACCAGATATTGGGAATGCCTCTGATATTTTTTTTATAAGAGAATTCCCAGAGGACCCCCAAACAATAGAGGTCACTGGTCTTGGAGTCTCACCAGAACTTGATTATAAGGCCCTATTGCTGAAGGCATTGCATATTTTGGCCACAGGCTATAAATACATCAAGCTGGAACAGAGTTGAAATCTTCTTGTCTCTTAGATAGCCCTCAGGTACACCCTGCTGTGAATTTGGAAAACTACAACAATGACCTACCAGGCAAGACATGTCCTCTCTAGCAGAATTGTTGCATTACTTGTATGGACTTAGCCAATCACTCTCTGATTGAAGATGATACTTAAACAATAAGAACTGATTCTTGGTTCTGCAAACCTGGTCAAGAGTCTGCTATTATGGAAGTCATAGAATCTAGAATGGAACCAATTGCTATTGTTTTGATCAGGTTTCAAACTGCCCTCTATGTAAGTATAGTCATACCCATACATTAGTGTTATACTAAGTTTTACATAGAGAAGCCTCTTACTGTAGAAAGTAGCAGTTAGTACAGAAATGCATAACTGGCCAATGTGCCAAAGATAAGTTGTGGTGGAGTGCTTGAGCTTAAACCAGACACTTATATCAGCCACTCTACCACTCACCGAAGAGGAGGAGGAATAATGTAAATGTTAAAGAATTGGGAGATGTACTGCAAAAATATACTTTCTGAACACGAAACAGCAATTACATTCATGAACTTGCTAGAGCTGTGGTTATCTGTACAAGACCTGCACATGACTGATCCCATGAACATTGCATCATAGATCATGGAGAGACCCATGGAGCTATATTCCTTCCTGAGGAACTATTGATAGTTAACAGTTGTTGGGAGAAGGGAGTTATATTCTATAATGATGTGGCTACTGATAATTTTCCCTAGCTCCAGTAAATAATGGCCATCCACATTCAGGCAAACTTAACTTCACACACACACACACACACACACACACACAAACATGAAAATAAGAACTGAACTTGTTGGAAAGATGGAGTTCAACTGGAATTGGAAATAAGAGAGGGGAATGGGGATGAAATGATTTAAATACATTGTGTACATATATTAAACTACAAAACATTAAAACAACTTTAAAAGAAAATTATAGACCAATCTCCCAGAAGAACATGGATGTAAAGCATCTAAATAAAATACTTGCAAGCTGAATTCAAGAACATATCAAAAAATCATTCACCATGACCAAATTGGGTTAATTCTAGACAGACTGTCCTTCAACATAGGCAAATCTACAATTGTAATACATCATGTAAACAGACTCAACCACAAATATTACAAGATCATCTTGATAGAAACAGGCTTTGTGACAACATTCAGCATTCCTTTTTAATAAAAGTCTTGAAAAAAACTAGAAAGAGAAGAGCACATGATATAAAAATAAAAGCTATATATGACAAAACTACAGTAAACATTATATTAAGTGGGGGGAAAACTGAAAGCATTTTCAATTAAATCAGGAACAAGACAAAAGCATCTACTTTCTCCATTTCTTAATCAATGTGGTGCTGGAGTCTTAGCTAGAGCAATAATTTGAAAAAATAACAATAAATGGATACAAACAGGAAAGAAAAAAATGCAAGTATTCTTATTTATAATTGATATGATCATACACATAAGATATCCCAGAAAACACTTAGAACTGATAAACACTTTCAGCAAAACTGCAGGATACAAAATTAACATGTCAAAAATCAGTACTTAGAGTACAGGGAAAAAGATATGAAAAACCCTATGGAAACCCACTACTTAGTAAGTTATTTTAAAAATATAATTTAAAAATAAAAGGAAGAGTTTGAGTGCAGGTACCTTATAGCCTAATCCATCAGACCTAGGAATCTAGAGGAGATCAAAGTGATATCAAGGTGACAACTTTGGCGCTTGTAGTAAGGTATACAGACTCTTCTCTCTTTGAGCTCTTTGAGACATTTGAAAGGACTTAGAAAGGGTCAGGTTGACCTCACCTGGCACTTCCTCCACTTAGAAGCCCCATTTGTTTGTAAACAAATGGCTCATTCCCTGTTGAGAGAGGGCCCTGATGTGTCGGAAACATTTGGTTCTTCTGGAACCAAGCTTGTAGGATGTTTTCCAAGATCAAGGTTACATCGTAAAAAAATCCCTTCATCCAGCACTTGGTGTAATGTTATTGCTGCTTTTCCACTTTGAAAATCCTACCCTGCTTTGTCTTGGTATCAAGAGTCTTTCCCAGTAAGATCTTGTTCTTGGTCAGTGGGTTAGAGGATTCGCTATAGTCTTAATCGGCTTAAGAAACTGTGGTGATTCATAATGTTCTCTCATGTGTTACTTTCAGGTATTTCACCTTCCTTTGTCCTTTCTGTTTCAGGCCTACACATCTCAAGCCACTGTCTCTTGTTAGGTTTTTCCCCATAATTTACTTTTTTATTCATATTATATCCCAATTGGAGTCTCCTTCTTCCTCTTTTTCCAGTTGTCCCGCCCTGCAAGTCCCTCACCCCATTACCCCTCCCCTTCTCAGAGAAGGGGAAGTCGCCCTTGAGTATCATACCACCTTGGAGCGTCTAGTCCCAGAAGGACAAAGCATCTCCTCACCTTTCCCACTGAGGTCTAGCCAGGCAGTCTAAGTAGGGGAAGGGGATCCAACAGCAGGTAACAGAGTCAGAGACAGCACCCTACTCAAATTGTCAACTAACCTGGGCCCATATCTATCACCGTACACAAAACTCAAGTCCACATGTATCAGAGACCTCAACATAAAAACCAGACACACTAAATCTCTTAGAAGAGAAAGCGAGGAATAGCCTCGAATGCATTGGCACATAAGACAACTTCCTAAACAGAACACCAATAGCTCAGGCACTAAGATCAACAATTAATAAATGGGACCTCATGAAACTAAAAAGCTTTTGCAAGGCTAAAGACACCATCAATATTTTAAAAATACTCAAGAAATTAGATATCAACAAACCAAGTAATCCAATTAAAAATAGGGTACAGAGCTAAACGGGATTCTCAACAGAGGAATCTCAAGTGGCCAAGAAGCACTTAAAGAAATGTTCAACGTCCTTAGTCATCAGGGAAATGAGAATTAAAACTCTAATATTTCATCTTACACAAATCAGAATGCCTAAGATCAAAAACTCAAATGACAACACATGCTGGAGAGGATGTGGAGCAAGGGGAACACTCCTCCACTGCTGGTAGAAGTGCAAACGTGTACAACCACTGTCTCTTGTTCTTAATGTACTGTCGCTTGTTACATTTATGCTAACCTAACAAAGGCACTCCTTTCACCCAAAAAAGTGTTGACTACTTTTTTTCTAGGTGTCTCCATTACCAAGTGATAAGATGCCAAGTGATATTCCCTATATGATTAATACTAGCCCTCCATAATAGTCTTTTCTGGTTTGGAGACATTCCTTTGCTCCTTTCATGAGTTCCTGTTCCAGCAGACCTAGGACTCTAATGGAGACAAAAGTGATATTCAGTTGACACCTGGAATCTGAAAAGAAGAAAGAACTTCTCTTATTATACATTTTAACAAAGTAAGTGGCTCTTTCTTCTTTTGGTTTCCTTTCCATTTACAGGAAGGAAATGAATGCCATGACTGGGAAAGGGAATCATGCATTTAGGAAATCTGAAACTTGCAAAATTTACAAGGCCAGGGTTATAGAAACATTAAATGACCTCTGGGGAAAGAAGCTGACCAGCCCTCTTGCTGAGAAAAGATTCTACATTGAGCCGCCTGTAAACGATGTAGAGAGCATCATGGTTGAAGCTTACATGAGCGATCATGGGTGGAACTTTAAGTGACAGCTATTTTTAGATTATTTTTGCTTCTGTGAGTAACCTCTCACTTATATACCTATTAGTAATCCCAGTGAACGTATCGATCCAACAAGTTAGAATTTGGTGGAATTGTTTCTTTGGCCCATCACAACTCCCCTACAAAGGGTAAGTAGACATATGTATCATGTCTACAAACACGCACACACACACACATACACACATACACATAAAACTACACATAATAATGTCTTTGCATGGGAGGAAAATTTAATCCATGCCAGTCAATATGACTTATGTTTTCTGGCCCTTGTAGGTCAAAAGCCTTAGTCCTTGTCAATTAAGGTATATCTGGAGCTGAGGGAGAAGCATACTAACTTGATTCCAAGTAAGCTTCTTCTCTTTGAATCTTAGCCAACAAAATGACACTGAAATCGGGCTTTACATGCTACTGCAGATTCTCAGCAATGTATGAATCTTGACTTTTGCTGGCCAGTACGTTCAGTCCATACTGAACTAAAGCCTATAGTCTTGAACAAACATTTAGAGCATGTCAAATTGGGGAAGCAGGAAAAGTAAAACCATGAGAACTAAAATCTTGATAATGTAACACCAGCCCCCTGACTACAGAACCCAGTACTCTTTATGTCTAGAATCATTTAATACCATAACTCATCTTGCAGAGATGTGTCCCTTTTAAGAGCTTCTTGGGGAATCTGAACTCACTAGTGTTTATCAACCCTTTCTCTATACATCTTAAACAATCAAACAAAACATATATAATTTCCATGATGATCTTGAAAAATATAGAGATTTGCCTTCACATCCCTCATTTATAAAATGGAAGAGTTAATGCCTCACCAATCTTACCTAATATGGTTGTTACTGTTAATTTATATTAGAGATGATTTTGGAACAATTCCTAAAAGTTTCATATGTCAAATATTAAAAACAGACACATATTCCATTAGTTAGAGTGCATTATGGTAAATAAATGCTGTACTAAACTTATGTGCCATGAGCTATGGTAACATGCCGGAGTGACAGAAAATAATGAAACGTTTTTTTTTATGGAAGTGATGAGTTTATGTTTCTTGTGTTTATTTATGGTGGTGTTTGGATCAAACTCTTTAATGTTTTTGAATTATAGAGGAGCAGTCTTGTAAGTATAGTCAGGAGGTGTAAAGAGGAAAAGACTATCATTTTGTTATTCTATAACTAACAGCCAGTGGGGCCTAACTCCTAATTTGTCGCCACAGGAGACCTTCCCTAAGACCCCTCCAGACTTCTTGTAAATAAAGGATAAAGACCTGTTTTCTTCTTATCTTCTGAATCTGGTGAAAACAAAATCACTGGTCTCAGGGCTATGCCAGTAGAGGCCTTCAGGCTAAGCTGTTTTCCTGATATACAATATAGTAAGAACTCTCTCTCTCTCCCTCTCCCTCTCCCTCTCCCTCTCCCTCTCCCTCTCCCTCTCCCTCTCCCTCTCCCTCTCCCTCTCCCTCTCCCTCTCCCTCTCCCTCTCCCTCTC
>NW_021604685.1:1492397-1498084 GCF_004785775.1 Grammomys surdaster | reverse complement strand
CTCTCTCTCTCTCTCTCTCTCTCTCTCTCTCTCTCTCTCTCTCTCCAAATAAAATATAGATGAGAGATGATGAAAGTAATCATTCTAAGTAATAGCTAAAAAGTAATACATTTTATATCAAAATATGTCTTTTTAAATTTCTCTGTAAATTCAGAGCTTCCATAAACTGATGGATATGAGTGAAAGGTCATAACGTGCTTGGAAATCAAAACGGTTGTTTCTTATTCCAAATTAGATTTAAAAACTCTTTTTAGAAAAATTAGGCAATTTGGGGGATTATTTTTAACTTATATGAATAGGGACATACATACAAAGATTGTAATGGTACATTTCTAAAAAATAAAAATGAGGCTCAGACACAACCCAAAAATGTTCAAAAAGCATATATCTGGGAATAAGAGTCACATAATAGATATCACAATTTCAATCACCATTATCTGGGGAGAAAACAAGTTTACTTCTTACAGCTTTGGAACATAAGACTCATAATATGTCAAAATATCCCATCATAGGAGGTATCTAATGTGTTTAACAACTTCAAAGCTTGAAGAGAACAGAGTAGTAATTCAGGCTTTTGATGGTATGGTCAAGAATAGGGATGGAATTAGGTGCTGTTCTAAACCAAAAGAAGCAACAAAGGAAAGCAGGAGTTTCTGAAGCTTCTTTCTTCTCTATGTACAATGGACTTTACCTAAGGATTATGGAACGTGTAAAATAAGATTCCACATACTCCAAACCCCTAAATTCTGAGAGCAAGCACCTTACCCAGCACCATATCTATGCAACAAACCAATCTATTCTAGTACATAGTTAAGTGAAAAAAACAAAATGTCTTCAGATGTAATCTCTGTTCTATAGCAGTATAGACAAATAAAGTATAAAAGTATAGACAACTCTAACCTTTTCTCAGGATTAAAATAAACATAGTTTTCATAACACTACACAGAACTTGTAACTACCTTTAGAGTCTGAGTCACATATTTCTGATTCCTTGGGAGACAATTCTTTCATACTACACTTAAAGTGAATCAGTTACCAAAATATCTACGGAAACAAGGTATTCCAATGGCTATTCTTTTTTTTTCTGCTCAGTAACTCAGTGGAAAGAACTCACAGATATCCAGGAAATTGTCTAGGTTTTTTTCCTAATATCCAACTGAAATAATATCCAACTGAAATAGTGTAGAATAAATCTAAAGATTTAGAACAAAGAATTTGTTTATTGTTAAGTATACAAATCACAAACTGAAAATCAATTTCTTTATGGGCTGTTTTTTAGTAAATGTTAATGAAAAATAAAACTAGTAATTTGAAAATAAAATATCAAAGAAGTAGAAATCTAAGTCAGGATAAAAGTTTAAGACCTCTTTGGGTTGTCAACACTTGAGTAGACTTGGAAAGGCAAAGATGTGATACCATTCATATATCAGGTAAAAGAACAGTCTACCAAAAATATTGTTTCTAAAAATGAAAAGGTACACGGCACTTATTTAGTTAGTTTTGTTTGTCAAGACAGTGTTTCTCTGTATAGCCCTGGCTATTCTGGCACCAGCTCTGTAGACCAGGCCTGCCTCGAACTCACAGAGATCTGCCTCCTCTGCCTTCCAAGTGCTGGGCTTAAAAGGTGTCCACCACCACTGCCAAGCTTGGTACTTGGTGTATTAAAGGAACTGCATAGAAGTCAGTTGTGAATAGAGTGGAGTGACCAAACAGAATAGATAAGGGCACCCAGATACTGGGTGGGTAACAAATAGAAGCCTTGCAAGTTAGAAGTAAGATAGTTTTGTTTTGTTTTTGTTTTTGTTTTTGGACTTGAGATACATTTTTAAAGGCTTTGAAGAAAACAAATCACTCTTATTTTTGTGTTGAGAATTAAGGAAACTACCTTTATTTTAAAAAAAATCAGAAGATGCTTGTGATTTAGATCAGCATAATAACCTTACACAAAGTAAGAAGTGACCGGATCCTTCAGCTATGAGAAAGACTGTAGAAGGACTGATTAACATTGACCAAGGACAAAAAAAAATAAACAATAAATATTTCAACTAAGATATGTTCAAGATGCCTAGAATGCATGTAAATTGATACCAAATAGACATCCACATGGAAATAGTGAAAAGGTGGTATTTCTAGTGCATGAAAGTATGTCTTTGTGAATCTTGCTTATTTTGCTTTACAGTGTTCTTTATTTTAATCTATTTACATGCAAATGACATAATTTTATTTTTTCATTATAGATGAATGGACTCTAGTTTCTTTTAATTTTTTTTATTCGCTTTACATCCTGATCACAGCATCCTTCCCTCCTCTCTCCTCAGTCCTATCCTAAATCCTTCACCCCATTGCCCCCTCCCCTTAAGTACCATCCCACCCTGGGGCATCTAGTCCCAGCAAGACTAGATGATATTTTCTTTATCCATGAATATCTGGATGGACAGGGGCAATTTGTGTCAACTTGCCACAAACTAAACTCATTTTTAAAAGGGGGAGAGGACTTCACTTTCAGAATTGCCTCTATCAGGTTTGTTTTGGGGCATGTTTCTAGGGTATTCTCTCTCGATTAACTACTGTTATGGGTAGATCTATCCCACTGTGGGTGATGACACCCCTTGACTAGTAGTCTTGGGTTATATAAGAAAGTAGATAGAAGAAGCAATAGAAAGAAGTCAGTAAGCAACATTCCTCTACAGTCTCTGCTTTTGTACTTGCCTACAGATTCCTCTTCCCTTGACTTTTTTTCAGTGACTCTGACTTGTAAGGCACTGTGATATGTAAATCAAATAACCTTTTTACTTTGCAAGTTGCGTTTTGTCATGGTGTTTTATCACAGCATTAGAACACAAAATAGTACAACACACAAATTGAACTAATTACATAGGAAAATATAGTATATGTAATATAGAAATTAAAGACAGTGATATAGTCTACCAGCTTTAATCAGGCTACCTCAGCAGTATATGTACTTTGTATTTGTAAATGTGCTAAATTCCATATAATTTTTTATCAAAATGTGGTTTTGTATCCACTATCACACTTAACAAAAAGAATGTTTTAAATGGAGCATGCAACTACTATATTACTTAGCAAAAAAAAAAAAATGCTCACATTTATCCTGACTGGATGAAAAGTTACTTTCCAACAAAAAGTGTGAGGAAATATTCCTGAAACAACTTACATGTCTTTCAGTTTGTGAATGCTTAAACTGATGTATCCATACCTGTTAGTCCTAAAGATGAATCCATGAAGAACTCACAGATGAATCGCTTTAAAAATTATAAAAATCAAAAATGTATGAGTTGTCCTCAGGGTTTGGATGGTAGTGACCAGAAAGAAGAAAAGAGTAAGATAAGAAAAAATAATCACATTGGACATTTCTTGCTTTTATTATCTTTTCGTCTTCCATCATATCTCAATTGTTGGACACTGAGAAGTCAGTGTCTTAACAGCTGGGTCTGTCCGGTCAATTCTCATCTGTAGTTTCTGAAGCTTTTTACAGAAATTGGATACTCCCTGGCTAATTAAATGTCCAAGAATAGTTTGAGGGTGGGGCATCATGGTTGATGAATTTCATGAAATCCTTAAGTAACCCAATGAGACACAAGGAATGATATTTTCTCCTTCCTTTCTGATTCTGTCATGAAGTGTGGCATCTTTTTGATGAGAGTCTTTACCAACATCCTTTGTCTATAGATTGTGTTGAAATATTACAATCCAAAGTAATAGGGTTCTGATGTAGAAGCAGCTGAGATATGGACAGTCAGTAGGCTTTTAAACAAAACTACAAGCTTTCTAGCTGTATCCAAGAATATCTAACTTTCCTCAAGAGTATACTTGGTTATAAGGATATAGTATACATCCACCTGTGTAAGATCATATACTAAAGGTAATATCAAAAAACTAACAGTAAATTAGAATGGTTCTTGAGAACATCATCTTAGCTTAGCATATCCTAGTATTGCTGGAGGTCAGTGACTGCAACAGGATCTGTACTCTTATTGTCCCCAAGCACCTTAGGTGAATGTTGTAGACACAGAATTAGGCAGATAACTGCAATCTCCGTTTCTTATTTTTTCATAGGATTTGGTTTTATTCTGTGATGGTTAAAATCAAATTGACAGGATTTAGAATCATGATGGAAATAAAACATTGAATATATCTGTAAAGGATTTCCTAGATTAAGTTAGGCCATGGGTCAGAGTCCTGAGCTGAATGAACAACAGAAAATGAGTTAAGCATGTGTATTCATCTCTCTGCTTCTTAACTGCAAATTCAATGTACTCAGAAGCCTCAAGTTCCAACCACCAGGACTTCCCCAGTTTAATGGACTATACCCTTGAACTATAATATAAACCATTCATTCTTAAGTTGCTTCTGTAAAAAATTTTGATTCAACATTGTATAAAATAATAATTCACCATCTTTTGGATAACTCAATATAAATATGAAAATACTGAAGTGGTGTGGGTTTCCACGAGGGGAAGTCATTGAGTTCCAGTGTCTTTTGTTTTCGTCTTGGAGAGGCATTTAGACATAAAGAAGTATAACCTATGTTGTCAGAGGTATTAGTTTTCTTTTGTTACAGACCCTAATCTCAGTAGATGCTTGTAAACACCTTAATATAAGGCACTGCAGATCAATTACCTCAATTTGTAAAAATAAATCTAGTTGCAAGAAGATTTTTCAGTTTAAACTTCTATATTCTGACCAATTTTTTTTATACTATGCTTCTATTTAGGTTTGATGTTCTTACAGTGAAATATTAGCCTCCTTGTTTTTAGTTTCTCAAGATCAAACTCACTCTAAACTCAAGGATTCATGATGAGGTAGGTGAGCCCAAAGGAAAAGATAAATTGAGGGCTCTGGAGTAAATTGCAGGTATCAATATCATTCATTCTCATCTTCATCAAACCAAAAAGATTTGCTTCTAGGTATCCCTGGTGACTGAATGCTGTCTTAGTACTATTAAGAACATTGTTTGGGGGGCTGGAGAGATGGCTCAGCAGTTAAGAGCACCGGCTGCTCTTCCACAGGTCTTGAGTTCAATTCCCAGCAGACACATGGTGGCTCACAACAATCTGTAATGAGTTCTGATGCTCTCTTCTGGTTGGCAGATGTACATGCTGTTAGAGCACTCATATACTTAAAATAAATCATAATTAAAAAGAGAACTTTTTTTTTGATTGTCAAACTCTTCGGCTGCCTGCATCTCACTCTTTGACCTTTGGATCCACTAGGACAAGGATTCAGACTTCATAACCCTGGCCCTATAGGATAGACATGAACCTGGAGATTTCTGATTGTGTCTGTCTGAAAATATGGTGGGAATGGGGACACTCTAAACAGTGGAGTCAGTGTCATCACATCTGTCCATACCAGAGCAGGAGTGTGTTTGTGGAAAATGATCTCAAAGGGCATGGAGGGTAAGAGTGGGAATGGTCACAGTACCTATGCCCAAACCTCATCTGACTGTGCCATTCCTGGTATTCCAGAAGGTTCTGGGAAAATGGGAGTCTCTCTTTCTGTCTGTCTGTCTGTCTGTCTGTCTGTCTGTCTGTCTCTCTCTCTCTCTGTCTCTATCTCTGTCTCTGTCTCTCTGTCTCTGTCTCTGTCTCTGTCTCTCTCTCTCTCTCTCTCTCTCTGTGTGTGTGTGTGTGTGTGTGTGTGTGTGTGTGTGTGTGTGTGTGTGT
>NW_021604685.1:1488334-1492387 GCF_004785775.1 Grammomys surdaster | reverse complement strand
TGTGTGTGTGTGTGTGTGTGTGTGTGTGTGTGTGTGTGTGTGTGTGTAAGAGAGGGGGAGGCATAGACAGAGACAGAGACAGAGAGAGACAGAGACAGAGAGAAAATACATGATGGTTAGAAGTCAGAGGAAAATACTGTGACATTTCTTCCTGCTCTCTACATTTGCATATGTTTGAGGACTCAAACTCAGATGTTAACTTTAAGTTACTTTACTTCAGATAGAAAGTATTCAACATCAAAGTGCCATCCAAGATGTGGTTTATTCCTAATGTTTTCATTTTCATGCACTATAATTTGAAGATCACGCTACACTAATGCCCACCATTTTTGTTCTTTATTTTTTTCAAACACGCTACATAAACTATTTCTTTCTTTTAGAAAATAAACTTTAGTTGTGGGGTACAGTCAATTTACAATATACAATTTTATGAAACATACTTCAACAACACAGTATCATGTATAATGGATGTACAAAACTACCCTGCCTTAAACAGACTAGTTTATTGGTATGGCTGGCTATTGTGAATTAGGGTTTCACGTTGTAGTCCTTGCTGGCCTGGAATTCACTATATTGTCTAAGTTGATCTGGAACTTACAGAGATTCACCCACCTCTGCCTCCCTACTGCTAGGATTAAAGGTAAGTAGATTATTTTTCATCATTTTATTTTTAATTAAATTAGAATTATATCACTTTCTCCCCTCCCTTTGTTTCGTCCAGTCTTCCATCATTACTGTCCTTCAAACCCTTTACATGTTTCTTTCTGCACTCTCAAGTTTATAGCATGTATATATAAAAACATATAAATACAACCTGTTGAGTCTGTTTTTATTAGTAGTATGTATATGGTTTCAGAGCTGACCATTCCACATTTGAAAAATAAGAAGGTGGCTCATCCACGGGAGAGACTAATTTCTCCCTTTCCCAAGAGTCATTAGTTGGCTACAATTCTTTGTCTAGGTGGTGACCCTATGAAAATTGTCCTTCTACATTACCATACATCTATTGATCTTACCAGTGTCACTGTCTTGTTTTTGCAGTCACTTCTAGGGCTGTCTGATTTACAGCAGACGTCTTGTTATTTTAACTCCTACAATCTTTCTGCCCTCTATTCCATGTTATTCCCTGAGCCATAGATTCAGTGTAGAAATATCTGTTGGAGCTGAATTCACCATGATCCATTGTTCTCCATTGTATCCAATTTTCCTTTTCTCTGATAGTCTCCATTTGCTGTAAAGAGAAGTTTCTCTGATAGGTGATAGCTATACTTATCTGTGGGTATAAGGATAAAATTTAGAATATAGAAAGGATTATGTTGTTCTTGAAAAGTGACATAACAGATTCTTTGCTAAAGTTTATGACCTTACTAGTTTCATGAAGCTAGCTAGGTTTTTAGTACTAAACATGGTATCCTTCCTGGTTGAGTGGACCTAATGTCCATTTAGGCAACTTTTGGTTGCCACCAAACTGTATTGTCATTTATTGTACCGTTGCAATATGTACATCTTTTTATGTACATCTTGCTGTGCTATTTATTGTCACAGTTCATAGGTGTAGGAACTAGGAAGGACTGTTTAATTCCTGATTTCCCTTGGCAGCTGGAACCTTGGAAGCTAGAATACAGAAAAGAATCTTCCAGATTAGATGTAGATCATACCATCTGAGACATGTGTCCCAAGTGTATGGTATATTCAGCAATAGGGGCTCACAGTTAACCCTTGAAAGGCAATGCATGGTCCACATCAATAATCTATATTACTTTGGGAATCACTTTGAACAACTATTCAAAAGGACGTTTCTCATGAGAAATTCTGGGGTTGTTTTTAGTCTAAAGATCTTGTTTGGAACACTGTCATGATAAATCAGATACAATAGTTCATTTTCTGAGTTGTCCTTCCACGTGTGTGTGTGTGTGTGTGTGTGTTTGATTCACTGAAGAAATATTTCTTTCTATTCCATTATATATTAGGGTTTTTGTAAGCAATGTATAATGTTTCATATTTAGTAGATTAAAATGGTCTTCATCTGTTTTTTAACTTGGAACATTAGTAAACAATAATAACTATGCTAACAGTTTCCACTACTAAGGAACAAATCTGTTGTAGACACTTGATCACATTGTCTTAGTAAATTTTCATAGCTAGCTTAATAAACAGGTTAGCATTAACTTGATTTAACAAATAGTCCAAATTTTAAAAAGTTAAGGAACCCACTGTCATTCCACAACAAGTAAATATCAGATCTAAATTTGAAACCCACATTACTATGGTGCTCATGTGAACAGTCTGGACTATGATACTACATAACTAAATCAGCGAAAGGGATCAGCTATCATTCCTGCACCACACAATAAGCAATGAAACTGATTTGTGTGTTGCTTTTTATACTAAGATTGAGTTATCATCTGATGTACATGTGGATGTTGTTTTATTTTTAGAAAAAGGCACCGGTATATCAATGCCAGATACCACTTGTGATGGTTTAGATGGGAATAATAACCTATAGGACTATATGTTTGAATATTTGGTCTCCATTTGTGGAATTGTTTTTGGACAGATTTGGAGATATGGCCTTGTTAGAGGAGGTGTGTCACTGGTGACATGTTTTTAGGTTTCAAAAGACTCATGTCATTCCTAATATTTTTTCTTTGTCTTCTATTTCTGGATCAAGATGTAAGATCTTAAATATTCCTGCCACTATGCCTTTGCTCTGATGTCATGGACTATGACCCTTTGAAAACCTAAGCTCAAATCAAGCACTTTCTTTTATAAGTTCCCTTGGTCATAGTGTTTTGTCACTGCAGTAGAAAACTGTAGCTAAGATACTACTTGCATTAGAATAAGTAGATAAATCATATATAGCAAAACCATTGTTGGCATCTTCTAGAAATCCTTTTCCTAAAGTTTCACTTTTACTTATATAGAACCAGAATTCCAAATGACTGCAGAACAAAACAAAGCAAAACAAAATTCAGTCACTAGTGAAGACTTTATTCTCTTCTCTGAACATCAATAAATGAAAATGGAGTCATTATACTGTTCAAAGGTATTGGTAAGAGTACACAAAGGCACAAGGAAAAAAGTGTCTTTCATCATGGTTCTAAAACTCGCTGCTTATTCAGAAAGGTTTTATAAAAAAAAAAAAAAAGCAAAGCTCCATTTTTACTCCCTTGGCTAGTTTAGAAGTTGGAATGGCATTTTCAAGTTCTTTTCTTTTTCAGCTCCCAAACCTCCTAACACATATGTATGCTGTCCAATGTGAGCCTTATCACTACTCTAGATGACATGTTACTTGACAAGGGTTTCAATGAAAAATGAGTTAGAAGATTAGAATTGTCGAAAAGCCCTGGGTGAGTCATCAGTGGGAAGGCATTACTGAAAAGCTAATGTGATCTTATATTATGCTAATAGAAACCTAATATCTGCAGAAAAGAAGAGATGTCAGAGATAGGCATATAAGCTGCTCCAGGCAGAGATACATATGACAGCAAGGGATGAGGTTTTTGCTTCATAAGACCCCTCAAATCAATTTCAACAGTTCACTCTAAGTTGAACAAGCTCAGAGGCACTGACTCATGTCAACAATTTCTCAGGAACTGAGTGCAGAGAACACAGGCAACTTATGAATGGATACTGGGATATATGACTGGTAGGGCCATTTCATTTATCTGGGGTACTCTTTTCTGAGAATGACTCTGCTCAGAATAGCAAACTCCTGGTTGGAGTATGTGTAGAAAAGAAAGGCTAGGAGGGAAAGGCAGTTGGAAACCCTTTTGGGGACCATTTTCAAAGCCAAAATGAACTGTGTTCCCCAGTTTTGATAAATATTGTCTCCTAAGTCAAGAAGTATACTCAGTAGTCTTTCAACTTGGATAGAGCAAAAGGTTGTTTCCCTATATTCTCTTGTTTTGGCACTTTCCATTTGGTATTGTACACAGGTCCTTTGAGATACCACAACTCTATATTTTATTGGTTGTGGTTTTCTGCAATAATTTCGGTTGGCTGCAAATAGATACCAGAGAAAAGCATGTAGGCAGTTTCAGGCAAAGATAC
>NW_021604685.1:1423836-1488234 GCF_004785775.1 Grammomys surdaster | reverse complement strand
CTCTCTCTCTCTCTCTCTCTCTCTCTCTCTCTCTCTCTCTGCTTAGTTGTTCTGTTTTATTTACTCTAGAAAAAAATCTCAGGATAATTTATTGTGGAGAATTAAAATATATACAGAATTGGAGAGAACAGTTTAATGAATTTTGATTGCACCCTTTGGATAAGCTTCAGTAATCATCAGCTCTTGACAGTCTTATTTTATATGCTTATGTTTTTTTCCATTGATTTATTGTTTTTAAGAAATTTCAATTATTACATTTCTTATCTGTATGTAATTCAGCCTTAATCTTTTTCTTAAATTGGATATTTTCTCTTCTAAGATCCATGACCTCTACTCCTAGGTACTTGGCTAGGTTTCTGGTACCAGGTATGATTTCTGTCTTGTAGGGAGAATCTTAAGATGAATTAGAGATTTGTAACTTACCAAGTTATATGTTGCACTACTGTAGGCTGGGGGCGGGGTTATGCCATGCTAGTCATTGGTGTGATTCACAGATGTCAAAGCTGGATAAGAAGCCTACATGGAGGCTTTTGGTAACATAAAAGTTATTAAACAATACGAAGGCTTTCAGGTCAGTTCCAACTCAGGGAACTCTGGGCCCTGTGTCTGAACTGCATGATACTTAAGCAACAAGGACTTAACCTATCTTTCATCTCTTGAGGGCAACCAATAGTGATAGTAATTGTTGTAATATTTTACCAGTCTCTTGGACAATCCTGAATAATTCAAAAGAAGGTTTCCCATGTTTGGGGTTGAGGTTTTTGTTAGATAATGGTTGACTCTTTGATGAGGTACCCAAGTAAAAAAAAAATCATTTAAACTATAAATGCCTATATACCAACTTTCTAGTCTTACAAGTATTTTTAGAAAGACTTTCAATACCATGAATTCTTGTAACTGTTTCAGATATCTTTACTGTTATTTTTCTCCTCTGTCCTCCATCTCTGTATTTATATCCCTTGCCCTAATTTCCCCAACAGATCATTTGTACCCTGCTATCACCTTCACTATTGTTACCCTACTCTCCTATACCAGAAATGGTCTATTTTTACTTTTCTTGTTTCTGTAGTTATTCATGATATATGTTGACATCTGTCGATTAGAAGTTAGTAGTCTCAGACATGAGAGAATATGCAATATTTGTCATTATGAATCTGGGCAATCTCACTCAATATGATCTCTTCAAGCTTTGTACATTTACTTGCAAATTTCATGATTTCATTTTTCTTTAAAGCTGAATAGCATTCCATAGTGTATATGTACTACACTTACACTTTCATTATCCCTACACTGGTTTAAGGATGTTTAGGTTGTTTCCATTTCTTAGCTGTTATGAATAGTATAGAAATGAATATACTGAGAAAGTATCTGTGGAGATGGGTGCCAAGTCCTTTGGTTATATGTCAAGAAGTGGTACATCTAGGTCATATGATTTAGTTTTAATTTTTTGAAAATTTGTTTTCCAACATGACTTAACCAGTTTGCCATCCCACCAAAACCAAAGGAGGGTTCCATGTTCCCCACACCACCTCAGTCAGTTATTTGGTAATCTTTGCCATTCCAACTGCAGTAAAATAAAACTTCAAGGTAGTTTTGATTTGTATCTTCCTAAATGCTAGAGTAAATAAGCTATTTTTGAGGTATGTCCTTAGTCATTTTTTTCCATCTTTTAAAAGCTCTTTGGTCAAATCTCAGGTCTATTTGTTTGAATTGCATTGTTTTGAACCTTTGCTTTTGAGTTCTTTTTTTAATGGTTAAACAAACTTTAAATTTTTTATTGGATATTTTATTTACATTTCAGATGTTATCCCCTTTCACCATTTCCCACCCACCCAGAGCCCCCTATCCCATCCCCCTCCTCCTGCTTCTATGAGGATGTGCCCCCACCCACCCACTTCCACCTCCCTGCCCCTGAATTCCCCCACACTGGGGCATCCAACCTTCCCTGGACCAAGGACCTCCTCTCCCACCATGCTGGACAAGACCATCCTCCCCTACTTATACAGCTGGAGCCATGGGTCCCTCCCTATGTGCTCCCAGGCTGATGGTCTAGACCCTGGGAGCTCTGGTTGGTATGTATTGTCACTCTCCCCATGGGCCCACAAGCCCCTTCAGTTCCTTCAGTCTTCTAACTCCTCCATTGGGGACCCCTCCTCTCTGTGATTAGTTCAATGGTTAGCTGTGAGCATTCATCTTGAGTTCTTTATAGATCCTCTGTCACATATATAGTTAGAAAAGATTCTCTTCCATTCTATGGGGTTTCTATTCATCTAATTGACTATTTCTTAGTCTGCGAAGAAGCTGTTTATTTTGCTTGGGCAAATGGAGTCTGAATCATAAAGTAATGAGCTGTTTAATCCCTGTGAGTTTGCATATTTAGTATAGAATTGTTTGCTATCAATTTTAAGTTTTACTACACAATGATCTGATAGGATACATGGAGTTATTTTTCTAATTTTTCTGAATTTGTAAATATTTATTTTGTATCCAAGGATGTTCTTGTACAGAACCTTGGGCTTCCAGATATGATGCATATTCTTTGGTGTTTGTGTGAAATGCTCTGTAGATGTCTTTAGGATCATTTGATATAAGATGCAATTTAATTCTAAAGTCTTTCCTTGTTTTAAACAGATGACCTATCTACTGGAGAAAGTGAGATTTTGTAATTATTTGCTATTATTAGCTTAGTCATAATCTGCATATTCAATTCCAGTAGTAGTGGTTTTATTAAATTGGTGCACCAATATTTAGTGCATACCTGTTTAGTTTGTAATGTTTTCTTAATTAATTGTTCCCTTTATTAGAATGAAGTGTTCTTCTCTGCTTCTGATTAGCTTTAGTTTAATTTCTTTTTTGATTTTTTTCAGGTATTTGAATGGCAAAGCCTGCTTTCTTCCCAATCCCATTTGTTCTGAACACTTTTTTTCCATCCTTTCACTTTAAAAGAAGATGAGTAACATGTGTACAACAGAATGATGGATTTTGTTTCTTAATCCATTCAGTTAGCCTGTTTTTTGATTGGGGAGTTAAGTCCATTAACATTTATTATGGACATATGTGAATTAATCAAAGTCATTTTGCCTGTTTTTGACTGATTGTGTTCTTAGTCATGCTTTATGTTTCATTAATTAGAGATTCATTTGTTTTCTTTTGAGTGGTCTTACCTGCACTTACTCCTCTCTTCAGTTGGAAGCACTGTTTTCAGTATTCTCTTTAAGGTTGTTTTGGTAGACATGTATATTTTCAGCTGTTTGTATAATGGAAAGTTTTTCTTTCTCCTCCCATTATGGCAGACAGGTTTGCTGGATATCAAAATCTAGGTTTCCAAGTGTAGTCTTTTGGAAGTTGAATACAGTGTTCCACGTTCTTCTGGATTTCAGAGTTTCCATTGAAAAATCAACTGCTATTCTGATAGGACATTTTATATGTGATTTGTGAATTTTTATACATCTTTCAATTTTTTGGGTTCTGCATATTTAATGTTCTAACTATGATCTATGAGAATTTTACTATCTGTTATTTTCTATTTGGTTTTCTGTATGATTCTTGTATTTTATGGGTATATCTTTCCTTATTTTAAGGAAGTTATTTACTATGGTCCTTTTGAAGATCTCGTTTATACCTTTAACCTGGGATTCTTCTCCCTTATCAATGCTCATAATTTGAAGATTTGGTCTTTTCTTAGTGTCTCACAATACTTTCATATTCTTTTCACATGCTTTTAAATTTTTTCATAATTATTGTTTGTGCTGTCTATTTCTTCCACTTCATCTTTGACTCCTAATATTGTATCTTCTCCTTGATCCATTCTGTATATGAGGCTTTCTTTTGGGTTTTGATTTGGGTTATTGAGTTTTTCAACTCAGTCTCCAGTTCAACTAGAGTTCTCTTCAATATTTTTGTATCTTTACTGAACTTTACTGATTTCAACACCTGAGTTGTCATTGTCAGTGTTTTCATCATACATTTGTGTTCTCTTGGACATCATTTGGGCATTTCTTGCTATCATCTTTAAGTTCAATGAAGTTAAATGAAGTCTTATTTAAACTTGTTGAATTGTTGATAAGGTTTATGATTGTTCTTGTAAATTCTGTGACTCTGGATTTATATATCTAATTCTCCTTAAAGAACATTTGTTAGAGGAGTAGTTAGTGAGTTTTATGGGAGATATGATGTCTTGGATATCCATATTCTTTTCATTTCTGTGCTTTTTCTTGGGCTTGTGGACTGCTTTTTCTGGTTGTGTGTCTGATATGAAAATCTGGCCTGCCTTAGATTGGACCCGTGTAGGAGCTGTGTGGCTGACATTAATCCATGTAAGGTACCTGTATGAGCTGTGAATAAGACCATGCAAAGATGACAGCTGTTTAGGAGCTAGGCTTCTAAACATTGAGATGGTGACAGGCAAGAAGAAGAATAGGACAGGGAAGATGTAACTTAATTGGCAAAGTGTGGCCCGCGTGTAATCATCTCGCCAGCAAGAACGCACGCGGACACACACTAGGATCCTTCCACAGCAAACGTTTATTCCAAAAGAAAATGGAGGAAGACCCCAGGCCCGGAAAAGGCACTGCTTATATACCCTTAGAGCAGTGTGTTCACCTCTGATTGGCTGCTTACTCGTTGCCCGCCAAAACGCCCTGGGATGGGCTTTGACTTTGGCGCTCTTTTACCATAGCACATGCGCAGTTTACTTGTTTACTAGGAGGAGCACCGGATGCCAGCGCCATCTTGCAATGGCGAATTCTGCCAGCACAAGCCGCGGCTTCCTACAGCAAAGGTGGCTTGTAAGCAAAAGGGATTTTTCATCCATAGGTCTGGAGTCTGTGGATGTGGATATGCCAGCAGGTGAAGGATGGAGAGGAAAGGGAATAAACAACTTACCTGACAAAGATGGCTCTCAAACAAAGCAGGATCATGGGCCTCTGGTCTTGAGTTATTACTTGCTTTCTTTATTGACTTCTTTATTAAAGATGGGTTGGTAAACTTAGCTTGCTAGAGTTGACAGGGCTTAGGCTGTGGACGCTAACAATTCCAAAGATGATCTGGATGACACCAGAGCCTCGATCTTTCCCTGCCATCTGCATGAGTTTCTCGGGAATCTGATTCTTTTATGTTGATTGTTTCAAAAGACTTATAGAAGAAGGGAGGAGATTCATGTGTCTCTCTTTAGACTACGTCCTCTTTTCCTAAAGTGGTTACAAATCGTCTTTCTTTGTTTTTAGACCTTAATATTGAGGCTACTCAGTAGTAGATATCAAAACTCTGTTTCAGAATCAATGTCAAAGTGGGAATCACTTGTGCTAGCCTTTCCAAAATCCCCAAAGCAAGGAGTTTATACTAGCTATCATGTATAGTCACCTGAAACTAGTCTAATTGATTCTAACATTCACTTTTATTTGCTTTCTGTCTATATTTTTCAAACACAGGTATATTCCATACCAAGTTCAGCATATGGCATCAAATAGCTCAAGCTATGTTTTAAATCATCATTTTGGCAAAGGATTTAATTTGAACAACATCTGACTTAACAGTTAATATGATCTTTGGCCAGTGTGATTGGTCATTTTAACTGTTGACTTGACAAAATACAAAATAACCTGTGAAGAGTCTTAAGGTGGTTCTGTCTCAGTCAAGTTGGTCTGTAGACATGCCACAGAAGATGCTGCCTAACTGTAGGTATTCACATTCACTGAGTATAGATTCTGAATTCTAAAGAGTGAAGAGGAGAAAGCAAACTTAACAATAAATTTGCAGAAATCATTGTTCTTGACTATGAATGTTTCAAGTTGCTGCCTTAACTTCTCCATGCTGATGGATAGTATCCTAGAATTTTGAGATACTTGATTTTTCTTGTGGTATTTTGATACACCAACAGAAAAATAAGTTAGGACAGATAGTTTTGCAGAAAAAAAATACTCCATATATTTGAGCCTTAGTTTTCTAATCTTTTGTTGGGAAATAGTAATTACTGGCCTGTCTTCTCTTTGCACTGGAAAAGATTATAAAGTAAAGTATGATAGGGGACCTTTTAAACTCTGACAGCATATGCCAATGAAACGCATGGCTACCTTTATGGGTTATGTTAAATATCTATCATTTCCATTGTTTGAGTTTATGTTTTCATCTTTTCATATACTCATTAAAATGTTTAATAACACACATTTTTGCCCTTCCTCTCTAATTTTTCCTGAGCCCTAGTTTTAGGGGTTGCACTGGGGTTAGATATCTCACAGTCACTCATTTTCTGCATTTTGACCAGCTGTGTATCTCTGTAATAGTCCCCATCTGTTGCAAAATGAGCTTCACAGATGAGAGGCGAAAGCCACATTTAACTATAAGTGTAAGCATACACATTTAGAAAACATAAATTTTACTGGTTTAGAAAACTCCCTCCTATTTGGAATTAGACAGCTGTTGATTACTCCCAAGATAAAAGTGTCATTATTTCACCACTGTAGATGTCCCACCACTGCAGTCACAATTGTGGTTCATAGGCGTTACAGATGGGTGGGATTGTTGTTTGGTTTTCTCCACTGACAGCTTACATAGCACCTACTAAAAGCCACTTTGCTGGGAGGCTTTCAAGTCTGATCCAACTAGAGTTTTCCAAGTTTTCTATTCAAAGTACATGGTGTCTTTATTACTAGGACCTTACTTTCAAATCCTGGAAGGCAACCAAGAATGTTAGCAATAGCCTACATTGATTGAGGAATCTCTTGGACTTCATAACTAACAATTCAAAAAGAGATTTATCATGTATGGTACTGGAGATTTTGTGAAGAAGTCCATGCATGTCTCTTGGGGGAACCCACAGAATACTCCTTCTTGGGAAGCAGGTAGGCTAACTTCAGAGCTTCACGTTTTCCTCTGCTCTTCCGAATCCAATCACCCAGTTACTACACATCCCTGCAACAGTACACCTACTGTAACCTCCCTGCACTCTACTTTGCCCTATCCCCAATAGAGCACACAGAGTTTTCCCTTCTAACTCTCTCCTTCAAGTCATTGCTTTTTCTAAGACCTCAACTCCAAAAGGCTCTTTCTGGGACCCCACAGTCCAATCTAACTAGAGAAGAAAGTAGGCTAACTGCAGATCTTCACCTCCCTCCTCTCCTCCAAATCCAATCCCCAGTCTCTTCCACAGCTTTGTAGAAGACTTCCTACTATAGTCTCTCCTCATGCTCTGCCTCCATTCCCAGAAGATAAAGCAGATTCTGGTGAAGCACCCTGCCTTCTTCCCTCTTGTGGACACCCCAGGCCTCCTTCCTAGCCCATCTTCATTACAAACAAGCTCTAAAGGCCTATCCACATTCTTAAGTGTCAACTCCCGACACCCAGAAACATATTTTGCATGCAACCACAGGGACCACACCTCTCAGAATCCCAGAAGAATTTACCAGGCAGCACACAGCTACCATACTCTCCTAAGAACCAGAAGTGAAACAGAAACCAAGAACAAATACCCACCCAACAAAGACAAAGCCAGATATCAGCACCTAGAATTACACCACACATGATGCAAATTTTATATATAATAAACATATACATGTATTTGGGTAAACCTATCATAATTATTCTCCATGTCTTTTCAAATATTCTCAGTATTCTTTATTCCTCCTTCCTTGGTCTCCCTTTATCTTGACCTCTCTCCCCATTCCCCACTTACAGCCCTCTCTCATTTTTTTCCATTTACTCCTTCATAACATCTGTGTTCTAATACATATTGATAGATCATGTCCCCTAGACATGACAGGAAAATGTACCCATGGACACTCAACAATATGATTGCCTGAACAAGAACAACATAATGAGATCACCAGTTGGCATGCCAATACAGAGAAAATTTCACATAGTTCTACTCCAAGAAGAAGATGAATGGCTGCTGAGAGGGAGAACCTGTTGCCTCCATGAATGAACTCCCATGTAGTTTTCTGCTACCAACTGATCAGCCCTGGGCACTTGTGAATAAGAGCAAAGCTAAATGGACTCAATAGGTTATGTATACATGTGTGAATATATACAGATACGTTACATTTATATGTACACATACACATGCACATACATGTGTATATACATGTAACAATAATACTAAAGAGGAGATCTTGAATTTTGGAAGAAAAAGGGAAAGTTAAAGGTGGGGGAGATTACTGAGAGTGATGCAGATGCAGTGCTCAAATATGATGCAATGTTAATCTCTGAACACTTAATATTTATAGTAGTGTCTTTATCGTTTGTTGATTTCTTCAAATAAATGTTTGGTCTAGCCCCATTACAAATATTGTCCATTATCTATTACTTTGGTAATATTTAAAACACATTAACAAAACATTATGAAAAATGAAAAAGTACTTACTAAGCTCATAGTGTGTGATAGATGTCAGGTCCAAAAGAAACTCAGGACAAATGGCTAAGTGTGGTGCCTATTATCATACCAAAGTTCAAACTCAACTCCAGGCTCCTCACTCAGCATCACAAGAACCTGTTACAGATCTTCTCATCCCACCCAGTTCCCTAAACTTCTCCAGCTCATGGGTTTTCCTTCCCATAGCTTCTTAGTCCTATATAACTCTACCATTTCTACCATATGTGCTCTCTCTCTCTCTCTCTCTCTCTCTCTCTCTCTCTCTCTCTCTCTCTCTCTTTCTCCCTGCTTTGGCTTTAAGTTCTCTCTTTATCCTCTTGGTCTCCTTTTTTGGCCCTTCTCTCTTGCTCTTCCTCTCACTCTCTCCTCTCATGGCCCAGTTGAGACTACTGGTTATGTCTAGTCTACTACTTTCTCTTCTGCAGTGGACTCTTTTAGATGCCTCTGGTTATACTCTCTCATATCTACAATAAAATCCTTCCCTTCAACCATACCTTGGAGTGCCCATGTCCTCGCTTTATACAAGAGGTATGTTGCAGTTGCTGCAAATGAGTAAGCAAAATAAAAACACAAGACTTTGTGGAATTTTATTAAGAAGTATACAATAAATTAAGAAAAATGCATGTGAACAAAGTAATTTGATATTGTTATTGGTGTTGGGGTGAGGAATGGAATGAAAATTATGGTAGATAATGTAAAGAATGAGAAAACTGTATTGAATAGTCAGATAATAGCAAAACCAACATTTACATATGAGAATTCACTGACCAGGAATTAATCATTTGGTAATCAAGAGGAAAAGAGTGTTCAAAGATGAACAGCAACTGTCAAAGCCCTGAGGAACAAACAGAATTAGTATATCTGATGATTAGAATGTATCTACAACTAAAGTAGTTAAATGATACATGTGATAATGTCAATGCGTTTGGAAAACATGTCCCTGAGTAAAAGATTACTTACCCAAAACAACTTGTAGGATAGAGGATTAAGATTTGATGGTGAGTGGAAGCACAGCAACTAGATCAGAATCTACTACCAAGGCATAAGGGACATAGTGGAGATAAAGAGAAATAAATCAGCAATACTGCTTGTAAATACAATACTTCAGATTTTTATTTAAGCTGATGTTTAAAAAAAGGGGAAAATCTGGGCAGACTTTTTTAGATATTAGTCTAAAGCAAAATGCCACAGCATAGTCATTAATGAGAAAGATGAAGCTAGTGTATATTTGGAGTTATGCTATTATAATAAAATGAATGTGCAATATAATATCCCTTCCCAGTGACAAATCACTTTGCACATTTAGAGCTTAATGAAAGAAAAGATCTTTACTAAAGCATCTGGCCTGCTGAGGCTAAGGCCCAATTAAGAATCGGCCTTGAACAGAAAATTCTTACTAACTCATACACACTTTAGGTTGACATACTCCACAAACTCTGTCATCCTTAAATCTCTTTCCAGTCCTGACCCAGGTTATACTTCAAACAATTTAAACACAGATAGAAGACTTCACAGAAAAGAAGTTAGATGTTGCTAGAATTATTTTTAAGTATATCAGTATTGTTCTTTTTGAAATAGTTGTTAGACAGATTCATCCTGCCACATGGCACAATTAAGTATTTCCTGATAAGATCACAGAACTGCCCAGCAAAGGTATGTCCTTGAGGTTGGGAGTTAGATCCTTTATGGCGGATTGTAAATTAGGGCTCTCTCCTTTGTCAGGGCCATGGAGCCTAAGGGTTAATCAATCCTGGTGAATAAATATTTCCAGCCTACCTTCAGTTTCTCGTATCTCTAACAAGCCTGGTTTGCAGACCACTTATCTTTGGAGTATGTTGGAGGCAGTGCTCCTAAATTCCACTTTTGTGACTTAATGTCTCCTAAGCAAATCTATTACTAAATTCTTTATAACTTTAATTTTACTATTTTGAGTTTGTTCTATACCACTATGACCTTATTTGGGTACCATTTGTTCCTAATTTATAAGCTATACTGCAGGCAAATATGATGCAAATGAGATCCATCACATAGATATATAAGTTTAACGTCAGAGGAGCATTTTCTGAAACTGTCTTCTACTTCAAGGAGTGTACCACATTCTGAACTGTTAGTTTCCTGTGTACATTTAAAGGAGTACATAAGTGAGAAATGATTTTCTACCTGGTGGTGGATTGTTTGTGATTCATCGTAATATTTTTGGCTTTCAATTCTACATATTAAATATGAGTCACACATATCCCCACAATGTCAGGGAGAAAGCAGGCTGATGACAGAGAAATAATTTAGGTTCTAGAAGGAATAGATTGTTGAGATGTATGTATTGTTTGGCTTTTAAATGATTAAGGAATACATGACTAATGTATTTAGACATCTGTAGACTATCACAGTGCAAAAAAGAACAGAAGTCACAAATTATCTCAAAGCTGGGGCATATATATATAGAAGATACAAGGATTACAAAGTTCTGTTTAACTCAAGGAAGAATGTTCCAACAGTCAGAGTTATCTATGGTTAATCTGAGATATGAGGAACTCCCAGGTCTGGAAAATATGTAAGCAAAGGTTGCTTCTAATGTTGACGAAGCAACACTCTCAGAGTGACTTTTCAGACTCACAGTGAAGGGTAATGGTGTCGACCGGGTTTACCCTTCCCCAGTGAGAAATTCTTAGTACTTAGAGATAAAAAGAAAAAAAATCTTTAACTAGCACACAGTTGTAGCCTCTAGCTATTGCTTAAGGAGGCTCGACTCTGATCATAAATTTTCTATAGCTTATATAGGAATATTTACTATCATAATCTTGTCTATATGACCATCCTAGGGTGGTCTTTTCATCCACACGCCAAAGGAGATTTTTCCAAGACCTAAGCAAATTTTACAGAAGCTGAGATTTGCAGGTTTCTAGTTAGAACAGTTTTATCTTCAGCAAACAGAACTTGCTGTTTAAGCGGCCAAGAGCAGATGTACACCTTTTTCAGAAAAGAGGAAGGGGCAAGCCGTCTAACAAAGCACAAATCAGCAATTTAGTTTAAGCTTTATTGTCTTAGATCACAAACAGTTCTTTATTTTGTTTTCTTTTCTTTCAATTTCTATATAACTTAATATTTCCCAAGTAAGCTTGTTAATAATAATGTTAAAGCTTGGTATTTTCATTTTTTTCTTTGTTGTGCATTTGTTATGTGGATTTGTTTTTCTCTTTATGATTAGCACTCCAATCATCAGAACTCATGTACTTTGACTACATATTTTTCTTTTTACTTGTCTTTTTGAATTCAGAACTTTTGTTCACGGTTACATTATCTTCAGCCACAGAATCATTCGCAAAATCAAATCATAATAGGGCACATGAAAAACTTTCAGGCCTGATGGTCCAATCCAAAGAGTCAAGAAGTTGGATTTCCTTACTACAAACACTCCTCCATCTCCCCTTCTAGTTCTTCTTCTTGGCCTTTTATCTCTATTATCACTAGGCTTTTTTCCTGATTTTGCTGTTATTTCTCTTGAATTACAATGAGATGAATAAGCAAGCTGTTCTCTAAATGTGGTTTGTAAGTGCTTCACTGTTAAGAACACAGTGACTATTACCTTCTAGTGACCTCTTCTTGCACCTATTAACTCCTGTCCTTTTCACCACATCCTCACTTAAAGGCTGGTTTAGGGTCTGGTTCTTTGTGTAATCTAGCCCATGGCAATTAAGCTTATATGCTAGTATAACTACTTCCTCCCAATATAAACACCCATCCACTAATCAACTCTGCCATTTAATAAAGCCAACTATATATGAAGTTGAGTGGTGAAAGAAGACAAAGTCCCTGTGCATGTAAAACTTCCATTTTAGGAAGGAGAGGTAGTCAATGAAATGGAAAAGTAGGGGCTAGAGAGATGGATCAGCAATTATAAGCAAAGGACCCACATTCAGTTCCCAGAACCCAGTGTTAGGTGGCTCCCAACTGCCTATAATTCTAGCCCCAGGACACCTGGTGTTTCTGGCTTCTAACAGGCACACACAGTCATATGCACTTACCCACACGGAGACATATCAGAAGTACATATCAATAAATAATAAAATAAATCTTTAAAAAAACCCCAAACCTTTTAAAGTGAAAATGCAGGGGCTAGAGTGAAGTTCAGTGACAGAAGATATACCTCTATAACATGCGGGGCCTAGGCACTATTCCTATTACCAAAATTTTTCAGTTAGACTAAAGGACTAATGTTTCATTACCTAATATAGTACATGATGGGCATTTAATAACATGTTACAAAATTGATAAAAAAAACCTATTTTAATATTTTCTCCACAAAGTGTTTGTGAGATGATTGATATTGAGTTTAGTGAATCTTTCTACAATATGTACATAGATCAAAATATATTGCTAGTGAAGAGCTTAGGGAGTCCTGTAGTAGAGAGGGAAGAAAGATCAATGGAACCAGAGGAGTCAGGGACACCACAAGAATCAGGCCCACAGAAACAACTGACCAGGACTCCTGACGGTTCCCAGAGATCAGGGAGCTTGTAGGTCTGAAATAAGTTCTCTGCATACATTTTATGGTTGAGTAGCTTGCTGTTCTTGCCAGATTCCTAACAGTGGTGAAAAGATGCTGTCTCTGACTCATCTGCTTGCTTTTGTGACCCTTTTTCTCCTACTGGGTTGCCTCATCCAGCCTTGATGTACCTGTACGTACGTGCCTGATCTTACTGTAGCTTTTTTATGTCCCATTGGTTGATGTCTCTGGGCAGCCCACCCTTTTCTGAGGGGAAGCAAAGTGGGGGTGCAAATGGGGGAGAGGGGAGGTAGGGGAAGAGACTGGGGAGAGGAGAAGGAGGGAAAACTAGAAACTTCAGTCAGCATTTAATATATGAGAGAAGAATGTAAAATCCTGAACTTTTATGAAATAAGCTACAAGTTAATAGTATATGTTAGCAAGAGTTACAAATAAAATGTTGCGGCGAAGGTAACAACGAGTAACTAAAAGATGGCCACTAGTAGTAGAGTTTCCAGGATAGACATCCTTGAGATAATAGCATCGGAAAAAAATGAGTGACGTAGAACACCGTAACAGGGAAATACTGGGATGATACTAGGACACTGTAGACTCCACAGCTGAGTGGCTGCAGAGCATGTGCAAGGTTGTAGGTTTGTTTGCTAACATCCCACCCTTCAAAAAAAGAGGAAAGAGATAAGAAAAGGGGAATAAATGGGAAGGAAGGAGTCATAAAGCAGTGGGCAATGAATACTAGTGCTCAGCTAGCTTTTTCTTTTGTATAAAACACAAGACTTCAACCATTAAAAATGGTATTGTCCATAACTGAGGTTGATCTTCCTACCCCAAATGAATCTAATAATCTCTAATGGGCATTCCTAGAAGCTAACCTAAGCTATATAACACTTCACAGACATGCCCAGAAACTTGCCTCAGAGATGGATATTCAAGATCATATCAAGTTGAAAATATTAACTATCACAACACACCTCTGGTGAACGTGACACATAGATGTATCAATTTTAAAACACAACCTTTCTCACACTTAATAGGCTCATGGCTACCCCATAATATAAAATGCTTTAGGTCCAACTTCAAGTCCCCACTGTCTTTAGCAGGATTTAAACATCTGGAGGCTAAGTTTCATCACAGACTCTTGATAAAATCTACATACTTCCAATATAACATAACACAGTATAAACAGTACTGTTTCAAAAAGAAGAATGGAAGTACAAAATAACTGGAAAAAAAGCTAAAGTTTAACACATCAAAAACAAAATCTTATAACTCAGTGTTGAGTACCTGGTGTACAAAATGGAATTTTCAGGGCTCTAAAGGGTTCACGTAGGTTCCACTCATGCTACTGTTGTGCCTGTAGTATACATAGCCTCTGTGTACTTGTATCTTTTCTGTTAGGGACACATATAGTTCTGGCATTTAAAGCATCCTAGAGTCTCCATCGACAGACACTTCAGCTCAATGCAGCCCAATTTACAGCTCAATGCAGTGGTCTCTCCATAGCCTTATAGAGAATCCAAACTTGCTAAAAATTGCCTGGCCTAAGTGGATCCCTTTGACAGTTTCAATCATTCATCTTTAATACCTGAAAACCCAGTACCACATGAACAACGTTCCTATGTTCCCCTGCTAGATTGAGATGGAGAATGGCCCCCTTAGACAGCAATTGCAGAAATATTTGTTTGTTGACCCTGGAGAAGTGTTCCTTTAGTGTGCTGTCTAGCTTTTATGTGAACTTGACACAAGCTACAGTCATTTGAGTGGAGGGAACTTTAGTTTTAAAAATGCTGCCAAAATCAGGCTGTATGCAGACAAGCTTGTGGGATGTTTTCTTAATTAGTGATTGGTAGGGGAAAACTAAGTCCGTTGTGGGTGATGTCGTCCTTACGAAGGTTGTCCTGGGTTCTATATGAAAATATACTGAGCAAGCCATGATGAAGCAAGCCAGTAAATAGAATCCCTTCTTCATGCCTCTGCATCAGCTGCTGCCACCAGATTCCTACCCTGTTTAAGTTTCTGTCCTGATATCTTTAAATGATGAATAGCAACATGAAAGTATAAACCAAATAAATTCTTTCCTTCCCTACTTGCTTTTGATAATGGTGTTTCATCATGGCAATGGCAGCCCTAAGACAGATTGGTACCAAGATTGTCAGGTATTCCTATGAAAGACCTGAAATATTTTTTAGGGGAGGACTATAAAAGGACTTTGGAACTTTGTAAAAAAAAAAAAAAGCCATATAGAGTTAAATGCTTGATACGCTGTTCTGTTAGAGGTTGAAAAAGAAGAATATTGAGGACAATGCAGAAGATGGAACCCCAGCTTGTAAAGTTTCAGAGGGAAGTTTAAAGACTCTATCAGGGCCATTCATTATTTTGAATTGTTTCCTTAATTCTGGTCAGCTAGGACTAAAGAATCAGCTGTGGTTAATTAGATGCCAGATGTACTAAAGTAAAACTTTTGCTCTGCTGGAATGTTCAATGCTGGTTAGCTGCAGTTGAGAAGTTAGTGATGATTAAGAGGATCCCTGCATAATTGAAGTAAAATATCCTGAGAAGTATTTTCTCAGAAACAGCACATAGAATCTGTGTTCCAGAAATGGTCAAGGTTATACCTCATACTGACAGCAGAATATGTTATAGTAAGAGTAACCCAGATAATACTGATTTTGAAGAGGCATGAAGGGGTCATGGAGAGCAGGTGAGGTTTGGCACTCTGAGAACTCAGAAGAGGCCACTGGTGAAGGTGCACCCTCAGTGGCAGTCAAAGGGCCAGAATTAAAGGAGACATGCAAAAAAGTTGAGGCTTGGCACCATGAACAGAGCCTATGAGAGTGTTGGTGAAAGTGCATCCCAGTTTTAGCAAATGACTCCAGCATTTTGGAGATGCCAGTACCCTGGGATGACCACCAAGAACAGCACCACTATGGAGTGGAGCCATCCAGAGCCTAGAAAACAAGCTATGTGTGTTACAGAGAGAAGAGCAGGAGAAGTGACTCAACTTTCCCCACAGAGGAGCACAGAAGATAAGTAAATCCCAGATGTTAGATGTTGAATGATTTACATGTTTGGAGTTTAGTTTTCCTTTGATTCAATTGTGACCGTGCCCTGGTGCTTCCCTCTTGAAGAAGGTATTTAATTTATCTTTGATTTTACAAGAGCCTACAATTAAAAGACTATAAATTTTTAAAGACTTCGGATTTTAAAACCGATTGGCTATTTTAAAGAGATTGAACTTTTAATGTGTTTGAATTTGTAAAGACTGTGGGATTTTAAAGTTATTTATCGTTTTACTGTGAGATCTTGGGGATTAATAAGAGCAGAAAGATGTGGCTTAATGTGTTTGAGTGCCAATAATAAGCCTAACTGAGACACTTAGGCAATTTATCTTGGACTAAGAGTTCCTTTTTCATCATTTTTGGTTTAGAGTCTCAAAGGAATTTGCATTTTTACAAGTTGGTGGGCGGGTCTTATCCTCAAAGAACCTTTCCTGTTTTCCCAGTCCAAAGCATGCCTTGGCTACAATTTTAAACTTGCTTGGGTTCTTTTTCTGTAATGTACACTTTTTTTGTTCTTTATGCCCCCTATGCTACTCTTTTTGATTTAGACATGTAAGAAAGAAATGAGTAATAACCATGTTATAGCCTGAATGCTATCTTGTCCTGGAATTTCCTCTTAAGATATCAGTCCATTTCTTTTCAATACAGCTGCATTAAAGTTCTCCAGATCTGATGTCTAGTCCTGGTTCTCAGATTGACTGTATATAGAATCCCATAGATGGAGAAACCAAGGTATTACAAGAGAAAACTAAATGTAAGCAATATCTTTCTACTAATCCATCCCTACAAAGGGTAAAAGAAAGAAAAGTTCAACACAAGAAGGAAAACTACACCCAAGAAAAAGCAAGAAATTAATCTTTTCACAACAAACCCAAAAGAAGAGAAACACACAAACATAATTCCACCTTTGGCAACAAAAATAACAGGAACCATTAAACTATTTTCATGGACTTCTCTAGCACAAAATATAGGATAGTCCATATCCCTCAAAGCGTTTCCAAAGGTTTTAAAGCACATGCTCTGGTTTATCACAGCAACAGTCCCGTTTCTTACTACCACTTTGTTGAATTAGTTACTTTTCTCCTCGTTCTGACAAAATACCTGAAACAGTAACTTGAGGAAGAAAGGGTTTATTTGGCTCACAAGTCTAAGGTATAGTGAAGGTATAGTGGGGAAACCATGGTGACAGTACTTGAGGCAACTTGTCACCTTAAGTCTGTAGTCAGGAAGCATAAACAATTGCTAGTTCTCAGCTTGGCCCCTTTTTGTTGTTCAGTTCAGAACTCCAATCCATGGAATGGTGCTTCCCAGTTAACATGGGTCTTTCCAGCCTAATTAACATAATCTAGATAATTTCACACAGGCATACTCGGAGGGTAAATTAAGTTAGATAATCTTTTACAGGCATTTACAGAGGCTTGTCTGTTAGATGATCATATTAAGCTAACAGTATTATCACAGTACCAGAGGTGTTAGAATATGCATATGGTTTTTTTCTATCTTTATTTTTCATTTTGGTGATGGGAATGGAACACAGTAATTCCCTAACAAATAATATTCTCTATCTTTAGAAAGAAAAGTGTAACTTATTACCAATGGGGAACTTAAGAAAGCACTAATAACCAATATTGATAATCTTGTCTATGAGCATAATTTTTCAATGCTAAGGATTTCATCTCTTGTTTCTCTTTTATGAAACCTAGCATTCGCTTATGTGTTGATAGGTGTAATGAAGCTGTGGTAGTGAGCTGGGTCTCAATAAGTTTTAAGGAGCCCTATTATATGTGGAGTACATGGAGTACTCAGACTCTGAACTTTGTGCTGAGGCAGAAAGTAGAATATATGCTCAACAGGGAAAAAATACCATCTATTAACAACTGAAAAGTACTGAGTGGGAGGGTCACTGAGCCCTGATGACAAAAGATTGGGATGACACCTAGGGAGCCAACTTAATAGCTTGTCAAATAGGTTTGCTATGTGTAATGGTGCCAAGTGACCACATCTTAGAAAATGTGACACATCGGCATATACAAAACCCTTGAACAACATGCTAGCTAATTGAATTTTGCTTTAGTAAGTCAGAAGGCATTTTGAGATCTTGTAGAGTCTCTGGGCTTATTGTGAAGAATATTAACTATGGAGACATGAATACAAAAAAAAAGTTTCATTCCTTTTAATTCAGCAAAATCTTATTTTTAATAGCAGCCTCTGCAATAGCCAAGTAAAACTAGAGGGACAAAGAAACGGAAGCTGACTATAATGGGGGTATATTTTGGAGAACTCAGGGGAGGAGGATGAATATGATGAGAATACATTGTACAAAATTCTCAAAGAACCAAGGAAATTCACTTTAGAAGCTTACAGTTTAACAAAGTAGATTGACATTTATAGGATAATTTATTACTGAAGGAACTGTTCTCATTCTACAAGGTAGGCATAGAAAATTTCTGAGTAATTTATTCCTAGAGGAATGTTGGAGAATTTTTCATGTTTTAAACTGACTTTCAAGTGAAAGTTGTAATTCTGGATATATAGAAGGGGGAACAAGGACATTTCAGAATAGGGATACAGTATGAGCAAAGGCAATGAGTAGGAAAGGAAGGTCGATATTTAAGGTATATTAGCCCATCAGCTGAACCCTTGTTTCCAATGATATGGTATGGAAGTCAAAAAAAAATAAGACTAAAACTAACTTGGGAACAAGTTTGGCACTGGAAGGAACTGACAATGTTCTGAGTCTATCATGGAAACTATTTGTATTCTTTAATTAAAATTAAAATATATTTCCACAACTTCCCTCCCTCCCTTATCCAGTCCCTCTATTGTCCCCTTCCCATTCCTTCTTTTGGGTTCATGATTTGTCTTTATTGTGGTTGTTACATATAGGTACATAATATTTAGACATTTACATGTCTTTACATACAAATATAGAAATGGAACCAACCTACTGACTCCATTTAGTGTTGCATATACATGCAAATATATAATAATATATAAAATATATTTTTAGGAGTTACTACTTCATGTTGAATAACCATTTAGAGGGCTCATGTCTGGTGAAAAGTAATCCTGCCTCCCTCAGCAGCCTTTGATTTCATATAACTCTTTATCTAGTAATGGAGTCATGTGAGATTTTCTCCATACATTTTGGCATGTCACCTAGTGCTGACATTGTTCAGGTATTGTTTAAGCAGCCATATTGAAGATTCCTTGATGCAAACTACACTTGTCTGAGGATATTTAGAATACAATTAATAATTAAACTGTTTTCATGAAGTGACAATAGTAGGTCCTTCTCTAAGACCTTTTTACCTGATAAATGTAACTCTCATTTCTCACCAGAGAGGTTTCTCTTTGTATCAAATGAAGAGTATCACAGAAAACCACAACTAGCCAAAGTATAGAGTATAACTCATCTTGGAGTTCTCAGCCTTAGTGGATACCTCTACAACCTAACTCCTGGAACTAAGACCCAGGGAACATTTTGGAAGAAGGGGCAGAAAGATTGTGATAGTCAGAGGAATTGAAAATCTGCGGTGAAATTTGGAGAAGCTACATAAGTAATTTTGCCACAATATGACTGCCTAAATATGACCCAAGGAATGACAATTTTAACAGACATGCTGACGTACAAGGGGAACATCTCAAAGAGTGCTGCTAGGCAAAGAACTAGGGATAACTAATGACTGTTGAGAGCAGGAGAATTAGTCTTTCCCATGGATGAACCTCGTAATTGACTAAACAATTCGAAGTGCTTGTCCCTGAAATAGTATACACATGAGCAACACTAAACAGACTGTACATATTTGCACATAAAATATTAAGGAAAAATTTATTATAGCACTAGACACATATGAGTTTAGGTTTTCAGTGCCAGGTATGTCATTCTGCTGAACAGGCTTTAAGTTCAATTAGACAGCTATTGGTTTACAACCAAGATACAAGTGCCATTCTTTTTTTTCTTTTTTTTATTGGTTATTTTCTTTATTTACAATTCAAATATTATCCCCTTTCCCAGTTCTCGCCCCCCCAAAACCCTGTATCCCATCTCCCCTCCCCGGCTTCTATGAGGGTGTTCCTTCGCCCACCCACCCACTCCTGCCTCCCTGCCCTCGAATTCCCCTACACTGAAGCACCAAGCCTTCACAGGACCAAGGGCCTCTCCTCTCATTGGTGCTTGACAAAGCCATCCTCTTCTACATATGCAGCTGAAGCCATGGGTCCCTCCATCTGTACTCCTTGGTTGGCAGTTTAATCCCTGGGAGCTCTGGGGGTCTGATTGGTTGATATTGTTGTTCTTCCTATGGGGTGGCAAACTCCTTCAGCTCCTTCAGTTCTTTCTCTAAATTTCTCCACTGGGGACCCCTTTGGGGACCCCATGCTCAGTCTAATGGTTGGCTGTGAGCATCTGTCTCTGTATTTGTCAGGCTCTGGCAGAGCTTCTAAGATTACATCCTTGGGGATATCCTGCTGTGTTGGTCATTGTAGTGTCTCATATGCATAATAACTGGGTAGAATTGTTGATTGCTTTTCTCTTGGCAGCTTCTTTAAGCCTCCTTTTAATTGCTCTATCCTGTAAGTATATGAATGTCTCTAAGATACTGTGGTGGTTTGTCTGAGAGTGACTCCCATAATGTTAGAATACTTGGTTCCCAGTTGGTGGAAATGTTTGAAAAGAATTAGTAGGTGTGGTCTTGTTGGAAGGGGTATGCCACTAGGGGAAGGCTTTGCCATTCCCATTGTTTCTCTCTCTGCCTCTTGCTTACAAATCAAAATGCAAGCTGTTGATCCAGCTGTTGTTCCAGCTGTTCCTGCTGCCATACCTTTTCTACACCGTTGTGGCAATACATTACGATAAATATCTCTTACATTGTAAGAAACTGGAACATTTTCTGGAACTCAGAGTCATAGTTAATAATTCATCTTGGATTGTTTAAGGCTACTATCATACTGTGTACACAGCCTGTCTATTTAACATATTTTTAAGGGAACAATACAAACTAAACACTGCCTTGTATTTTCCATCTAATCAACTTTTATGGTCTACCCTAATTCATAACTGTAATCTTAAAATTATATACTTGTTCTTGTCCCTGTCCCAGAATAACATGTGTGTGTTATTTGCTGAAACAGTAAACACAAAGTTTTAAACAACTTTCTAAAACTATCCTTATATGGGTGTTTGTGGGTATTGATAGATAAAGTGTGATGTTGTAATACTGCTTATTATGTGTGTCAGTTGAGGTCACTTGGAGCCAGTGATTTAATCCATTTTAAAACTCTGTTAATAATTTCCATAAAGTATCCCTCATTTTGTCCCCATGTGATGCTTTCTGTGCTATTCAATAAAGTCAAGCCATTTATTAGAGACACAGACAAAGACATACAGGAACAGACACAAACAAGACACAGAGACAGTTTCACAAGACAGTCTTCAGGCAGGCACAGATTGGAAGTCATATAACAGATAGACAGGGGACAGAATATACAGAGAACATGAAGTAGAGAATTCAAATATGGACTCACTCTTGGTTAAATGACTCCATGAGGAAGAGTTTTTCTTTCCTTACTGAGATATTGATGCATTATTAGTGACTTATAGTTCATCACCAGTACATTTTATCTATGTACTCCACTATGGACTTAAACTCCCTGAAACCATAAACCCAATTAAATCCTTTTTTTTATAAGTTGCCTTGGGCATGATTTTTGTCATAAAAGTAGAAAGGTAATGAAGACAGATAAGAAGCTATTTTTAAAATGAATATTATTTGGTTCTGAAGAGCATTACTAATAGCTCTAAAGATTGTTACATGAATATTCAAATATTGGAACTATGAGAAATATCTAGTACACTGTAGGGCAATTCTCTGAATCAGAGAACGGAATTCATCCTCAGGGGATTAGTATGTTATTGCTGCAGCTCCACTCTTTCCCTCATTGGTAAATATTAAGGGGGCTCCAATTATGGGCTTTTCTGAAAATAGTTTTGGAGGCAGCCATTGCAACAGAGACCCATTTTTCATCAGGATAATGGTTGTCAATTTGTCCTGGGAATCCTATTAAGCTGATAGCAAAGTGGGAATGATTTATTTTTGATTAGCCATTGAATACTGGACTGGGTAAAGGGGGTGACAAGAATGTCAGGTTCTTTTCCTAAAGTTTTTAGGGCTCTGTCCCTGCCATTTTAAATCATATTAGTGAGTGCATTCACCTTACTTAGAACTCAGGGTGTGCCACCCATTGGGGTGTGGAGCCATTCCAGCATCTCCTGGAGTTGATATAGTACACAGTGTGGTTATACCATCAGTCTAATTTATCTTGGACTTTCAATCAAATGGATATGTTTGATACATGAGTTTACTCTATATTTTACGCTGCTAAGATTTTTGTTACTCATTGCTCTCTTTGCCTTGAACAAAATTCTCCATTATTTCTCCTTCATGTCTGCTATGTTTCAGCTTAAGATCTTTTAAGGAAATCTCATCCAACATTTTCTTAATCAAATATATAATGGTATTCAGTAAGGTCTCCTGATACCTCTTCTAGTGATGTTTCTGTTCTCTATTTTGTAAGAATGAGGTTTAAAAGTCTACTCTAAAGTCACAGAAATGAAGCACAAGTGACTGGAGAGCTTGAGGAAATATTCATTCCCAATCATTATAACTCGCATTCATTTTTTCACATATTTTATACACTAAACATAATGAGAAGTTTGTACATGTACTGAGGTAGAACAGTCTACAAACTCCCTAAAGTGGAAAGAACTGAAGGCCATAGCCTAGTTTTTACTCTAACTATATTATTTTTTTAATTAAGAAAATGGAATATAACTTGGAGATATATAGATTGTATACATGTTTGCTTGTATATTTATAATTTTAGAAATATAATAAGACATTAAACATGTAAGTACTTACTATTAGGAGAACTACATGCTTGTGAGAAAGGGAAATGTTTTACTGTTTAATGGTTAAGTGTATATAGACAGGAAATAGATATATTTAACAGAAAGCATGTCATATAAATAAACTCAAATTATCAATAAAAATCAGTACAGTCCTTAGTGTCTCAGGCCTCACAGAACACAGATAAGAACATTCCCATTCACTCCAAGTGTTAGTGGGAAGCTGGATGTTTGCTAAGAAAAAATGTTGTCTTACAGATTATTAAATGAGGAAAGGGATTGGTAGAGAAAGAGGATGTGTGTGTAACTATTTCAATTTCAGGTGGCTTTCAGAGCAACTGAATATTTGTGAGTCATCATGCTTTCTCAATTGCTAATCTTGAACTGAGCCCCAGAACTGAGATAACCATATGATTCAAAAATGTTCTTTCATGTGTGAAACCTCAAAGTTACAACTCTTATGCTAATGACAAATAACAGTCCCATATACCAACATGAAACCAACTTTCCTTTTTTTTTTTTATCTACAATAGGAGATACAGAGTGAGATACCCTGGAACCAACATTGTAGCTGTAAATGTCAATAGATCTCTGAATTGCAGATTTGCTATACAGTGTCCCCAGAAAGTATAAATGCATTCCATATTTCAACCCAAACCTTTTATTTATTTTTCAGCATGTTGTGCTTTGAATAAGGGTGACCCTCATGGGATCATCTATTTGAATGCCTAGTCATCAGGGACTGGCACTACTTAGGATTAGGTGGTATGACATGGTTGGAGTAGATGTGGCATGGTTGGAGGAAGTGTGTCACTGAGGTGGGCTTTGACATTTCAGAAGCCCAAACCAAGCCAAATGGTTCTCTCTTCCTATTGCCTGCAGTTTCAAATATAGAGCTCTCAGCTGTCTTCCTAGCACCATGTCTGCCTGAGTGCTACCATGCTCCCTTACAAACAATAATGGAAATCTGAAAATAACCTGAAAATGTAAGCAAGCCCCACTGAAATGCTTTGTCTTGTAACAATTGCCCTACTCATAGTATCTCTTCACAGCAATAGAACACTGACTAAGATAAAACATATGTACATTCTTATTTACACATGTGGGAGCAAAAGTCAATCACAAAAGAATTCCTCTTGTTTGTGTGGCAAAGTGAACTAATTATCCAGCCAACTTTGAGGATCTTTTTATACTCTGTATTTTCTGTCTCCAATAATGAAGGTTCCTTCTATCTCCTTCTAGACTACCTAAATTTTGTTTATTCTCTGAGAATGAACTGAAACTTTCCACATTCTAGGAACTTTTTCTATCCATCCCTAATATTTCTCATATCTGGCTATTTAAAGTTTATTATCTATATTAAGCACTTGAAATTTCTTCTCTGGATGATTTATAGAGCATTCTGGATTAGCAGACATAGTGTAGTCTCTGAAATAGAAAAGATGAAGACAGTAGACTATACCAACTATTGGCTATACTTTGAGGTTAATAAAAAGGCTGTTATCAGTCTCCATTGACCATGGGCAATGAATACAGTTGAATAAGTTCCAAAATAATGATAAGTTCACTTTATAATCTATATATAATGTAGAGTACAATTATGTCCTTCATGCTATAGAAGACATCAATCTGGACACATTGATAATGATTTTTTTTAGTTAACCTTCAATTTGAGAGACTTAGAAGCAATGAAAACCAGTGGACTTGGTATGTACTATAAGTCTTATTCTCCCACTACAGAGAGAGAATGAGGAAAACTTGTTTTGCTACAGAGAAAGAGGAAGTAGACAATAAGGAGAAAAGCCAAAACACCATAAATTTCATAAACAAAGAGTACAGATTACAGTTTAACATTCAATTCTTGTTCTTTTCCTATGCGGAAAGTAGTATAGACCTATTATAATACAAATTATGGAGTATCCTGGAGAAAGTTGTAAAGCTCTCCAAAGCTTTCAGGGAGACCCATAAAATGGACCCAAACTCTCCAAATTACCATCTTGCAAAATACTCATTTTTCCTTACTGGAGATTTTATGATCAAAGTCAATGTCATGTTATACATTAAGATGAACCCAAAGCCAACTAATAAACTAATTGATTAAACAAATATTAAGCCATTGCCATGTTCCTAGCTTTTAGCATTGAGTATTTATTAGTAACCAGTGAAAAGAAACTTGGTCCTACTATAATAGTATTCACATTCTAGAGAAGGCAAATAGATTACAAGCAAACAAATTTAGTAGAATTTATGACAGAAATGACACAGACTGTTACAAACACTATGAAATTTGGTAATGTGATAAAAAATCATTTGTGGTTGAGAAGCTTCTATGAATAATGTTATAGACCGAATGATTGTGTTTTCTTCAAAATTTATTTGTTGAATCCCTAACTTCTAATTTACCATGTTTAGAAATGAGGTGTGTGGGCAGTGATTAGGGATAGATGAAGTCATACAAAAGGAACTCTGGTATGGTAGAATTAATCTCCTTAGTAAAAATAGCATTAAAGAAGCTTTCTTTTGTTATTTCTCATTGTCAAAAGAGTGAAATCGTGGCCATCTACAAGTGCATTGTAAATATCACCTTTAATCAAACAAGCGGGGGCCCCCCCGACCTTTTTTATCCTGCTATAGAATTTTGATACAGGTTGCGAATGTCTATTCTTGGTTGTGAACTTGACTACACCTGAAATTTAACTATAACCCAAGAGGCTGGTTTGACCTATGAGGGATTTTTCTTAATTAAATTATTTGAAGTGTGAAGACTCTCCCTAATCTAATTTTTTGAAGTGGGAAGATCCACTTAAATCATGCCACACCTTCTGATGGCAGCACAGGAAAGAAAGAAAGAAGCACTTGCTCTTTGCCTGTTTGCCTTCACTCTCGAAGGCATATTCATTCTTTCACTAGCATTAGAGACTCCTTCGTTGGGATTCTGGCAGATACTGAAAAGTATCTGAGATATCCAGCCTTGTGGACCAAGAAACTTCTGGATTCTTGGACCTTCCACTGGTTAACAACTATTGTTATATGAGCTGGGCCATTAGTGTAGAAGCCACTCTAATAAACGCCATATACTTATTCTTTCAGCTCTGTCTTCTAGAGATTCCTGACTAATTAAGTTGATATTTTCTTATTGCAGATCAAGTAGACTAATGTACATGCAACTGTGTAAGAAGGCATCTTTTACAAGTGATGTTTGAGATAGATCCAAAAGTTTCAGTGGAACAGCCATGTGTGTGTTGTGGTAAAGAGCATTGCAGGCATAGAAAAACATAGAGCTCAAAAGCAGTAATGGAATTGATGCATTTGAAAGAAAGAAAGGCCAATGTGATCAAAGAGCAAGTAAGGGAAATTGATAGAGCTTGAAGTTGGAGAGACTGGCACAGATAAGAACATGCATGTAGAAAGTAGTTAAACTCAGGAGTCAGAGGCATGTGGATCTCTGTGAATTTGAAGTTAGCCAGGTCTATTCCAGGGCAGACAAAGTTACACAGTGAATGAAACACTGTCTCAGAAAGCAAACAAAAATAAAGTAGTTGGGAATTTTAAAGCAGAAAGTTAATATATGATCTCATCCAAAATTTAATAAAATGACTATGGTTTCTGTAAGAAAGTGACATAAAACAGAAAGAAAGGACTAGGTGAGGGATTATTTCAATAGTTCAAGTGATGATTAATAGCAGCAATAGCAGACATAAAAAGTGATTGAGTTGTTTATAAAATGACTAGTTTTAAATAAAGGTAGCTTATTAAATAACTAGATATTATCTAGGTTTATAATTTAAGAAACTGATAAAATGATGACTAAGATTGATGGAGATCCCACATTTTGGTGTCACTGAGTCTGAAATGTGTATTAACACTGTAATCAAAAGTATCAAGTAGAAAATTGCATATGTAAATCTTAGAGTTCCCTGGAAAGATATTGTCTGTCCCCTGCCCACTTTCTACTCGCTCACAGTATTACCCATACTTTCTACAATTTCAAAATAAAATTATACTGTCTACTTATCAGATATTCTCAGAGTTCAAAATTAGTTTTAATCTCAACTGAAGATAAAAGAAAATTATCCCGCCCAACAAATTGTAACAAATGACTTGAACAGAAAAGGCTTGTTTTCCATGCTCTCTAGAACTAAAATTAAGTTTCCAACACTGAGCCAAGTGTGTTCATGCTCACCTTTAATCTCAGCATGCAGGAGGCAAGGAACGTGGATTTCTGTGAGTTCTAGGCCAGCCTGGTCTACATAGTGAGTTCCAGGACAACCAGGGCTACACAGAGAAACCCTATCTGAAAACAAACAAACAAGCAAAAGGTATGACACTAAGATTTCATATACTTAACTACAAGAAAACCTTTATTTCACTGTTGGTTGGAGGATTGACACTAATAACAGTGTATCATGAACTCCAGTGTAGAGGTTCTAATGTACATGTAATAAGCAGGGCCTCATACCAGTTATCACAACTAAGCTGAGAGGTAAACAGTGGCGAGGTGCCTACTCTGGAATCTCTGGTTGGGGAAGGTAATGCCAGCTTATGTTCTATGTACCTCCACAAAACGGAGATAATGGAAAACTTTGGCAGAAGTTGAGGGTAGAGAATGATCTGTACAGAGGCTAAAACAGTAGGTATTTGTTTTCTAAAGCTTCATGTAGTTAGTGGTATTATATGATAAAGTTTTTGTCAATGAGTGGTGTTAAGAATTCTGGAAAATCTGATATACATGCTTAATGAAAATGGACATAATAAATAAATAATATTTAAAAGATAAATGGGTGACTTACATAGCAAGTTCCATGCTAGCAAGGGCCCCATCACAAGGCACTGTCTCAAGAAAAACCCAAACAAAACAAAAATAAAGAACATTAGATCGGTGAGCACCATCTTTTCCACCATTCTGCCTTAGCTAAAGCTATGATGGCTGAAGCAGCAGTTATACTTTTGTGTTTGCAAGGAAGATACCAAGAGTATCTTAATGATTTTGATTCTGAAAAGTGTTGAGCTATTCGTTAACTACTAACCATTCATTCTGAGCAGGTGAAGAACCCCTACTTGTTTAAAACATTATTCTGTGGATCTTATTTATAGCCAAATGCAATTCTAACAGATCTGTTAGTGTAGGGAAAGAATTCATCACAGGTCTACCTGAATATAGGTTTCATATTCTCACCCATATCCTATACCACTTGTCATGTTAGGAACAATTTATTAGAACCATATACTACTATAGACTAAAAAAAAGTTCTATGGTGCAGACATTTTGTGGTATGGAAATGTGAAAACTCAGGTTACAACAGAAAGAATATGGTTGTGCTATATAGGCAAACTGAAGACAAGAAGATATACAGAAGAAGATAGAGGGGGAAAGCGGTGTATTCCTTTTGCTCCAACAATCTGCCATTTGTTCTCATGCCTCCTATGTTCCATTCACTTCTGAAAGAACTGTTTTCATTTCTCCTTCCTAAAATCCAGCATCTGAAATATCTCTAGGTCTGGAATACTTGCTATAGAAGATGACGTTAGAGATATGGTACCAGCAGCAACAGTAGAGATTGAAAAAAGTAGCTGCCTTGTTGAAATCTCCCAGTAGGAGTCAAAATCTTTCGTGTAGAAAGATAATCCCCAAAAGAAATCACAGAGAGCTATGCTACAGAGCTCTTTAAAAATCTTCAGAGTCATCCTGGGCATAAATTTTTTAAAAGTCCCTGATTCAACCTGCATCCCAGCCAAATCACCCAACCGAGCATTACTTCATTTTATTTTCTGACTGGGCTCCACACAGTTATCCTTAAAATTGCATCCACTCTGGTTCTATCCTAGCTGTTAGACCCATTGTCCTTACTAGCAATCAAAAAAGTTTAAATTCCCAGTATATTAGGAGTCCGAATTACTCTATTCACATGAAGAAAACAAATAGCAGCAAATAGTGGTAACAATATGGACAAAAGGAACCCTTATACCTTTCTGCTGGGAAGTGTCCTGGTTTAGCCATTAAGAAAATCAATATGGGGTTGAGAGAATAAAGGGGGTAGAGATGGGAAGAACTAGTGAATGTTTGGGCACCATTTTCAGGGTTCTATTCTTTTAGGTTGTAACATCATCACGACAAACTTCATTTTTCAAAATGAGGATTATTTCTGAGTCAGATCATGGCTTCAGCTGCAAAAAGTCATTAATTCTAAACTGTGAATTAGTAATTGAAAAGCAGAAATCCATGTCCTGAAGGAATATGAATTCTAATAAGAAAAAGGAAGAATACATTTGAAACACAGGGCACCACTCTAAAAATGCGTCATCTAAAAGAGAAAACTGAAAATTCTGAGAGACAGGAAGAGACAAAGAGAAGGGGAGTGTGGAAGAAAGGGGGTAAGGGAGGTCATCCGGAAGTCTGTAGATATTTGTTTTTATTTTACGTTTTTCAATGTGCAATTTTGCTTTGAAACCTTTTTCCTGTGTTTAAGAAGTCTTAACTAGAGTCTCAGAAGGTAGAAGGGTTTGGCTAGTGAGATGGCTTGCATGCAATTTTAAAAAAGAAATGAAAGCAAAATGGTGAATAACTAAGGATTCATCTCAGCAGTGGTAACATAACAACCTCCAGCTCCCCCTACCCTGGATATCCTAAAGTGATCCTTGTCAAAATTCTTTGAGGTATTGCATGCCTAGTCAATAAATTATCATTCTAATCATGTTAAAGAAAATTTCAATTGTTTATAGTCACAAACACCCAAATAAAGGACATAGAATCTGATCAATACAGCTCTCTACTCTCTCCCCTGACCAATTGTATTTAGTATATAGGAATGTTTTCATAAAAGTATATAATGCACTTGGGCACATTTCTTTTGTATCGAGCATACTCTACATTTTATCATTTGTCCTTTCCCATTTGTCCTCTTTGGTGCCCCAGACAGTTTTATTTCTATTCTTATGTCATGTGTGCATGTATATGGTTATGTACCCACTTATATAAGATCTAATAATTACAAATGAAAGAAACCTTGATAATTGTCTTTGTAAATCTTACTTAATTCAATTAACATGATTGTCTCTGGTTGTGTCATTTTTCTGCAAGTAATTAACCTCGTTTCTTTTGTTAAGGCTGAGAATTCTATTGCTTATATATACCACACCTCTATATCTACATCACTATTGGAGGACAACTAGGTTGGTCACATGACGTGGCTACTATTAATAGTATGGCAAAAATATTGATGTGCATTTATCTCTTTGATATGTTGCCTAGAAATCCTTTGATCAAATAACTGAGAGTGAAATAGTTGGGCCATATGATAGATTTAGTTTTAGTTTTTTTTTTCAGGAACCCCAATGTTGCTTTCCATAATGGCTGAACTAGATTGCATTCCATCAGAAGTGTATAAGAGTTACTTTTGTGCACATTCTCACCAGTATTGCTATTTGTTTCCTTCATGACAGTCATTCAGAATAGAGTAATATGGAATCTCAATATACTGAGAGTTTGCACTTCATTGGTTACTAGTAAGGTTGAACATACTTTCCTGTATTTACTGGCAAATTACACTTAATTGTACTTGATCTTTTGAGGACTACACATTTCATTAGGCTGTTTATTGAGTGGTTTGTTTTCCTGTTTGTTTTTGCATTATCTTTAATATTCTAGATGTTAATCTTCTGTCACTTGTTCAAAAATAAAATAATAATGGTCTGTAATTTGTATCTTCACATGATAATTTCCTTTTAATTTCATGAGCTCTCAGATGGGAATTTTTAGCATATATCTTGAGCAACTGGAGTTCTAGTCAGAAAGAACCCATTGTGCTTTTATCTGCTAGTGTTTCTGGTACTTTTTCCTCCAACAGATTCAGAGCCTCAAGTTTTACAGTAAGGTCTTTGATCAATGTGGAGTAAATGTTTATTTAGGGTGAGACATAGATAAGTGTCATTCTATCTTCCATAGAATGACAACATAGAGCCTAGCTTGATTCTTCTCATATATGTATCAATGAGATATCTGCACTACTTGTTGAATACTGTCTTTTCTCCAATATATTTTTGGTATAAAAAATTCATGTGGTTGTATCTGTGATGGGCTTAGATCTGGGTTCTATACTCTCTTACGTTGTCCTACATGTCTGTTGTTGTGCAAGTGCCACATTATTTTTGTAACTGTGGTTCTGGATTTGTATTACTTGAAATTAGTTATGATGATATTTGCAGAATTATTCTTTATGCTAAGTATTGCTTATGTGAAATGTTTAGAGGTTGTGACATGAATTTTATGATTTGTTTATTTCTGTCAATAATTCTGATAGGAATTTCATTGAATCTGTAGATTGTATTTATACTATATTCACTTTCATAATCTAATTATTTCTTGTAATTTATAAACACAGGAGGGTTTCCATCTTCTAGACTCTTCCTCTATTTCTTTACTATTTTAAAATTTTCATCTGATAAAAAAATCTTTTACTCCTTTGATTAAGTTTATTATAGGATGCTTTGGTAAGGCATTGTGTGTTGGTTACTTTCTTGATTTTTTTTCTTTAGCATGTTTCTTGTTGGTATATAGGAAAGCTACTGATTCTTGTATATAAATTTGATAACCTGCTACTTGTCTAGAAAAGTGCTTATTGAACCTAAAAGTTTATGATGGAATTTTTTTTATCATTTCTTATATATAGAAGCAGCATCTATCAGTAAAAACATGTGGACATCTTTTGCTATTTGTATCATCCTGCTTCTACCTCCTTAGGGCTGGGATTAAAGTTGTGTGACAAAACACTTGGATGTTAATACTTCTAGAATGTGAGTGATCATCTCTTTGCTTATAGTAATTTTATGCTATTATTTTATTGAGTATATTGTGTATGTCTTTAGCCTGAAATTCTTCTTCTGTCACTATTGCCTATAAATTTTGGCTTTTCATGGTGTCCTGTAGATCTTGAATGTTGTGTTCAGATTTTACCATTATTTTATCTTTTTCCATGTTTCAAAGTTCCGATTCATCAACCTTGTATTTCATCCCTGATATACTTTGTTTCACTTGATGATCAATTTTATTGGTAATGTTTTCAACTCAGATTTTTTGTTTAACTTCTGAACTTTTCATTTTCTAGGAATATGGGATTTTTAGTATTTTTCTCAGTACTGTATTCCAAATTCATATCTTATACTGAAATTTCATTCAGCTCTTTGTATGTCCTTTGGTTTCCCTTGGAAGTTTACTTTCATTCACTTTCACTTCATTTTTTTTAATAATTACTGTTTTGAATTCTTTGGAATGTTATTGAATTAATCCCACTGGAATCCATTATTTTGGAATGGGTATTTTTCAGAAGAGTAATACTGCCTTTTAAATTTATTTTTACATTGAGATACTGGATCTGGTGTTGTTTAATTGATGGGACTTTTTAAATAGCTGGATTTTTCAGCTGAATTTTTTGCAATATTCAAGTGACACCATGGGTCCAAATTTCATTAGCTAAACCACAATCTCACATGGTCTGTATACAAGCATATGACCCATATTTAAATAAAGTTCTTGGCACAAATACTCTGAGATGACCATATAATTCACAGTTTCCACTCTGCTTCTAGTGATTTCCATGCAATGTTACCTTCTAGCCACCAAACATTTCTTGCATTTATCCAACTCTTCTTTGAGTAGAGAGAATGGTACCTATAGAGATGTGATGTTCTTGTGTTTCCTGAGAACCTAACTTAACAGGAGCTAATAGAGAGTGACTACTTGAGCCTTACAATGTCACCTCTAATGCTTCACAACATCCAGAGCTAAGGAAAAGAAAGTAAGAATGCAGATTGTTCTTTGGTTACTTACCTCTTCAAATCAAGAGCAGGCATCTCTGCCTAAAGTCACCCAAAATGACTTTTCTTTCTATAGAATTTTTTTTAAAGAAATATTAGGTTCACACCAAAATTCAGCACAAAGTACAGGTATTCTTCTTCATGTTCTTCAATTCTCACTCATGGAAAGTCTCTTCCATTAATATTTCATTGTAGCTATGGTATATTTGTTAACTGATGAGCCTACATCAATAATCATCTTTACCTGAAGTCCATAATTTTATTAGGTCTCATTTTTGAACCTATTCAGTCTGTAGGTCTTCACATTTTGCCATATATTTACAGTTCTAGCATTTTACAGAATAATTTTAATGACTTAACAGTCCATTGCACTTTTCCTATTTTCTCTTTCCCCAACAATCCTTGGGAAGCTCTGATCTTTACACCAATTCTATAGTTTTAATTTATATTAGAATAAATACAATAGTATAGTCTTTTCAGATAGGTTTCTTTCACTTACTAATAAGCATTTATGGTTCTTTCACATGTTTTTATGGCTAAGCTGAATTTCTGCTTATTTTTGATTAATATTCTATTTCCGAATAGTACTGTGGTTCCAGTACATATTCACCTACTGAAAAACATTTTTTTACTTCAAGTTTTAGCAATTGTGATTCTTGTTGTAAATCTATGTGTATGTTCTAAGACAGATAAAAAATATCAATTCATTCAGGTAAATATCAAAACGCATAACTGGTGGATCATATAGAAAGTGTATGTTTATTTTTTAATTTATTAATAATTTTATTTGTTTACAATTCAAATGTCATCCCCCTTTTTGGTCTTTCATCCAGGAACCCCACCCCATCCTTCTCTACTTTGACTTTAAGAGAGTTCTCCCCAACCAACCCACCCAGTCCCACCTCACTCCTCTAACATCCTTTTTCTCTGGGGCATCAAGCTTCTACGGGACCAAGTGCCTCCTCCCCACTAATGCCAGATAAGGCAGTCCTCTGCTACATATGTAGTGGAAGCTATGGACTGGCCCATGAACCAACCCTCTTTGGTTGGTAGTTTAGTCCCTGGGAGCTCTGAGGTGTCTAGTTAGTCAATACTGTTATTCTTTCTATGGGGTTGCAATTTCCCTTCAGCTCCTTCAGCCCTTACCCCAACTCTTCCATTTGGGTCTTGGGCTCAGTCCAGTGGTTGTTTGTGAGTATCTGCATCTGTCTTAGTCAGGTGCTGGCAGAGCCTCTCAGAGGACAGCCATACCAGGTTCCTGTCTGTAAACATATCTTGGCATCAGCAATAGTGTAAGGGTTTGGTGTCTGCAGATGGAATGAATTGCACTGGGGGTGGTCTCTGGATGGCCTATCTTTCAGCCTCTGCTCCTTTTTTGTCCCTGCATTACCTTTAGATGGGAGCAATTCTTAGTTTAAAATCTTGAGATGGGTGGGTGGCCCCATCCCTCTACTGGGGGCCATGTCTATCTACTGGAGGTGGTCTCTTCAGGTTCTATCTCTCTACTGTTGGGTATTTTAGCTAATGTTATCCCCATTGGGTCCTGGAGTCCTCTCCCATCCTTGGTGTCTGGGACTTTCTAGTGGTTCCCCAAGTTCCCCACCCTCCACTGCTACTTACTTCTATTCATTCTCCTGGCCCTCTGGACTGGTCTCTTGTCTCTGCTCATTCCTGATCCTGCCACTCCTTTTTTTCCTCCCCATCCCCTCTCTCACCCAGGTCCCTCACTCCCTCTGCCTCCCTTGATTATTTTGTTCCCCTTTCTAAGTGGGTTTGAAGCACCCATACTTTGGCCTTCCTTCTTGTTAAGCTTTATATGATCTGTGAGTTGTATACTGAGTATTCTGAGCTTTTGGGCTATTATCCACTTATCAGTGAGTGCATACCATGTACGTCTTTTTGGATCTTGGTTACCTCACTCAGGATGATATTTTCTAGTTCCATCCGTTTGCCTACAAAGTTAGTGAAGTCATCATTTTTAATAGCTAAGTAGTATTCCAGTGTGTAAAGGAACCACATTTTCTGTATACATTCTTCCATTGAGGGACATCTTGGTTGTTGCCAGCTTTTGGCAAGTATGAATAAGGCTGCTATCAACATAGTGAAGCATGTGTCCTTGTTATTTTTTTTGAACATTTTTTGGGTAGATTGGCCAGGAGTAGTATAGTTGGCTCTTCAGGTAGAACTATTTCCAATTTTCTGAGGACTGCCAGACTGTTTTCCAGAGTAGTTGTACCAGCTTGCAATCCCACCAGCAATGGAGGAGTGTTCCTATTTCTCCACATATTTGCTCAGCATCTGCTGTCACCTGAGTTTTTAATCTTAGCCATTTTGATTGGTGTGAGGTGGACTCTTAGGGTCATTTTTATTTGCATTTCCATGATGACTAAGGATGTTGAACATTTCTTCAAGTGTTTCTCAGCCATTCGAGATTCCTCAGTTGAGAATTCTTTGTTTAGCTATGTACCCCATTTTATGATTGGGTTATTTGGTTTTGTGGAGTTTAACTTCTTGAGTTATTTGTATATTTTGGATATTAGCTCTCTATTGAATGTACAGTTGGTAAAGATCTTTTCCCCAATCTGTAGGTTGATGTTTTGTCCTATTGACAGTGTCCTTTGCCTTACAGAAGCTTTTCGGTTTCTTGATGTTCCATTTGTCAATTCTTGATCTTAGAGCTTGAGCCATTGGTGTTCTGCTCAATAAAATTTCCCCTGTGCTGATGTATTTCTTTAAGAAATTATGAAAGCATCAAGTGTCTGTTCCCATTTTGCAGTGAGTGTTTCATTTCCGTACAGACTTTGGTGATCTTTGTGCTTTGGATATGAGTCATTAAAATGACTGCATGCTGCTACCATGTGAGAACACAGTCTAAGGACTCATAGTGTTTGTGAGGAAAGTTCAAGGAAACCAGATAAGAGTCTTGTGACCTCAGTTTATTCCAAACACAGAATTGTTCTTCAGATGTGTTTCTGTGCTCCTCCAAGGTGTCACATATAGGAGTGAATTTACTTCAGATGTTTTTCTTTCATATGGCTTGTTCTTATAATTGCATACTCAGGCTACTCTTCTTAACCCTTAGGGTATAAATTGTCTAATGCTTTGTATAAAAGTGGCTATTGCATGAAACTTTAGTTTGTCCCATTTTTAGGCCCTGTTCCAGTTTTATGCTGCCAACTAAAGCAGCAATGCTACCACATTATTATTTTAAGTTGTAGCTTCCTAATCGCTTGTGATATTGAACATCTTTGTGCTGATTTACCGCCTGTGTGTACTGTTTGATGAGATGTCTATTCAAGTCTTTTGCTCACTTTCTTATTTCTTTTCTGCCATTTTGTCTCAGGGATGAAGCTGGCACAGCACAATAAAAAAAAAACTACTGTCTGTTGAATGGAGAGGAGCAGAAAGTCAGCATTTTTAATTGCTTGAGAGACTGTTTAATTCAATCACAAATACTACACTTCAAAATTATATTAAAGTCCTTTCTGCCAAAGCAGGGGAATTCTAGTTTTGCCGTTTCTTTTTACATTAATTAAAAAAAAACATTTAGTCTCTCATTCTTCAATCATATAAAATCCAAAGAGGCCTGGGAAATTATTTCATGAGATGTGTTTCAGTATCATGAACCCGAACAAATTGCTCAGGCAGTTATTCAGAACTCCAAGGACTTCCTTAGAGATTGGATGTACTTTCACAAAGTGTAACAACAACCACCTCTGAAGTTGACATATTTTTAAGTATAACATTTGTAAGGATCATTTTTTTCTGACCCAGAATAACAGCTCTTTTATAAATTTAGAGGCAGAGAAACATTTTCTACTTATCTTGAAGAGGTTTCTCTTAACAACCAATTAAGAATCTAAATGTTTCAAAGTCAAACTATGTAATTCTGTCAGCATTTAGTGTAAAAACAACTTGTGAACATCAAAATATACTGTGTGGGAAGGATAAGCCAGAGGTATATTACTTGGGAAGTGATTTAAAATATGCAGAATGTTACTTCTTTAATTGCCTGTACTTGACCTATCACTTTAGATCTGAATACTCTGGAAAGCTTTATTCTTGACTTTAACATTCCTTTCTTTGCTTTCTTTCTTTCTAAGGCAAAGGTTTGCTATGCAGCACTTGAGACTACAATTGGACCTCATTCCATCTGCTTTTCTCCTGTCTGTGAACCAGAATACCCAGCATCCCTGGAACTCCAGTACAACTGATTTAACTCAGAAATGTATAGAAAGATATGAGCTTGTTGGTCAGACACATGATGTCCACTCATTTTGACTGGTTCTAAAGTTTTAATAGATGGATACATTGCAGCTAAAGAGGATAAAGTGAAATATCACTCACATTTTCTCACAATAACCAAGATGAAATTAATAATAATGTTGTATTAGTTTGACATATTAGTCAATCAATAATTTACTGACCCAATAGGGTTGACATTAACTTTTTCCAAGGTTAAGTAGACCTTAGAGCACCCAGGCTCCTGGTATGTCTAGGATCTCTGTCTAAGTCTGTATTTTGTTCACTTTGAGGTGGGGGTCGAGTTTGAATATTTCTTATTCAAAATGTTGAAAGTAGAGCATGCATAGGGGTAGAGATTGGAAAAAGCCACCAAGACTGTAAATTCATGGGCATATTTTTACCAGTTAACTACTGAAATACTTTCAATTTGAGCAGTAAGCACTGCCTAAAGATCAACAAAATGTATTCCTTTGGATAACCAATGGTTCAGTGCTTAATTCTTGGCTTAGTGGAGATTCTACTTGTCAAGAATCTTAACACGATCCCTTGGAGATGGTGTATAATGGCAAGAGCCAGATGAATTTTACAGTGATTCTAAAGTATTTCAGTCCTTTATAAGACTACAGATGATGCACTGGACAATTCCTTTTAAGGGAAGCTTTTCTCATGATTTTTAGGATCCAGATCCTGAAAGCCCTGGTTTTTGCTCAAGTGTCAAAACATTCATGCATATTTATAAATGTCAGGCAGTCATTATTTGACTTCTTCTCACTGAAAGATGTGTCTGGTCCCTAAGCTAATCCAGGTGTGAGAAGAAGTCACAGATGTCTGTTGGGCTTCTCCTGTATAGTCATAATACTTCTAAGACTGGAAATAGCAAGTAGAAAACTTACTAAGCTATGTATGTGTCAAGGAGAGAAAAAGGAATGCATTAAATGCATCCTTGCACTTCCTGGAAGACCAGAATATTGGAAGAAGTTCTCACTGTAGCAAGACTCATCTTCCTCAGACTTTGAAAAGAATCCCTCCCTCTTTAAATTTTTTTCTGAGCCAATAAAGAGCTAATATCCAAAATATATAAAGAATTCAAGAAGTTTGACTCCGGAAAACCAAGTAACCCAATTTAAAATGGGGTACAGAGCTAAACAGAGAATTTTCTACTGAGGAATCTCAAATGACTGAGAAGCACTTAAAGAAAGGTTCAACATCCTTAGTCATCAGGGAAATGCAAATCAAAATGTTCCTGAGAGTCTACCTTATACCAATCAGAATAGCTAAAATCAAAAACTTAACTGACAGCACATGCTGGCAAGGTTGTGAAGAAAGCGAAACAGTCTTCCATTGTTGATGGGATTGCAGGCTGGTACAACCACTTTGGAAATCAATCTGGCAGTCCTCAGAAAATTGGAAATAGTTCTACCTGAAGACCCATCAATATTGTTCCTGGGCATATACCCAAAAGATGTACCACCATATCACAAGGTCACATGCTCCACTATGTTGATAGCAGCCTTATTCATAATAGCCAGAAGCTGGCAACAACCTAGATGTCCCTCAGTGGAAGAATGAATACAGAAAATGTTCATTTACACAATGGACTACTATTCAGCTATTAAAAATAAAGACATCATGAATTTTGCAGACAAATGGATAGAAAATATCATCCTGAGTGAGGTAAACCAGACCCAAAAGGATATTCATGGTATTTACTCATTGATAAGTAAATATTAACCAGAAAGTATGGAATACCCATGATACAACCCACAGACCCTTAGAAGTTTAACAAGAAGACGACCCAAGTGAGGATGTCTCAATCCCACTTAGAAAGGGGAACAAAATAATTATGGGAGGTAGAGGGTGGGAGGAACCTGGGTGAAAGATGGGATAAGAGGGGAAAAATGGACAGGATCAGGTATGGGGGAACAGACAGGAGAGAAGCCAATGGGCCAGGAGAATGATGGGAAATGTGCAGCTGTAGGGGAGGGGAAAGTGAGAGGGGGAACAAAGACCCAGAGACCAGTCATGTGAGAGGCCCCCAGGACTCAATGGGGATGACCTTAGCCAAAGTGCCCAACAGTGAGGAGATGGAACCTGAAGAGATCACCTCTATTAGATAGACAGGACCCCCAGGCTTTTTCTTCCATCCTTTGGAGGAAAAAGCAGGAAGCAACCATGTAAGGCCTTGGCCTGGGGGTGGGAGGAGCTAGGGACTGCAGCCTCTGCTACAGGAGGGTGGCCAAAGATGTTTGGCAGGGACTAGGTAGAACAAGTCACTAAGATTAGGGCAGTAGGAGAAAGGGAGATAATAAATTGGTAAGGGCATGCTTTTCCAAGGCAGGAGATCTCTGCACTCAGCTATTGTGCATAATAGGCAAGTTAAAAAGCAACAAGCTGTGTGTAAGTTATTTTTATTATCGGATTCAAGAGTCTCTGGTGGAAGCTGGTGGTGTGACCCCTCCTGGAGCAAAGGTGGGTAGAAAGAGAACCTGGGTTAGGGCTGCTGGTGGCCGATCCTGGAGCTAAGCAGGGTGGAATAAAAGGAAAGCTGGGAGGGGCTGGAGCTTGAGCTGCAGTCCTGGGAAAAAAAGCAATAGTGATTTAAAACTACACACAAAAGTCATAACTTAAAATCATACCCTGAGGGCCAGTGAGACTTTTTCTTTTATCCATGAAGTATTTAAAATTATAATTTTAATGTTTAAGTGCTAAATGTGATTTCCTAATTTTTTTTTCTGCTACTGATTACTAGTTCACATTCACTGTGGTTAAAAAAATAAACTGTATATTTCAATTTGTCTCTATATAATGATCTTTATTGTATGCTTCAGGATATCACCTCATTTTGTTGTACATGAATGTTCAATGCACCTTCTTGTGATAAGCCCTTCTCAAATGCCCGCAATAAGTGAATGAAAAAACAAATTACATGATTTCCATATAATAGAATACAACACAGAAATTATTTTTAAAATAGCATGTCAACAGGTACAACAAATCAGAACACATAGTACATATAACATGTATTGTATTTATGCACAATTCTAGAAAATACAGACTTTACATGAGATACCGAATTTTGAGTCAGCTTCTCAGTCTGTAATCCAGGATAACTTAAAACTTTCAATGTTGTCTAAGCTGACTGTGAACTTCAGTCCTCCCCACTCTGTGTTCCAAGTGCTAAAACTCTAGGTGTCCCACCATACTTGGCTTTAGTAATCCTTTTCTTTCTTCACTTGAAAAATACTATGCTACTTTCTCCCAGCTTCCAGAGGTCGTAAAAGATACCTTCTGTCACTCGATTCACTGTTATTCTTTGGCTATTTACATGACTATGTTCTACCTTGGGTTTTGTTTGTTTGTTTGTTTTGAATTGGAATATGTTGTAACTTGCCTGTCCTGAATAGAGAATCATATGATGCAAAGCTAACATATTTTCAGCCCTGCTGCCCTATCTACTGATTTCCTCTTTCTTCTTTTGTTGCTGCTTCTTCAATTATCTCCAGAGTCTACTTATCTTCAGGGAGATCTAAATGTACACAGTGTTGTTCAAACTAGAGGCTTAATTATATTTTTGAAACCTCACTTTTCTGTGTAGAAAAATCAATTGTAAGTCTAGAGAGGATCTGAGATAAACAGCAGGAAAAGAGTACAATAGCCCAGGCAACAAAGGATTGTGACTTTTTTTTTGTCCTGTTTGTTTTGAGAAACAGTTTCTTTCAGCAGCCCAGGCTGGTCTGGAACTCACTATGCATTCTAGGCTGACCTTGTACTGGTGGTCTTTATATCCCAGTGCTGGGATTACATGCCAAGCAAACAAATGGTTGAGAGTTTAACTGAAGTGGGAACCAACAGAGAAACAAACAAAAAAATGGTAATTTTAGTCTGGCACAATGGTCCACTTGGCACAGGGGCTGTCTCTGACGCTTTCTGCCTGCTTGTTCTCCTACTGAATTGCCTCATCCACCCTTAATATGAGGGAAGGGACCTAGTCTTATTGCAGCTGCATATGGAGTATTGGTTGATATCCCTGGGAGGCCTAGCCTTTTCTGGGGATAAACAAAGGAAGAGTGGGATGAGATGTGGGAACAGAGAAAGGGCAAGCTGTAGTCTGGGTGTAATGTATGAGAGAATCACTTTTTAAAAAGTGGATAACTGGGGAAAGGTACTTGTCATGCAAGCCTGATAACTTGAGTTCAATCCCCAGAACCTACAGTAGGGGAGACACTGTTTTCTGACTACCACATATTTATGTTGGTATGCACTCCACAATAATAATAAATACAAAGAAATAGTTGGAAAAAATAAAATATTTTAAAGATGTTCTGAAGAGAACGCAAACAAGACATACTGTTTTGTTGACGTTGGAAAGTTCTGGCTTGAACAATAAACAGGATAGGAGTGCTATTTAAATTATTTTGGTTTTTGTTTCACAGTACCTCCTCATATTCATCTTTTTCTAGAATACATAGGTCTAAGATTCCATTTTGATTGGAAGCAGTATTACTAACAAGAACAGAGATGGCTACAGAGATAGCTCATTGTTAACAGTAAGTACCACTCTTGCAGAAGATCTGAGTTCAATTCCCAAAACCTATATTCAGTGGCTTGCATCTATCTGTAACTCCAGCTCCAGGGGATCTGAAACTACTACTCTTCCTCCATCTCCCACACTCACATACACATAATTAAAAATAATTTTAAAAATAAATCTTTAAAATGCATCATACTATAGCTCCGGCTCCTAGTCTTCCTTATCCATGCTAAGAACTTCTCAGCTATATGTAAGTTTTATGCTTAAATGACGGGATTCCCAAAAATATACTTGATTTTCATTAATCTACACATAAACAACATAACAAAGGGGCAAGGGGGCTGTAGCTGCTAAATATATCAATTTGCAGAGTTTTAAATACTAATAGTTAAATTGTAGAAGAAACTCAAAGTGATAAAAGTGATATTATAAAGGACTTACTAATAGGTTTGCTTAAGAGAGATTAAGTCATACAAGTGAAATTTAGACTCAGAAACACTACTTCCAAAATATCTCAAAGATAATGCTTGTTACAGAGAAGTAATATTTAGGATGCTATCATGTGAATCATTATTTACCAGGACTGACCGACCAGCCATTGGACCCCAATTCCTATACAAAAGGTATACTTCTATAAGGCAGCTGGATTTGGAACAGCATAGGGTCACAACCATCACTACATTCTGATCTGCTCTTAAGTTTCCTCTCTTCCTATCAGGAAAAAAGGTAATTCAGTGACAGGAAGCCCACCAGAGAAGACTACTCACACACTGTTTATAGCCAAGTGAAAGTCTTTATTCTAGCCACCTGGGACTACCCTCAGGTATTCAGGACCCAAGAATAGCACTGCACATTTAGAGTACAGAGCTTTTAAAGGTAAAAATATCCTACTATCTTGCTCAGCAGCTGCAGGGAGAAGTTTTACACAAGCTAGTAGCCCAGCAGAAGCTAAGATAAGCAGTTAGCTAGACAGGAAGATTTGCACAAGCAGGTAGTTTAATAGAAGCCAAGATAAATTAGCTGGAACACCTTAACCCCAGGTTCCTAGGACAGAACTGCATAATTTTCCACAGAACTTTTCATCAAGGAGATCAAATTCTAGTCAAACCTAGAATAGCTTCAGCAAGAATAAAAGAAAGAGGAACCTTTTTATTGTCTTGCCCCTTCACAATTCTGCCATGTGGACAAAATGACCCTGGGTAGTAACAATTGAAAAAGGAGTAATACTGGTATATTTAAAACAATTATGGCAATATATTTGCTGTGTAAATCTCCTATCTGCCTAAGTGGCCAGATTTGCAGTCTCCTAACTAAATTGTTCAAAGTGTAACCTTGGGTGAGGACTGAAAGAGATTTAAGCATGACAGTGTTTGGAGGATGCATAAACCTAAGGCATATAAGTTAGTAAAACTATTCCATTTATTTCAAACTCTTATTTGGGTATTAGCGGCAGTCATCCATGTGCACTTTGGTTAAGAGCCTCTTCTTTATCTCTAAGTGTACAGAGTGATTGCTCACTGAGAAGGCATATTATTTCTATAACAGGATAACAAGTAATTAATATGCTCCTCCACATCTAAGTTCCCTAGATTTCCAGAAACTTTCCAGAGAGCCGCTGACCATGAACGAACAAAATGCATTACTCTGGTCTTTGTTTTCATTTCTGGCCTCTGACCTGCAGCATTTCATGGCAAACGGAAACCAACACTATGGGTTGCTAACTAAATACACAAGTTGCTAGGCAACCTCATAATTTGAAATCGAGTTGGCAAGAAAGACAAAGAATAGTATAGCTTTCCATGATAAAGGAGAAGAGATTGTTTTTGGAGTCAAATAGATGAAAATCTGAGTCTCCATTCAATTTTCAGCTGAGTCACCCTAATCTTCACTTGAATGAACCAAGGCAAATCCTATATAACTGGGAATTAGAATTCTTTGATAATGTGTAAGATCACTATGTGTTTCTTTTATTACCTTGTTTTCTATTTTGTTTCCTTTTATGATCTTTTTTTTAACCCACAGACTGTCCTATATTAGGCCATCACTTTACCACTGAGCTATATCCCCATCCCATTGCTATTATCATTACTCTCCATGATGCTCCTTCTGTTCTCCATTTGCCATGTGGAAACTATAGTGAGAATGGACTATCTTACCTCATTCCTATTTTCTTGTCTGTACTTCCTGATCAAAATTTCAGAGAGATCTAAACATGCTGGCAACAAAGGAATGTTGCTGTAAGGTACAGGAAGAAATGATTCTGTTTTATAAAGAAGTTTATAAACTGCGAACATACCTCTTATATCCCTATAGCCACTCCTACCCACAAAATCACCATGTATGCTCCTACCTGTGTTTGTTCAGTGTACAGGAATGGGTCTTGTTTCAGTACCTTCTCTGGCTATAGAACTTGTCTTTTAGGATGCTACCATTCTGACATGGATGTAAGCTTTGCGATAGCACACATATCTCCAGGATCCAAGAGGGCTATATAAATCTAAAATATACCTCCACAGACCCCTGAAATTCTTTGGTTTAAAATGTAACCCCACATTCAAGTAGCCACAGGAATCATCAAAATCACCAAATTCAGTATTCCAACCTTTTAATAAGTACTTTAATGAATATGATTTGCTATTTCAAACATAGAGAAGACACTCAAAATTTTCTTCAGTACCACTGTGTAAAAACATGAAGGACTGTTTTACAGGTGCTTCTGGTTCCAGAGGTTGTAGGTACTCATGACTACCACAGTCCATTCATTCATTTCTCCTATTGTCAAAGACAATTAAGGTAAAATTTGGAATCCTACTACCCACCCTACCTCTCATTTTGCATCATGCTTATGTTCTTTGTCCTTTAATTATGGGTTACCTTCGCAGCTCATCATTTGGGCTCAATTAAAAGTGTACTTGTCTATCTAGGTCCCAGAATTAGAAACCTAATTTGATAACTTTTTCTTGGCATCTATTCTGTGAGAATGATTATATTCTAGGAATTTCCATACTTTGCAGTACTGAAGGGTGACATATCCTAGCTGCTGAAATTTGTATACAAAGGAACTTACCTAATTCTCAAGTTGTATGGAAATTAAAGGAAAAGAAACAGCATATGAATTCCATGTAAATAAATAAGGAAATGCCCAGAAAATTATGATTCCATTCTCTGCCTCTCCACCACCCCTAACCCCTTGACAAAAGAGTTTTCCTCTAGTACACAGCTTTCTGGGAACATGGGATCCATCCCAGATGTGTTTCCTGAAGATCTCTTTAGGTTTTAGCTATTACTGCTTGAGAGAGAGAAGCTTGAAGCTATCATCAAGAATGGACCTCCTGTTGCGCCGAAGCTTTCTTTGTCGATGCTGGTACCAGACTACACCACCAAGAACCAAAGCAATGATCAACAGAACCACACATATGGCAATCAAGACAGAAGACAGAATCTCAACATCCTTTATGGGAATGTTCATGCCCAGCATCTTCACATTGCCTCCTCCAATGTCCTTTAGAGTCACTGCTGAAATAGAGGAAGAGAAAAAGGATACCTATACATGAGGTTACCTTTTACAAAAATCTCCTAGAAAAACAAGTCAAGTCCGTGAAAATAGGGCAGAAAACCTGTCTTGACTCTTCAAAATACCAGCTGATTAAGATAGATTTCAAATTCATAATCAGACAATTATAATTTCACAGATGGAAGCATTCCTTGACAATCAGTCATGTACCTATTCTGTTTGCTCATGGGAAGACCTAAGCGTTACTGAAGAATACTTAAAATCTTGTGCTATAGAAAAAATAAATAAAAATAATAAAAATTAGACTTGATTTTCATGAACTGGGGAGGGGTAGAACTGGGAGAAATAAGTGAAAGCTTGGGAGAAAACATTGAGTCAATACAGCTTATCAATGCTCATTTTGATCATTAGACTGTGACAGCTTGCCACCATGCTGTCTGGAATCCCACCTCTGCAGATCATGTTAATACTAATTTCATATTGATTTTCCCTGATGATTGTGATAATTTCTGTCATGTAAACATTCCATTGTTTTCAAATGATGTACAGGGCTAGTACAGAACTTGAAGTCATACATTCCAACCCTCTCAGTCAGGCTCTAAACTACCTTTCTTGTCTTGTCTGCTATTATTCAACCACAGAAACTCGATCTTTATTTCACACAAATGATGGTACATATAAAGGCTGTCTTTGTTCGTGCTTCTTACTTTGCCTGAATAAGTTCCTCCTTTTTCTCACCTTTCTAGCACCAAGTGCAATTCATTTGTATGATTGATAATGCCTTCCTGTAGGTTTTCAAATTGCCTGTATTCTTTCTGAACCTATAGTTTATTTAATCTGTGACTTGGGGCTAAGTACCCAAATCTCTAATGAATCTTCGTTTACTCTTTTTTGTAAAATGAAAATGACAAACAAAGGAGATTATTACCAAGTTTAAGTGAACTAATAATATGCATGAAGTATTTAGCATGGCACCTGGTAAATAGCAAATATACAATAATTATAAGATAGTGTCACTGTTTACTATCTTTACTATTACTATTATAAGATAGTATCGCTGTTTACCCTTTCCGTGCATAGCATTACAATTACTGTTTTGGTGACTCATTCCATTTTTAGGCACTGGAAAGTAGCAATTATGTTTTATTTGGTTTTTGTACCCCTGGTAATTGACACTTGTTTGATGAATGCATTGGATGAATAAATGTTTTCACAGAACTGGAAAAAGCTGCAAAGTAATGAGTTCAAATAGAAACTGCAAAGCATTCTGGTTCTGAGTTTACATTCTGGCATTTGTTTCTTTTGTGACCCTGAAGAAACTTTGAATTTAGAAAATTAGTGAGTTTTATTAAATCAACACTTTTGACAGTTTTTCTTCAGTGAGAGTTTATGAACAATGCACACATAATATGCATAGATGTGCAAACAAATATGAATGGAATATCTGACACATACACACATATTTAATAACTGATATACTGATGTATTATATATATATATATACATATATTTATAACAACATACACACACACACGTATATATGACATTAGGTTATTTGAGTTGAAGAAAATGTAATCTAAGCACTGTCCTTTCAAACTTACCTTACCTCTCTCTAACCTCTCCAGAATATATCCCAGTCCATGGTTAACAATTTAGGAGAAATTTAAGTATATCATTGGGACTTTACTAATGAGAAGTTAGTTTTCAGTAGCACTGAAAACCTCCAGAGTTAAGTGATATTCTTTAGTATCCATTTTACATGTGTTTGTTTTTTTTTCCCACTTTAGGACACAGCCTCACTTTGAGTATAGGCTTGCCCTGAACCTATAGTTCTCCTGCTCCACTTCTCAAGTGCAGGGATAGCACGCCTGTGTCTAATAGTCCTTGTACCTCACACAATTTTATGAATATTTCTTAGTAAAAGGCACAAATGGAGCAAAGAATAAAATCATAATTTTGACCTAGGCATTATAGGAAAAGCATCTTTATTTTCTCAAAGAGAAAAAATATGAATGGCTCCCAAGTTTAAATTGCTTGGTATTCCATAAATACAAGCAGAAAGGAATAGAAGCAGTTGTTGAAGGATGTCTGGTATTTGATCTAGTCTCAAATTGTGAGTATAGAAATTCTTGTTTATGCTATAACTCTTTCAAGTTTAACCCAACAGAATTTGGATTTTTCATCTCCCTCATAAAATAGTTTGTGAGCTATGAATACAGTTTTGTAACTTATGATGTGGTTGTTTTCCCAAATTTCAAACTTTATATGGAAGATATGAGATGAACAACCATATTGAGGGTACATACTTCATTTGCTTCTGACATCTTACAGAAAACTTAAGGTGTTATACTATGGTATCCAAGTTTAGTCATGCTAGAAGTATCAAATATTACATACACAGACACACACACAGAGAGACACACACACATACATTCTCTGTTTCTCTCTGTGTCTTTCTCTGTGTATCTCTCTCTCTATCTCTCTCTGCCTCTCTCTCTGCCTCTCTCTCTCTCTCTCTCTCTCTCTCTCTCTCTCTCTCTCTCTCTCTCTCTCCAACTTCCCAGTATATATATCACCTTACATACCTTTTCCAGTCTCTTTAATAATGGTGGTCATAGTACTGAAATGTTCTGTGGAAAAAGGAAGAAGGTTGATCCTATTATTCTTTGTATCAACCTATAGAATTTGTATGGGATATTTACATTACTTGAAGCAATTTCTGTTTTGGAACTTGCTACTTCATTGAGGTCTCTTTGATTGGATTTGAAATCTGCTGTAAGAAAGCAAGAGAACCCATGCCTCACATATTTTAAACCTAATTTTTAAAAACAACAGCAGGGCAGATAGATCATAGGTCCTGTGTGGTAGGGGGCACCAAATACTGTTGTTTAGCAAATTAACATAGCATCAAGCCATCTCCTAAATAGATACATTTATCTTTATAGACATACTCTCAGCCTTAATGAAAGAAGAGTCTCTTTCTTGTGAACAATGTTGAAAGCCAGGGCCTATGGCTGCACATGGTTCTCATCCCTAAACAGGACATTTATACCATCTACTGGAAGGCTTGGGGAACACTGTGGAAGATGTGTCACAAAGAATGCAGGATCTGGAAATATTTTGAGAAAGGCTACAAAATGTCATTTTGTGCAAGACAAAGTCACTGCAATCACAAACTCAGAGCAAGTGTGGAGGCCAATAGTGAGTCTGCATAAAAATGACACTGACAACAGTCAAGCATAGATGGAGGAAGGGCTCAGAGGTCTCTACTCCTCATGGCTGGAATTTGCTACAGATAGATTCAAGGAAAGTGAGGGCCATTGTCTTCAGTTAAGTACCCACTGATGATCTCACCAGGCTCCAACAAATAGTTCCAATCCAATGGTCATACAGACAGCTCTGATTAAACTGAATGTCACAAAACCAGCCTAAAGTCATGAAAATGAGAAAGGAACTGATTGCAGGTGGGTGGTAGGGAAAGACGTAGATAATGGGGAGAGAATAATCAGAATATATTAATAAACATGCATGACACAGTCAGATAAGAGATTTAATCAGTAAGAATCGATATTAAAATGTTAATTTGATTTTGAGTGATCACAGGAAATGAGGACAAGTCCATAGACCTAGGAAGCCAAAATATGTTAGCCCTCCCCTCTGCCTTTATTTCTATGATTCTTGTCACTTTCTCTATCCCCGTTTTATTTAATATTATACTGTTTCTCTTCCATCATTTCTCAATTTCCCTTCAGAAAGCCCCTGTTCTCTGCTAAATATACTTCTCTACATATTCAGTCCTATATCAAAATAATTCTTCCTTTCGTTTTGCAATGGGGGTTAGCTCTTTTCTGAGGTATTTGCTATTCAATATTGTTTCTTGCATTTCAGTAAAGATTGTTTTAACTTCTAGATAAAACTAACTAGATAGGAAAACCGAAAGCATTTCTTGTTACTCTTAGATATGATCATCCACGTAAGTCTTTAGTTATTAGTACAGTCTTTGTCAATTTCCATCGTTGAACTTCTTTATTCTAATCACTTGCACATACACTGCAGTTTTGGCAGTCATGATCAATAATGGTTATATTAGATTGGTGATCCAGACCTGTATCACATCAGTAACCCAAAATCTAATTTTAATGCTTATTATTTTGCTAGCAGCTCTCTTACACTGGAAGAACAATGCAAGTGGTACTTGCCTCCTAGTAAGGAAGGGAGTGAGAACATGTTTCTCATGGCTAGTACGCAAATTAAACGCTGTAAGGAAGGGTAAGGTCACATCTGGGTAGCCTTTGTCACCTGCAGCACTCCAACTTTTTCCTCGGTATAATCTTCTCTAGGAGTTTACTATTGAGGTGTCTGGGTATCTCAGACATGTTCTACTAGAATTGGCTGACTTGTAAATATTTGGGTTTTTTATTTTTATGTACTTATTTTATTTTTAATTTGGGAGTGTGTGTTTGAATCTATGCTCACATGTGTTTGTGTATGTATGTGTGCTCATGCCCATGAATTCAAAGGCTAGAGGAGGATACTGGATGTTTCCTTTAGTGCTTTCAAACTTTGTTTCCTTGACAGAGTATCCCACTGAACGCAGAACTTGCTGTTTGATTTAACTGGCTGGCCAGTGAGCTCCTGAAATCTCCCTGTCTTCACCCTGCAGCAACACTGCAGATCTTGGGTTACAGGGCTTATGGTCATACTGTTTCTATTAAATGGCTGCAAACTTAAGTTCTCCTGCTTGCTTGCAAGCACTGATGCTGAATCAACCATCTTTCCAGCCCCACACATTTGTCTTTTTGAAAATGACTACATCAAAGAAAGATTCAGTAGCAACTTCCTTGAAATAACTTTAAATGGTGAATTTGTAAATAAATTATATTTTTGTCAAATCATGGTAAAACTACACAAGCAAAAAGTTCCCCCCTCCCAGTTTCAGGCTATGCCACCCGATGTGAGCTTATCAAGGGAGGATGAGAAATGCAGCTTAGGGAAATGCCTAAGGAGCATTGCTTTATGATAAAATCTGGCTCTTTTGGACAAGCAGAGGAAGTTCAAGTCACTCCTTCCTATCACCTGGTTTCGTTAGAAAATGATGCACGTAGGGGATTTGGATCTTACCTTCATGAGACAAGACAGTAAAGATGGTCTCCATGCCAGCATGAACATGGTCAGTCACGTGGCAGTGCATCAGCCATGCCCCAGGGTTGCTGGCGACCATCTCCACAACTTCAAATGTTCCTGGGAAGAGATCCACCACATCTGCCCTGTAACTGTGCCCATTCTGAAAGAAAGATGGGGATGTAGAGAAGAACTGAAAATTATAGGAACCAATGTACAGCTTATAGGAAATAAAACTCTATGATGTCAAAAATTAGGTTAAGACAAAATGTCTGTACCAAAGAGAAACTCTCCTTTCATTTATCTCTTCTAGAATTGAATCATGCAAACTAAAACAGCAGACCTCTCTTCTCCTACTTTTTCATAACATGTCACACATGAAAGATGTTATCAGTTCTTTTAGATGATTCAAACCTACTTTCTCTGAACTTTTCCATAGAATTTCATACTCCTTAACTATTATCTTATTCATTGCCATTACCTTCTGCAATGGCTCTTAAGGCATTCTTTCAATTATCCCAGAGGGGCTAAATCATCTTTTCAGCTCACCTGATAGAGGAAACTCTCTGCATGAAAGTGTACAGTGTGAATGTCAGTATCTTGGCCCATGGCTAGCATGTACCAGGCTACTCGTTCTCCTTGGTACACCGTAAGACCCCTGAGGTTAGCATAGAGTTTCCCATTGATGGCTGTAAAAGAAGAAAATGTCTCACATCTTTTCTTTTATTTAAACTTTTCTATTGCCCTAGGTTTTCTATTGCCCTATCATTTCTGATGACAGCAATAGGCTACTATGGCTACATATCTCTCTTCAATGTATCTTCCACAGTAATGATATCAGAGTTCTCGCTCTCTCTCCCCCCTCTCCCCCCTCAGCAATTATTTGAACCATGTTATTCTGAAGTTAAAAAAAATTATAATGACAACAAACAACAAGCCCATTGCTCTACAGGTCAGGCAATAAGTTCATTTAAAATACACCTCCACACCACCTTCCCAAATTCACCTCTTACTACCAGCAGCTATTCCAATTAGTGTGATTTTTTTTCTTTCACCATCATCCATACAGTCTATTCACATTATTTGTATCTTTAGGCTTCTGAGTGTCCCTCCCATAAATAATGCTTCCTTATTATTTCTCTTTAAAACTTCACCTGTCTCATGAAAACTTTGCTGATTTCCTAAGCTCCTCTATGTAACCTCAATTTCTCATATCACTTTCCCCCTTTGAACTCCTCCAATACTCCTCAGCATGATTCATTAGAACTCTCCAAAATCTGTCTTCCAGGTTTATTTATCTTTTAAGGTGTGAAAGCTTATGTTGCCATCTTACCTTAGGTTACTAATAAGCAGGAAATAAATTTATATAATACAATGCTGTAGCTTCCCCGCACATTTGCGGAACCACACGCAGATAACTCAGACTACAAAATGCATTGCTTAATTAACACATTCTCTTCCAAAGTCACATCCTATGGGGACTTTGAAAGACACTGAACTATTCATTGTTACAGTAACTCATATTGTCATATTAGTAAGATTTTACCCCAAACAATTTCCTCCCACAGCTCATTTCTCACAGGTAGAAGATGATTTCTACTCTACTCTTCAAGGGAGAAAAGAATGGAAGCTCCAGTGTTTCTGTATGTCTACCAACATCAAATTGCAGATTTGGTTTGTAAAAAATGGCTGAAATTGTTCAGCTCAGCCACTTCTAGATATTTTATCTCTTTGATCACATAAAAGGGTGCAAATTGGTTCACTAATTGGTTCTGGATAAGATTCTGCCTCTTTTAATGTGGAGAAATTTTGTTGTCTAATGATGTCAATGACAATTTAAAAAAACAAACTTATCCATTGCAAGGAAAGTATCAGCAATCATATTTAGTTACAGAATGAAATTAAGTTTTCCAATTAGCATTCTCAGTAATAAGGCTCATATTTTACCTTAACCATTTATTTTTCTCAGTTGGTTCAGAAATGTAAAGGAGGAGGTAGAATATTGTTTACTTGTCCCCTCGGACTACATTTTTCTTTGTGCTAATGCTGAGAAAATGTTCAAATATAGCTACCATCTAACTAGCTAGAGTGATATCTAAAGTTTGGCCAAATGGACACCCAAGTAGATGAATGTGAGCATTGGCTAAATCCTGAATGGGGAGGACCTAACTGTGCCCTCATTTCCTTTGTTCTAGCTCATTTATTTCCTTGATTTGACGGAACCTAAAAAAAGTTCACTTTGTAAAGTTGTGAATCATCTGTTCTGGTGTGAATCACTCATCTTTCCATCAAGGAGAAATAGATAAAACCCTATAGGACAATGGGATACTACTTTTGAGTTCCATTAGCGTCATTATCAAAGCTGAACCTCACTCTCAGATCAAAGAAATCTTGGGCAAGAAGTGCTGGGGAGAGGTTACTTCCTACATTCCACTGCACTTAAGCTCTCCCTCTTACTTGAGACTTCCTCTTTTTTTGTGGAAAGCTACCAGATGTCTAGAGCCAAGGAGGCTTTGATGATGCAATTCTCTGACCCCAAAGCCATTCAAAACTCAAAAGTTCTTTATTGCATGTAATATAAGCTCAGTGTGCTATTCTCTGCAGCTGTCTTCTCCAACTACTTCATGTAAATTTAAATTTCTCTCTAAAAGTGGTAAAAAATGACAAGTTGCCATTCATTTGTCTGTATTGGCAAAACAGATCCAGAATTTAATCTGGTGGTTAAATAACATGCTTTTGAGAGAAAAAACAAACCCAGAATTTTGAAACAGAAGGGCACTTACCAGGTGGCTAGTTATATAGAGAGAGGGTTATAAATATTCATCTTCCCTTATCTAGTAATGTTAAAATGTGTGTGAGTGTGTGTGTGTGTGTGTGTGTGTGTGTGTGTGTGTGTGATAACTTTAAAGAGTTAGCTTCCTTCTTTCTGTGCACCTCATCTTATCTGGACCATGTATCTATTTGCAAATATATGCATATATATTTGAAAATATATGTCATTTTCTAAATAATTTCCATTCAACTGTCCAACGTTCTCATCTTTTCCAGAATTATGCACCCATAGAGATGAACTTAGCAGATCATCTCATGAAACCAGTGAGAACTACTTTGAAATAAGAGTAGCTTCTTTTCTACAGACCATGCATTTTATTGCTCTCCAGGAAAGTTGCATCCTGCAAGTTAACATCAGTTGCATCTTGGGGTCCATATATTGCAATATTCTCCTTCAGATACCAAGATTGGTTCTCATCAAAGATCAAAAACAACAAGGCAAATTCTCGGTCCATATCATTCCGGCCTCCATTGGGTTCCAAGATACCATTTCGGCAGATGACTAAGGGTCCCACCAGGCCACTATACATGTCCTAAGGAAACGAGAAAGGCAAAAGAAAGAAAGATTTGAGATTATTCCTGGATGATAGTATTCTATAGGGAGTTGGGCCACAAATAAGCAAACTATAAGCCCTTTAGCACTTCTTCATAAATGCCTTAACTCCTAAGTATCTTATTCTGATAACCGAATTCATTCTAACCAAGGCATAGTTGAGAAGTGGTATTATGCTTTAGCTAGATTGAATTATTCATTCATTATTAACTACACGATACCTTTTTAATTAGTTTCCTATGCCTGCAATGTCCTCCTTTCAACATACTCCAGAATGTTCTTATTTAGATTTCAAAGTTCAGATTACAGGTAGCTTCCATTCTGATACCCTTTCTACTTCTCATTTGCTCAACTAGACCATACACTTTAAAAATAGGTAAGATATTTTACATTTGAATCATCCATAACACCAAGAAAAATACCCATAATAGAGTAGGCACAATATATTGCTGATGACGTGTGATTAACTAGCTACACAGACAAAATTTGTTTTCCATATTAAGAGACAGAAGCAGCATGACTTTATTCTAGTTATTCCAAGGATACTCTAGAGTCGAATTTATGACTAGACCCTTAATTTCCTGTCAACTATCCCATTCTTGAAAATATGGGTACATACTGCTTTACAAGATCCAGAAAGATAAGACGAGAAAGAAAAATCCTCATGCCAAGTATGTGGTGTGATCCATTATCTCTATCCCTCTTCCTGACTATTAAAATAGGGCAAGCATTTGAGTAAATTTCCTCAAACTCCAGGTATTACAGAGCTGTTTGTTTTTAACCACATCTTTGGTAGTTGTTGTTTTGCCAGGTAATTTACCCAATTCTGAGATCTTTCTTTCAATATTCTTTTTTTCTTTACCTTGATGGGATCCACTGCAGAATAATAAATCCAGGAAACACAAGCAGAGTCACTAGGACCAGGACCAGATCTTTCTGGGATGTTCCACTGGTAAGTAAGTACTTCACCTAAGGATAGTAAGGAATGTCTCATTGGACTAAGTAAGTCATTTCTCTCAATTTCTAGATCTTTCTTCAAGGCTACAGTAGGTGAGTCTCAGTACCCACCCTTAAGATCCTTTTCTATCACTTATACCTGACTCCATTTTATTTTTGCTACATGTTTTTCTTCCTTCTTGGAAAAAAAAACCCTCAATCTCCACTCCCCAAAGCTTAGGCCTAATCCCATGGTAATGTAGTCCTGCTGCTAGTTTTAGTAGCTATAATGTTATATCATTTTTTGTGCTTGTCTTGATTTCCTGCTGCTGCCTCCTAATGAAACTGTTTTCATAAGCTCCACAGTCATCTCTCCCCTTCGATTCAATACTCTATGAAAGATTTTAGTCGCATATTATGATCTATGTCTTGAAAAATCTTAAATGCTTCAAGTCAGACCTCTATTGTTACTAAGTTCTCATCTCAAAATTTTAATTAAACATTAGGTATTATTTTAATATTGTCCTAATAGGAGATAAAAATGGAAACTTTCTATTGGGGTTATAGTTCAGTGGTAGAACATCTTGATGTGTATGACACCCTAGTTTCAATCTTCAGGACCAAGCATAACCTAAAATGGTGTTAAATTTAATTCTCATCTTTGAAAAAGTAATACATTAAAAAAAATCTGTGCCTCTACTGTTCAGAAATAACACAACCATTTTTCTACTTGTCAAAAATCAAAACCTTAGTTTTCTTTGCCACTTTAACATTCATCTATTCAACACCCAATGAAGTACCAAGTCAAACTGACTCTAGCTCTCTACTTAATTTGTAAGTTCGTTTTAAATGTATGTGTATATCTACATGAGTGCTGGTGGCCATTGAGGCAAGAAGGCACCATGATATTTCTTGGAGCAGGACTCAGAGATGTTTTATGAGTTGCCTGGTGTGGGTTTTCTGAATCGAACTCACATCCTTGGGGACAGCAGCATTTGCTCTTAACCATTGACTCATATCTCTCACCCTTCTACAATATGTTACTAGTTCATAGTTCTCTCTGTCCTTTGAAGAGCAACTACCTCTATCCTAGTTTAGACTGTTGTTTACCCACTTAAACTGTTAATAAACAGGTCTGGTCTGTAATGAACTTAAATGAATCATGCTCTCCTAAAGGAAGGAGGGAGGCCCTTTAAAACTCAGGGAGCAAACAAAACTTGTAAGGCTCAGAAACTGAACAAATTTCACAAGTCTTGGGAAACTCCTGGATACTTCCAACATTCACAAGGAGCTTCTGTGGGAGGTTATATAAACAGTAACAACTGCTAAGAATGAAGGAGTAATGCAGGAAGCTCCAGGAATGCAAATTTGGTGAGATATCGCCTATGTTAGGGTGAGGTTTTTGATGGTTCTACTGCATTTGGATTATCCATGTTGCCATATGTAACCCCTGAACCATTACTGCTGCTGTAAATACCCCAATAAACTTACTACTTGGAGAAAGTACATTTGGATGGAGTGGTTAGCTTGAGCAATTGTCACTGCTCTATCTGTGGTGAATGGATCTCTGTTCATATCTCCACCGGAAAAGTGACCTGCCTCTAACCTAGCCTTTTCCAACCAACTTCCGATTATTCCCATATTGACCTTCTATAGCAACTTATTGAGATATGACTTACACCCCATACAATTCACTCATGTCTAACTACTTGAATTTAATTATTGTATATTTATAGATAGATAGAATTATTACATTATAGCCCATAAAGATTCAAATAAAATAAATGACAAAGCAATAAGATATTGCACCTCAAAATAATATACTTTTACATAATTCTGTAACTACTACTGTGATCTATTTTAGAACAACTCATTACAATCAATAAATCCCTATACTCTTGTCACACTTTAATCTATTCACCACCTCAATGCAACCATACACTTGTTTTCTATCTTTTTCTGAACATTTCATACAAGTTGAATCATATGTTTTATTGTCTTTCTCTTACTACACTATTTCATTTTTATGACATTTTCATGGTCTATCCATGCTGGCACATCCTCGGTTGCTTTTTATTGCGAAAGTATATGACGTTTTATAGATATATTACATTTTATTCATCAATTCATCATTTGGTAGATACTTGGACATTTCTACTTTGAGAGAAATATGAATAAAATTGACTTTAAGGACTCAGTGATAAAGCACTTTCCTACAATGTATAAAGCCCCTGGTTTAATCCACAGAATCGTAAAAATGCTGCCATTAATTATCATACAGGTTTTTTATGAAGTTACATATTCATTTACCTTGAGTGTACAACTTAGGATGAAATTATTGAATGATACAGTAATGCCAATTTTTAACAATTGGAGGAATTGGCAAACTGATTTCCAAAGCAGTGGACTCATCAAACATCATTATGTAGAGTCTACCTTCTCAATATTCTCATTAAAAAGTAGTTACATTTTTTCTTAATTTTGTTTTGGTAAAGGAGATCTGTTACTTTATTGAAATTCTGATTTATTGTTCTCTCATGTCTAATGATGTTGAGAATTTTCTCTGGCATTTACTGGTATTTTTAAATACTTTTGTGGGAGAAGTATTTATTTAAATCATGTGTTCTTTCTAAATTCTATTTGTTTTTAATACAATAATAAAGACCTCTCACAATTTAATAAAACAAAACAAACCACCCAATTAAAATGAGCGAAACTTTGAATGATTCAAGAAAGATGATACATGACTAAGTAAGAGCCTAATAAATGTTATCATCAGCAGCTATAAAGAAAATGAAAGTCAAAATCAGAAATCACAATGACTTTTTTGTAGCTTAATAGTACAATTTTCCCTAACATGCGCAAGGCCGTGATTTTGGCTCCCCATCACTAAGTAATCACAATATTATATCACTGGCCATATATGATTCAATAACTTCAAGTAATTCTCATGTTCACTAAAGCTGAAAACCACTAAATGATGTATCATCTTGAAATGTACCTCCTCTGGTATTAGAGCAGTAGATGCTCAACAAAGCTGATGAAAGCTGCTGATGAAATACCTTGTGGACTGCAGCTCTTTTTTTAACTTTAAACAAAATTTTATTACACAAAGGTTGTCACATAATTGGATACTTCTCTACTTTTTTACACAATTATTTTCATTCTCAATAGAAAGGCTGCTTCTGGCATCTCATCTGGTGACACAGAGCTATAGTTCTGACAGTAACTGAACAGTAGAAATGCATCAGTGATTTAAGCTGAAAGCAGGACACTGGTACATGTCTCTCATACACAGTATCAGGAATGTACAAATGACTTTATTCAAAACCTCAAAATAAATTATCCGTAGGCATAAACAATGACAGTAGTAAACCATTATATATTGTCAATGGAAACAAGTAACTGATGGTTACAGAGGTCAGCCAGCCAAAGTTATCAGTGAGGAACCTTCCTTGAGCTTCCTGTCACAGTTCATTGATAAGGGCAAAGCACTATTCTAGGAGTTAGAACATGTTACCTAGCATACCCCCTACCATTCCATCCATTGCACCCATTCCAGGGTCCTTCTCTTCTTTTGGAATTTCTGTCACTACAGCTTTGGCTGTAGTTAGCAAGGAGGCCACCCTAGCAGCATCCAGTAAAGCAGTCTTATGATCTTTGTTGACTCAATGATTCCCTTTTCCACCATGTTCACAAAATCTACAAGCATGGCATCATAACCAAGTTCTGAGGAACTCTGCAAAATTGTTTCAACTATCAAAGATCCTTCAATACCTGCATTCTTAGCAATCAACACTGCAGGAATTTTGAGTGCTCTTTTTATAATTTCTTTATGTATTTTGTGATCTTCATTAGCTGGCTTTAATGAATCCAAGGCTGGCATGCACTGAAGTGGAGCGCAGCTCCCTACTAGAACAATGCCTTCCTTAACTGCAGCTCTGGTAGCTTTGAGAGCACCAGTAACTCTTTCTTCTCATTCACTTCAACATCACTTGTCCCTCTAACCTTCAACACAGCTACTCCACCTGAATGTTTAGCAAGTCATTCATTTAGCTTTTCCTTTTTATAATCACTAGTTGTGATGTATAACTCCCCAGTGATTTCTTGCATGCATTTTTCAATTTGGGCTTTGTCACTTTTTCCTTTCAAAAGCATAGCATCATCTTTGGTGACAATGACCTCTCCAATTTTTCTTAAGTCAGGAGCTTTAACATCTTCAAGATTTAGATTCAATCCCTCTTCTCCCAACACTGTAGCACCAGTAGCAACAGCCATATCTGTAAGCTGGCTCTTCTTATTGTCCACAAACTTTGGAGTTTTGACTGCTACAACCAGAAGACCAACTTTTAGTCTGTTTAAAACCAGTGTGTTTACAGTTCCTGCATCAACATATTCAACAATTATGATCAAGGACTTCTGATAAGCGTTGGCAATTTCAAGAGCAGCTACAATAGACTGGACACTTTCTTTTTGCTCAACAGAACATAGGCATCTTAACATTCACATTTTGACCTTTTGATTTGTTAATAAAATACAGGGAAACATATCCTCTATCAAACTTCATGCCTTCAATATAACTTCTAATTCATCACTCAGGGTTTTTCCATCCTTCACTGTGATGACACCCTTTCTTCCAACCTTTTTTTGTTGCATCAGAAATGATGTTTCCAATGTCTTTGTCCCCATTTGCAGAAATTGTAGCAATATGAGCAATTTCTGCAGGGGTTGTCACATATTTAGTTTGTATTTTAAGTTCAGCAATTAGAGCATCAACAGCCAACATATATTTCTCTGGATTTCCACTGGATTAGCCCATTTGATGACATTCTAAAAGCCCTTCTTGGCAATAGACAATGCCAGAACAGTAATAGGGGTAATGCCATCCTCAGCCTCTTCGTTTGTGTCATTGGCAAAATACTGAACAAATTGAGCCAAGATATTTTTGTATTTATCCTTTAAATTAATTTACTTTGCAATAGTTTTGCAACAGTATCCCCATCTTTTGTTAATTTTGAACTTCCTCAACTCTGTTGAATAATCACTGTTCTTTCCTTTGGCTCCATTGTAACAGCTATAACATCTGCTAAAAGGTCTATACCATGAAGCATTAAGGCTTGAGCATCCACACCAAATTTTATATTGTTGGCACAGGCCCCAGTTAGATGAGGATCCAGTGGCCAGAACACTGGTCTCATCTGGCTAAGGACTGTGGGTAATTGAAGCATTTCTGTGAAGCAGTTGTGGGAGCGTTTATGGCAAGGCAAGCCAATGGTGACAAGTGAGAGCATATTGCAGCTTTAAAAAATGTAGTCACAGTCTCAGCTATGTCCCCAGTGCTATTTAATTTTGTAGCTCCATATCCTGTTCTCCTTGGTGAACAACTCAAAACTTTTACCATGCACTTCAAGTCTGACCTGTTCTGTACCTCACTCCCAAAGTCTCATTTTAAGTCAGATAATGGAATTGCTAGATACTTGTATAGCACTTATAACACAGTGAGTTACTGAATCTTCTAAAAGAAACCTCTGTAGATATGAAGTTGAGGTTGATCACAGACAAATGTTAAAATAGCTTTCTAAATGTCACATATCAGACTGAAATTTGAACTTATTAAGCTTAACTCTAGAATTCTGCTCTTACTGTCTAGATTAGTAACTGTTCTTGTCCCTGTGACAAAATATCTAATATAAACAACTTAAAGGAAGAGATGTTTATCTTGAGTCATGGTTTCAGTACATCATGATGGGCAGGGAATAATAGAGCAAGCAGCTCCCAATATAAGCAGTCAGGAAGTAGAGTGGTAATAACTAGACATTTTGTGATTTACTCAGAACTGCAGTACATAGGGTATTGCTGTCTACATACAGATCTTCCTGCCTTAATTTTCTCTGGAAATGTTATCATACACACACACCTAAGGAAGTATTTCACAAATCCCTGCAACCTCTTCAGTTTAATTAAAGTGAGAACCAAAATTAATTTTCACATGACCACTCTGAAGGCTCTCATCTGTAACACTGTCATTACCAATTCTAGTAACATATTTGTATTCACATCTACGATTCCCTCCAGTCTCAGATGGAGAGGTTTTCTTTTTATGACTTAAGATTACTTCTTTCATTAGAGTTCTTAATATCATTTTTTTTTGTGTACTGCCAGATTTAGATTCATCCTCTATCCTGGATCTTTAACTTCTATGCTTATCTATCTCCCCATATATACCACATTCAATTCTCTCCTTGCTTCTGTGGTTCCTTTACAAGTAAGCATTTTATGGTTCTGTCAACATTTACTGTCTCATTTTCCTCATTTCCTTTTCACTACTTCATCCTCTTTGTGTTATTGGTTCAAATGTGTCCCTTCCAAAATGTTATATATTGAAGTCTTCACCCCTATTAGCTCAGAACCTGACCTCATTTAGAAACATGGTCAAATTAGAAAGAAGGAAATCAGTTTTAAATGAGGTTAGTAGGGCAGGTCTGCATTACCCACAATCCTTACAAGAAGGAGAACTTTAAGTACAGAGACACACATAAAAAGAAAATGACCCGAAGGTAGAATGCTTTGGTTGTTTGTTCCTTTGTTTGTTTTTGTCTATTTGATACAAGCTAGAGTTATCTGTGCAAAGGAACATCAGTTGAGAAACTGCTTCCATTAGTATAGGCAAGTCTATAGGGCTTTCTTTTTTTCTTTTCTTTATTTTTTCTGATCAAGGCTCAAAGTTTAATGTGCAGCACTTTGCATATATAGGGGAAGCCCACAGAACTGAGCTTTATTAATTAATGATTAATGAGGGATAGCAAGCTCATTGTGAGTTGCCCCACCTCTGGGCAGGTGGTCCTGTGTTCTATAAGAAAGCAGGCTGAGCAAGCCATGAGGAGCAAGTTAGTAAGCAGCATTCTTCCATTGTCTCTACTTTAGTTGCTGCCTCCAGGTTCTTGACTTTATTGAATTCCTGCCCTGACTTCCTTAGGTGATGAACTGTGATATGGAACTGTAAGCTGAAAGAAACCCTTTCCCCTCCAAGTTGATTTGGCATTGGACTTTATTAAAGCAATAGTAACCTAAAACAGAAATTGGTAACAGGTTCATGTGATATTGCTTTGATGGACCTGACCATGTTATTTGAAGAGGATTGTGGAAGGACTTTGGAACGTTGAGCTAGGAAGACCAATGATTGAGTGATCAAAGCTTAATTGGGCTTGTGGGAGCTTAAATGATAGGAATGCTGAAAGAGATGCAGATGATGGAAGACTGGTTTGTGGAGTTTTAGAAGGAAACAAAGACTCTACCAGGGCTATTTGAAGGATGTTTTGTATTAAGAATCCTTGATTCTGGTCAGCTAGACCTGAAGACTCAGCTGTGATTAACAAGATACTAGCACTACTGAAGTCAAACATTGCTTTACTGAGGCAATTGATGCTGGTTCCCTGTAGCTGAGAAATAAGCTGTGGTTAAGAAGAGACCAGCATCATTTAGGAGAAATCTTCTGGGAATATTTTCTCAGGATCAAAACCCAGAAGATTTGATCCAGGGTGACCATGACTGTATTCATGCTGGCAGCTGAAATTGGTAACATATAAGAGTTAGGTGGTACTGGTTTTGAAGGTCTAAAGCAGTCATGGAGAGCAGCTGAGGGTTGTCAATATGAGATGTCAGGCGAGGCCACTAGTGAAGATTCATCCTCAGTTGCAGTGGAGACCCCAGAATGTTGGGGATACCAGTACTATGGGATGACAACCAAGGATAGCAGCAACTGTGGAGTGGAGCTGGGCTAAATTTATAAGAAAAGCTGATTACGCTGCAAATGGCAGAGCTGGAGCTTTTAGAAGTCTTTAGGGGCCCAAAAGATTGTGATCCTGTCTCAGACATCAATCCCTGAACTGTTCAGAATGTTGTATTTTGGTTCTGTTTTGGTCTGAATGTGACTGTGCCCTTGTTCTTCCCTCTTGGAGTAAGAGAATATGTAACTTATATTTTATTTTATAAGATCCCATAGTTGAGTAATTTTAGGCTTTATCCACTTGGTAGGTAGGTGGTCCTGGATGGTGTAAGAAATCAAAATGAGCAAGCCATGATGAGCAAGCCAGTAAGCAGTGTTCTCTATGGTCTCTGCATCAGTTCTTGCCTCTAGATTGCTTCCCTGATTTTCCTCAGTGAGGGAATATGACCTAAAAGTTCTAAGATCAAACAATCACTTATATTTCCAAATTGCTTTTGCTCATGATCTTTAATACAAAAAAACCTTAAAAAACAAGGAAAATACAGCTATCTACAATCCAAAAGGACTGGGGCCTGAAAAAAACTAAAATAAGCCTTCCTTCACAGCCCTTAAGAAAACAAGTGGTGGCATGTGCCTTAAATCCCAGCACTTGGGAGGCAGAGGTGGGCAGATCTCTGAGATTTTGAGGCTAATGTGATCTACAGAGAGAGTTCCAGGACAGCCAAGGCTACACAAGAAACACTGTCTCAAAAAAAAAACTGAAAAATAAAACAAAACAAAAATGAGGCAATCTTCCAGTTCCTTAATGTAGAGCTCTAGTTTCCAACAACTTAAGACAATAAAATATCTGTTGTTGGCATCATTTGAGGTATTTTCTTGGGCCAACCCTAGAAAATCAGTACAATCCCTTACAACTTCCATATGATAAAAATTAGTAGATAGTTTGGATTCAAGTACATCAAACCTATTGCCCATAGGCTGCATGGTGTCCTGGGATAGCTATGAATGCATACTAGCAGAAAAAAATCATGAAGTTGCAATGTCAAAAGTCTGGAGCTACCTGAGCCCTTTTATGTGTTTTGTCTGACATTGTACTTCAAAGCTTTTAGGCCAAACTACTACAGTAATACATAATGACTCTTAAATAAGGAAGTGTTTCATACCATGATGGAATCTCTACAAACCACCTCAGATTGCAAATATTTCTAATAAAAATTGAGGAAAGCTTTTATTTTTTTAATCCAAACAACAAACAAATCCCCAAAGCATGGCATCTTATGCAAAATTATTCAACACAAAAAACCAAGGCAACATGATTCCTCAAACAAACAAACAAACAAAAACCTGCTAAATCTTTCAGTAATAGTGAATTAGATAAAATCCCAGATAACACAAAAAGATATTAGGTATGTTCAAAGAAATCACAGTGGATACAAACTCCTGAATAAATTCTAAAAGAACAGAGTAAATGAAACAAGAAAGTCACTAATTAATATGAAAGTCTAGTTAATAAATATATAGGTGTACTGAAAAAAACAGAAATACTGGAAATAAAGATAAGTAAAATAAAAAGTATCATAGTAAATAAACCAAAAATATATAAGGGCTTAAGATAAAGAAAGAATACTAGGGGAGAAAGAAAGGCAGAGGAAATAGAAGATCTAAAGAATGATAAAGAAGTAAGAACAATTGACATCTATGGGTCATTATGAAAAGATGGAATCTATTGATCATAGGACTAGAAGGAGAAAAATTCATGCTACAGATTTAGAAAACACTGTCAATACAGCCATTTCACAGACTGCTCCAGCTGTAGGAAAGTATCCAGTCAAAATGAACAGAGAAGTACCTACCTATATCATATTATAGTCAAAACATTATAGATGTGTATGTGTTTTATTATTATAATATATGGAAGACAAAAACAGCAAGTCATATGTAAAGTCAATGTCATCAGAACAACAGATTTATGAAGAAAATTTAAAAGCAACAGGGCTTAGAATAATGTATTTTGAGTTATGAAAGTCAAGAGATACCAATCTAGACTATCATACCCCAAACTAATCTGTCATGACTGGGGAAGAAAGGAAAACTTTTCATGACAGACAAAACAGGATAAAGGAATTCATAACCACTAAACCAGCTCTACAGAAAGAAAGCTTTGAACTCACTGTGCACATTTAGGAGGCTACAGGAAAGAATAAACCACAATAGAATAACCCATAAGAAATTGAGGACTAGAAAACATCCCAAACTATAAAATCAACAAAAAAGAGAGAAAAAAGAGAGACATTAATA
>NW_021604685.1:1374823-1408836 GCF_004785775.1 Grammomys surdaster | reverse complement strand
AGAGGGGAGAGGGGAGAGGGGAGAGAGATCTGGATATCTCAGTTCTGCAACAATCAATAGGTTACTCTCAGTAGCAGTGGTCCTATGCGTTGAGAGTACCCCCTCCAACTATATTTATTTCCCTCTTCTCATTCCTTATCAAGTCCTGTTTGATTCTACTTCAAATTCCATCACAAGAAGTAGCTTTGCTCTTAAGCACACTAATGTCCAGCCCGCCTTTCCACACTCCTTCTGCTCCCACAATGTAGAATTTCTTGATTCCTCTATCACATATCCATGCACAACAGCTAGCAAATTTACTTTTAAAAATTAGATCTAAGACAACATCAAAACAAGCTTGTAAAGTTTCATTGAGCACAGCATGAATATACAAAGTCAGTTGGAGCCTCTTTGTCCCAGCCTGTATCTTCATCAGACAATTTAGCAGCCTGGCCACCTGCTGCTAGAGCAGCAAGTGAGCAAGCCTCTGCCAGTTCTTCCCCTGAGGCTGCCTGGCCAGTCCATCCATAGCTAAAATGTCTGCTTTCACCTTGAAAACATTCTGACTTTGGACTGCCTTTGCAGACAAAGGATGGCCATGTTGCTTGCTGCTGATACAAATTTGGGAGTTTGAAAGAAAGTTTAGTTACCTGAGTCTCTAAAATAAGAAAACATATAAACTGAGGCTCAGTTGCCCTCCAGTCCTCAACAGAATAATAAATACATCAGTAGAGTCTCCCAGCAGGCTCACAGACTGACACAAGGGCCCAAGGTAAACAAACAAACAAACAAACAAAATCCCTGACCTTAAGATACACTCAGGGTTTTGTTCCACTAGCAGACAAACCCCCACAGAGACATTTATGGACAACATTGCTACAAATAGTAAAGACATTGCTGGCACTTTATTTCCTTCATTGATTTGTGAAAATACAAATTCTGACTAGACCTCTTTAAGTGCTTCAAATCTGAAAAGAGGGCTTTGCCTTCTTCTAGAACCAACAGGCTTCTTACTGAGAGAAATAAACTCACCAACAGATTTCAAAGGGTAAACAAGCTCAAAACTACCGTGGTATTGTTATTGATTTAAAGATTGCTTTTTACCACCCCTTCACAGCCTAATAATGAAAAAGATTTGCTTTCCAATGACTACTCTCAATAGTCAAGCACCCATATTTCATGGTACTAAAAGGGAAAACTAGTACATAGAAATTAAAGAGATAAATGGATATAAGGATGGAAGGAGAAGGTTAAAATGGTTGAGTGTTTTTATATGAACAGGAAATCTAGAAAGTTTATGGAAATTTTGAGGGTCTGAGTAAATGACTTATGGTCTATGAAAGATGAGACATATATATGCATATATAATATTAAAATTTCAATGTTTAATGCATTGATATTAAATCTCTACTTCAATCAATGGGAGTTCTCACTAGTTATTACTCTACTCTTGGTAACCATTGTACGTACTGGTTACTAAAGTTTTACAAAACCAATGCAAAAGTTTGGAAGACATGGTTTCAAAAACTTATTTTGGGGGGTATTTAATTTTTTCATGATTATGCTGATACCTTTTTGGGTTTCATTTTTGCTACAGCTCAAACACATGATTATGATCAACTGCAGAAAGGTACTGGCTACTTTCTCTGTTAGGAGGCCCTCAAAAGAGATTAAAACAATGATCTTTCTGATGACTAAAATTTTTTGTCTCTTTTTGTCAACTATGAAAAGTTCATGTCTCTCATGATTAAAGGAATGGCCTATAACCCCAAGGACAAGTCATAATTGAACAAGCTTGTTTCTTATTTAAAAATCAAATACATAAACAAAAATGGCAGCAGTGGAGGTGGGGTGGTTTAAAGGAACCGACTGCTCAGGAAAAATTTGTCAAAGCAACTTATACTTTCAATTAAAAAAACATGTTTCTCTCAGTCTTTTCCATGACACCTATAAAAAAAATAACATGAAAAGCAAGGAGTTTTGTCCAAACCCATGGTTTTATATAAATTCTATCAAGGACCCAACCCATGTCTGGATCCTGTTCATTTCAAAACTTGGGGCTGAAGCTTCATATTTTTAATTTCTATCACAGGACTCATAAAGACATACCATGAACTCGAATCAGAAGACAACCTGGTAACCAAAGAGGGACACTTTCTCAGTTTCAACCACATATATACTATATGCCACTTCTAATTTTCACCCTTTACCAAAGTTCTTCTCATTACAATATTATTTTATCTCCTGATTTTAATTCTAAAGCAAGTTCATGCATGCTTGGATACCTGCTAGTCTGGCTTGCCCCTGGCATGGAGGATCTGATTCAGAACAATTTAATTATGCCCTTGAACATATGTGTACAAAGATTCATTGGAATGATTATTGCAGCTGTCCTTGCTGCCACAGTTAAAGCTGTGAAAGGATCCTTAACTCAGTCCATCCAAACTGAAGCAACCATAAATTCCTTCCTATCCTCAAAGTAAACATCTTGAAATGATGTTTGATACTAACTGGCTCAATCCCTCTAAGTGGTTTCCAGGATTAAATCACAAACTGTAGTCTTTTACAGGAAGAACCTCTTTGCCACAGTCCTATTCTCTCTTTGTCAACTTTTCAAAAGAAATACAAAGAATAAAGTGATGCTGGTTTAGGCAGCCCCTACAGTACACCGTACCTTGACCAGCTCTTTACCAGTGACCACCTCCATTGATGTGTTACTTATTTAACACGACAAAAGTAGAGGAAGTGCAGTGATATAATCTGATAAAAATATCTCATAGATTCCAAGAGACTGGGAATTTGGCTGGACAGCATAACCAGAGTTAATAATATATCTTGAGATCACTTAAGACTTAAGACCTTTGGCCTACTGTGTACGTATTCTGTTTGTTTAACCTGCCTTTAGGAGAACAATGTAAGAGCCAACCTTACTTGCCTTGGATTTGCCATGTAATCAACATTTACAACCTAAATTAATCCATAGCTATAATCTTAAATTACACATTCTTCCATGACCCTGACCCAGAGTAACACATATGTTCTAATAATTATGTGCTGAAAAGAGCAAAAATAGAGGTTCAGAACATTCTTATAAAATGAATATCTACCATAAATGTAGAATACATCATTCAGATTTTGCTTGAGAAACAATGATACGTATAGTACTGTTTGCTAGCTGGAGCAGCTCGAGTCAGGATTTAATTCCTTGTAAAACTCTGCTAAAGATTTCTGTAAAGGATCTTCATTCCTTCTCCAATTGATATTTTCTGTGTTATTCAATTTTTTAAAAGCCCTTTGTTAGGGACAGACACACAGAGACAGATATAGACACAGGAAAAGATTTCACAGGACAACATTCAAGCAGACACAGATACACACACATACAACAGAAAGACTGAGGACAGATGACACAGGGAAAGCAAAATAGAGAATCTCAAATCTGGACTTGTTCTTAGTTAAATGACATCAAGAGGAAATGCTTTGATATTTTTTCCTTACTGCAACAGCGACGAATTATTGGTGACTCAGAGTTTACTATTAATGTCTTCAAACCAAGTGCACAAAGGAAATGGGTAAGAGAAGGAAGGATGGAAATAACAAACAAAGTGCTCTAATAACAAAGAGGAAAGAAAACCTAATCAGGGTCCAAGTAGTACAAAAAAAAATCTATGGCACTAAATAACTAAAATGATTTTAATGGAACATAATATATTCAGACTTTAACCTTTTATCTGACACCTTCCCTGGTATTAAAATCTAGTATTAGTATTTCAGTTTGAATAGCAGAGGCATACTAGTCAGGATGATATTTTTAAATACAAGATGGTATGTTTAATATAAGCCTATTAAAATTCTAAATACATAAATAATAATATTACAGCAAAGAAAAATGATGATGACAATAATCACCAATAGGCCCACATATGAATTTTTTACATATTTTGTTTAATTTTTAATATCTAAATTTTGATGCTTGTTTTTTTTGACATAAGAATTAAAGAGAGAGCATGTTGTATCTCCAACATGGAGTTTTATGAGGAAGACTTGTTACCTTGCTCAGGGTGTTGTCAAACTTCCTAGCTTAGGTCATTCATTTTCCTAACTTAGCCTTCTAGGGTGCTTGAACTGAAGACAAGACATGCATCCCTCTGCCTGGCTGCAGTGATATGGATAACGCATCTATAAAGCTGTATAAGCACTGCTCATCAACACTAGTCTCCTCAGACTCCAAAGCCAGATTCTGATCCAGATTTGTAATTATATTGCTTTGATTTTAGAGAACAATTTACAATGGTCTCTCTCCTTAATGACAGAACAAGTGCCCAGGGGACAGATGGAAAGTTCAGTTTGAAAATACCATCCAGGAGTGAGAATTAATAGAATTTGATGGAGGATGAACTGGAGAAAAAGCCAAAAATTCACAGTAAGTACCTCTAATCTGAGCAAGTCATTTATCCCCTTCAGGTAAGTGTTCTTTGTATCTATTACTAAAATAACTGAACTATGATTTCTAAGGAGCCTTACCAGTCCCAGTATTCTATTACTTGACATTTCTTTGACAATTTTTTTAAAAATATGAATGTGTAAAAAAGGGGGTGGGGTGGGGGAAGACGTCTGTCTTCCTAGTAACACAATTCAGGAATCTTAGCTAATAGTGACATTTTAAGCTCTTACTCTTAAAAACCTACCATTATATTTCCCTCCATGCTTCCCACCAAAAAAAATTTTGATTTATAATTTGAGATGGGAACTCTTCTTGTTGCTCAGGCTGGTCCCCAAATCATGGGCTTAAGCCATGAAGTTACCAGGACTATAAAGACATATTGCTGTACCTAGCCAACTATCTGTTTGGTCCATAGCATAAAAATAAAAAATAATTTCATTCATTTAAAGTTAAAGTGAAACCTAGGAAAATATACAGATGTTTTGTGGGATCCCAATTGATTTTTTCAGAAACGAAATTAAATTTGGAGTTTGGCTTTGAGATTAAAGCTCAAGAATATGATCTTTTTAATTCAGAGCTTCCCCACTCCTCGTCCCAAGTTCCATTCACTGAAAGCACACGCTCCTCTTGCAATTGTACTAACTGATGTTTATAATTTGCTAACAACTCTCCCCAGCCAAGAAAGTGTTGTAGGTAGATGGGTAACAGTAAGATATGTGAAGAGAATAGCTTAATGTTGTGTGTGTAAAGTTCACACTGATGAAGAAATTATTAAATTGTTGCAAAGAATTACTTTTAAAAGGAACTATATTCTAAATATAATTAGAATTTACACAACAAAAATAAAAGTTAAAAACATAAATAAAAGTTCAGTCGGGATTGTGGTGATGATGCGTGAACTTTCTTACAATCACTTTTGCCACCTACTGGCTAGAAAAAGAATACACCCTAGAGGCTGAAGAAAATGCCTGTGTGTTATAAAATGCTTTGAGATTACTGGAATCTGAGAAACAATAAATAAAAAGCGTTTGAGTCAAATTTCTTCATGAAGAAAGCAGGGCAGAATTACTGTTGAGAACATGGGAGAAGAAAAGAGAGGAGGTGCAGAGGAGAAAGGAAATGAAGAGGAAGGAAGTGGGGAAGGAAGAAAGGAGGGGAAGCTTAATCTGTACAGATAAGGAGAGTGATTAAAGCAAAGTGATCAGCAAGTTGGTAAAGGTCCTTCTGAGGTTTGCATTTCTGACCTAAGATGGTTAAACACATAGTCGAGTGAAGTGGATTGCTCATGCCATGCTTGTAGGCAATATAAACAGGAACTGAATTCCAGATCTTCAGATCTCTAGTTGTTCCTTTCCATGTCCAAAGAATGACTTTGTTTCAGATTGTTTTACATTTCCTATGTTCCTTATTATATCCCAAAGGAAGGCCACAAATGTTCCTCAAATCTTAGTCATTACAAAGGCATGTAGTTGAACAACACATAGCTTTCTCTAGTCTTTTGTTTTCTTTACAAATACATTTGAGTAAACACACACACACACACACACACACACGGCAAGGGGCAGTGCAGAAATCTTCACAGAATATCGAAGTTGAAACTACAGGTACATTGACCTTCCAAATATATGGATTGTATTATAATCTATCTCCATATAGCCAAAATGCTATGTGGCTAAGTGTACCCTGCTATATGGGCACTGAAGCTGAGCAGTGCTTGAACTTCTCCTCTTCCTGCAAAACAAAGTTTTTCCAACTTTCTATTCACTCTGCAAATAATGAAAACATCAAATAATCAGAACATGGACAACACATTGAAGAGATTTTGAAGTGTTTTGAAACTCTCTCAATCCCCTGAACACACTCTTGTGTTTTCATCAGTCCTTCCTCCTTCCATGTTAGCCCTTGTCATTCTTGCCCCCTACATAACAAAGCCTATGATTACATACCAAAGTCTTGTGCCTGCTGCTAAAGCACTTACCAGGATTGTCAGGCTGCATGATGGCTGTCACAAAGGTATGAGGAAAGAGCATGACTGCACCTTTCCTCATGCCCTGAAGCTGTAAAGTGTTGCCCTCGAACATAACCCCATGTACGTCATTCTCTGTGCCCAGGCCAAGCAGGTGCCAGGCCACAGTATCACCTTTGCACATGTCCAGCCTGGGCAGGTTAGAGAATAGAAATCCATTAATAGCTGGAAAATAAAAACACAAGACAAATTAGGGAGATGAGATCAGACTATTCAAATCATAGTCAGCACCATATCAGCCCTGTACTTTGGTTTCCCATAACTTAAAATTCCAGAGCATCCTAAATATATCTGCTTCCTGTTACGGTAGTCAATTTCTACTCATAGAATTTCTTTAGGATGAGAGCCCAACCAGCTTTTTTGGTCTCATCTCTTTCCTCTCCTTTGCAACACTCTGGAAACAGAGAACTATTACCTACTACTTCAACTCCTACATGCATACACCCAAATACACACACCTCAAACTCTCCTGTTTACCCTTAGTTTTCCAACTTGTCTTGTATGCTACATGTTCTAATTTTCTTGCAATGTCTGTGATTGTTCTTTCTCCTCACTGTTCTAATTCTACACCCTTCCATACAGTGTTTCCCAAAGTTTCAAATTCAAATTAACACCTCCTCTTCATCTTCACTGATAATGCAAAAGATATTTGCTCACCGACAACTCTTGGTGAAAAGCCTCTTTCCAGACACCCCTACTTAAACCATTTACATACACATACACCCCCACCATTATCCTAGGAGGTCTAACATCTTCATATCTTTAAAGTGTTAAGCTTAGTTTATTAACAGTGTATGTTTTTATATGCTTCCCTCTCAAGCGTAGAATAAACTTCAATTCTTGCCTCTATGTAATCTACTAATCTACTTATCCATCATGCCCTCCCTATCCCTCAGTCTTTCTGTATGTCTGTCCTTCCTCTAAAGGAAGATTTCTGTAATACAACATATTCCAGAGTGTCCAAAAATTTCCTACACCAAGAATCTCCATTTTTTGTCTCTCTATGACTGCCTATTAGGAGTTCAACTAATTCAAAGTGGAATGACATGAATCATGGGAGTGTCTTACTGTTCCCACAATAATGGACTACCTTGGGAAGAGAAACAAGGATGTAGAAGTCAATGCATTCAATTTTATGTCTTCTTACTATTTACTTGCCCCCAAATATAGAGAAAACTTTCAATGCTCCCACCTACACTGGAATCAGAGTCCAGGATTCATTTAACCAACCCCCTGGGTTCTGATGAGAACATTGCTAATCTTCAGTTCTGCCTCCACTGTCTATAATGTCTTGACTGTAACCCTATTCAGTTTTCAGCTCCAACTCAAGCATTCCCTTCTTCAATGGATCATCTACACTTACTGTTCCTTATTAATGTTCTTCTCTTTTGGACTTAAAAGGCTCTTTTACACATTTAGTACTCTGCCTGGACTATTCTATAATTATTGTCATGGGTGTTATTTACATCATTGAAAATTGCTGGGTGCTCAGTGAAATCTGGGACTAGTTTTTTCACCCCCTCTTTCATCCACCTAGCCATTAATTTGGTAGTTCAGTAATTCAATTAACATTCACTATGTGTTAGAACCTAATAATTAAATAATGTAGAAGATGCATAGATAATCAACATACTGTAGAGGAAGTAAAGAACTATGTACCAATTACAATGTTGATGACTATATGGAACATATGCTTCTAAAATTAATAAAGTACAATGGTGCATAGAACGGAGAATCACCACCTTGGACTTGAGTGATAAGAAGTGGAAATATTGGTGAGGTAGCTTATGAGTAGAATCTTAGAAATGGGAAGAATTTCCAAATGCTGACAGTAAATGTGTGAATATGTATTTTTTAAGTAAAAAGCATAACAATGCAAAAATATGAAATAAGTAGAAGCTATGGTTGTGGGAAGAAAAATGGCCATGCTTTGCTGACGTATGATATATGGGAGAAAGGTAGAGGAAGACAAGACTGGATGAAGCCCAGTGATAGAACATTTGCCCAGCAGGCAAAAGGGTCCTGGCTGCTATTACTAGAACAACAAAGAAAAAGAATGAAAGAATATCACCCCAGCTTAATCTGGCATACACTGTATAATATCACTTGTATACAATTTTCATCTTCCACCACTATCTTCCCATACCATATCCTCCCATACTGTGTAATACAGATCACGGCCCAAGACATCAGTGTAAGAACAGCTGCTGTTGCAGTGTGGTGACATGGCTCAGTAGTTAGGACAGCCTCTTCTAACCTCTGTGTATAACTACAAACACAGAGTAGTGGGTATGAGGGGTGTAGAGAAAGAATAGGAAGAATAGTAATAATAATAATTTTTAAAAACAGAACTGTTGTTTTACATTTTATCCTTCAATCTAGCTTGTCTCTTGGATAGAGATGATCAATGAGATGAAAATTTTTAGGAACTAGTTATAAGTATGGTTTGAATGACATTTTGCTTGAGGCCTTAAAGCTATAGTTAAAAGCAAAAACTATTCCCCATACCATGCATTCGATTGGAATCTTGGAAGCCCTCGACATCCTCTGAGAGCAGTCGGGAATCCAACATACCAGCTGCCTGATTGGCATTGTTGTACCAGCTCTCATTCTCATCAAACACAGTGAAGAGGAGAAAAAATTCTTTATCCACTCCTTTCTGTAGTCCCATTGGAAAAAAATAGAGGGAGGAATGACAATGGTTTCAGCAGTTGAATATTTCGTAGTTGTAGACCCAAGGATTCCTGATTCTTTCTCATTTCCTTTTTCAGATCCCGAGCCAGGCTCATATCTCATGCTCAGAGCTGCAGTTGTTGCTAGGCAGGCTTTCATCAGGAAAACTTAAAATTGTAGAGGAGATAAGGTCAGAGTAAAGGAACAAGACTGGAGGCAAGTGATATATGAAAGAAAGCAGGGAACAAGCACCAGGTGTGGATTAAGGAAACAGCACACAGTATGTGACCAGAGATAGCCCAAAGCCATCTAGGGAGAGGACTGAGGGGAGAGTAACTAAGAAAGCAGGGAGGGCTTATGAAGGAAAATTTGAAAAAATAAAATCAGTAGAAATGGATTACCATTATTTACTATTTTTACAGCTACTGTTTACTAGGTGCTTACTATATGCCAGATACTGTAGAAGCACTTTCCGTGTATTAATTTTATGATTATCCGAAGAAATCAAAGATAACTTCTTCCTTTGTTAACCCTTTCTTTACAGATGAAGAAGTTGAGTTAAAGAGAATTTAAGTAACTGGCCCAAGGTTATACAGTTAGAAATGATGGGTTAGATGGGAAAAAAAGGCAAACATATATTAAAGTAAGTTTATGGACTGGGAACAATTTTATGGGCCACTGAGGTAGGAGGGAAAATAATAATTGAAGGATAGGATAAAAGAATCAAAACCTAAGATAGCTCTGTGTTTTCATATAAAATAAAATACATAAGAACAGGAGGTTATCATCTATTAATTTCTGATATAATTGCTTTGTTTATGTTGCTTCTATTCCCTTACCTTCAAGATCCAGCCCCATCATTGACACAACCCAGAAACTCAGCTTTATTTCTCTCCAGCCAGCCTTTTACCCAGACTCCCCAGAAATACCTGCTTGCCATCTGCACCCAAGGCCCCAGCCTTGCACACCAGTAGAGGGCCCACCAGGCCAGAATTTGTATCTCTTGTGGGATCTGCAGCAGAGAAGTACATCCAGGTTAGACAGGCAGGATCCTGAGCAGTAGGCCCAGCATGAGGAGGAACTGTCCAGTAGTATGTTACTTTTTCAAATGACTTGGCTACTTTGGGATGAGATGTGCCTGTAGGGAAACATGAAATCATTATTCACATTGGCTAGAGCAAAGATCATCGGCTCCAAAGAGCATAATAAAAATTATAAACTATATATCAACGATGGTAGTACATGCAACCTGATACTGAAAAAATTTCTGGTTTAGGAACATACAAGACTGGCTTTAGCAATCAGGAGCCCAGAGTTTGGGTTCTGGCTCTATCACTAGCTATTACATGAACTGAGTCAGTATGGACATTGATAAAGTTTCAATTTTCTTAAATCATATGACCTCACTACTGAAAGAGATTTCAATATTTCTTTGGAATATTTCTTATTTGAATACATACATTAATTTACTCTTATATACCTACCTCTACTTAAAACACTTCATTGAAGGGAAGACTTACTACCTGTCATTATGGTCCATTTCATCTTTGAACAATTCTGATTACAAACACTTTTTTAATTTAACATATATGTGTGCATGTGAAAGTGTACATGTCTATAGATGTACATGTTTGTGCATGGAGATTACTTATACTGTAACTTCTTTATAATTACTCATTTTTTACAGTGCTGGAGAATAAATGCAGTGCCTTATTCATGCTAGACAAGAGTTCTACCACTGAACTACAGCCTCTTGAGGGTATAATCTTTTAAATAGACACAGAACATGCTCAAAGTAAAGAACTAGATTTTTATTTTAATTTTCAGCATATTAGTAACTATAAATGAAAGTACCTGAATAATTTGTAATCTATAAAATTGGCATTGTTTTATTAATTATACTCAGTATGGTGAAAATGGTTCAAATACTACCTAACTCATTCACCTGAAAAGAGTTTAGATACAAACAGAAATGACTCTTTCTGAAAATAATACTGGCAAAGTGCATCAAAAGTCCTAAAAAAATCTTCATGCGCAGAAATAAAGTTAGATGTATAGAGATTACTTTAAATAAGGTTAAAATAAAGCAGGCAAATAAATACAAATCAACAATACTGAATTACACTGGTGTTGCTTATAAGACTCTCGTTTTGACCAAATTATATAAATAAATAAATAAATAAATAAATAAATAATTGTCCTAGTGCAGGTGAGGTTGTAAGGAAATGAACCCTTTCATAGTGTTGATGCACTAAATATTAATCAGATTACAAATCTGTGCAGAAAACAATATGGAAGAAGGTGATATAAATTTCAATGTGCATATCCTCTGACAAACTAATTATATCATGAAGAAATAATCATAACAATCCTATAATAACCTACAAATATACATTGGTAGTATAATTTGTTTCAAAGGGAAAATATTTGATGTGTTATGAACTTCTTTTCTTATTCACTCATCATTTCTAGTTTCTTAAATTTTAATAAATAGAAAACTTTAAAGAATAATACAATGGATGCGACACAGAAGAGGGAGCTAGTTGATAAGGAAGGGGAGGAATGGTAGAGAAGAGACATCATAGAAAGAGAATATAATTAAAACATTGAACATATATGAAAATATCATTATAAAACCCAGCTTTTACAATGAAAAGAAAAAACAAATGTTTTAAAAGGCACAATTATGATCCTACCTTTAGACTCAATGCCCTTTTATAAAATTTTGCCATCTTTAATGTATTTACATCTACTGAGGATTATAGTTTAGTGGTAGAACATATTCTTAGAATCTGTTTTATCCTCAGCCACCATAAGAGGATAAAAGTCCCCATTCATGCATATTTACATCTATTCTCCTATATACAGGTTTTTCCTTGTTTGGTCTTTCTTTTGCTGAATCATTTACAAATAAAATTTAAGCCACCATGACCTCATACTTGAAAATACATCAGTAAGAATTTCCTATGATAGGGCTGGGCAGATGGCTCAGTAGTTAAGAGCATGTATTGCTCTTGTAGAAAACCTGAGTTTAGTTTCCAGCACACCCTTCAGGTAGCTTATGACTCACTCCAGCTCTAGGAGGATTGAACACCTCTACCTTCCAAGGGCACCTGAATTCATGTGCACATACACAAACACACACATGCATAATTAAAAATAGTAAAACTGAGCTTATCACCAGGGTCCCTGTAACCACCTCATGTACTACAGATCCAAGGAGGCTACCACTGTTCTCCCTTCCTGCATCTCTCCATTTAGCTCACCAGGTCCTAAAGCTGCTTGCCAGTAGTAGTTACCTCCTTTCAGCCTGTATCCTTCTGGCACTCACCAGCTCAATCCTCAACAGAGATCCTTACCATACATAATCCAGAGTCCCAAAGCCATGGCAACTGCCTGATTAGGACCCTCTCATTACCCTATAGAGCTTTTAAACCCAAGACAAATCCACATTGCCAAGGGAAATTTGCTCAAGACTCTATCCAAACCTAGATGGAAGTTGTATTCCCAAATACCAGTTAAATAGATGAAATAAAGATTCCAACCCTATTAGGAATTAGCACTGTCCAGAAAACATTGTAAAAACCACTGCTGAAAGAAGAAAAATGAGTTGAACAAAAACAAAAGAAAGAAAATTAATAAACAAAGTAAACCCAGATATGCAAGTTCTAATGCAGGGATAACAACACACATATACACTCAAAAACAAACAAACAAACAAACAAAAAAACATGCTATCTCCAAACCACAAATTCACACAGCAATATCCCTTGTTAAAAATAAATGGAGACACTTTCAGACAAAAAATTCAAAAGATTATCACAATGGTAAACAGCTGAAACAATATATAAGCAAAGAGGTACCAGAGATAAGGAAGTCAATCCAAGACATGAAAATAGAGTTTACAATTTTAAAAGACTCCAAACTGAAAAGATGCTGGAAAGAAAAAACTCAAAAAGCAAATTAGAAATGTAAATGGAAGGCCTCACCAACAAAATATGTCATAAGAAAAACAGAGATTTAGTGATAGCTGACAAAGTAGAGGTATTGGATTATTTAGTAAAGGTCAATGAAAATTTTTAATACATATGATCGAAACACAGAAGAACTTTGGGACATCAATGAAAGACCTAGATTCCAAAAAATGGGCACAGAAGAAGAAGACTATCACATTGAAGGCATAGAGAATAGTAAAATCACAGAAGAAAAATTCCCAACCCAGAGAAAAAGAAGCCCATCTAGGTTAAAAAGAAAAGTCCTATGGAGCAGACAAAAATAAACATATTAAAGTTAAAGCATTAAATATGAAGGATAAAGAAACGGTACTGGAAGATACAAGAAAGAAAAGTGAAGTCACATTTAAAGGCATAGCTGTTAGAACAAACATTACATATCTAACAGAAACCTTTAAAGCCAGAAAGGCCTAGAAAGATGTACTCCAAATCCTGAGACATCACAACTGTCAACACAGACTATAATACTCAGAAAAACTAAAAACTATTAAAATTAAAGAAGAAACAAAAATTTCCATGGTAAAAACATACTAAAGGAATCTATAACTAGAAATCCAGCTCTACAGAACTAGACTAATATTCAATTTGAAGAAAAGAATAAACAAAACCAAGAGGTCATGAGGACCAAATAAGCAATGCCAGGACAGGTAATCAAAAGAGATCTAAGAATACATCACCAAATCAACAAAAGGACAAGAATTAACACACGTCATGCAACAGTAACTGAAGATTATTGATCTCACTTGACAATAAAAAGACACAGACAGACTGTATTACAACAAAGGATTCATCTGTTTGTTACCTTCAAGAAATATGACTCACCATGAAAGACAGACACCTTCTTAAGATAAGGGGACTTTTAAAAATGCATTCCCTGAGAGGTTCTGCCAGAGCTGGACCCATCAAGATGCAGATGTACATAGCCAAACATTGGACTGAGCATGGGGATCCCAATGGAGAAGTTAGTGCAAGGACTGTAGGAGCTGAAGGGGTTTGTAACCTCATAGGAAGAAAAATATCAACCAACTAGACCCCCGTGAAGCTCTCAGGGACTAAACCACCAACCAAAGAATATACAGTGGGTACCCATGGCTCCAGCTGGATGTGTAGCAGATTCCTTATTTGGCATCACTGGGAGGAAAGCCTCTTGATCCTGTGGAAGCTTGATGACCCAGGATAGGGGAAGGCCACTGAGGCAAGTGTGGGTGTATGGGTGGTGGAGCACCCTCATAGAGGCAAGGGGAAGGAGAAGAGAATGGGCAGCTTGTGGAGGGGAAACTGGGAAGGGGGGATAACATTTGAAATGTAAATAAATAAAATAATCAATAAAAATGAAAAATTCATTCCAAGCAAATGAAAATGAAAAATAAGCAGATGTAGCTATTTAAATACTTGAGAAAACTAGTCAGAGATGTAAAATGGATATTTCATGATCCTTATAGAAAAACTCTACCAACAGGAGATTACTATCAGAAAAATATACATACCAAATACATGGATGCCTGATTTCATAAACAAATTATTATTAAAACTAAAACCACAGACCCAACATAGTGACAGTGGGTGACTTCAATATCTGACTCTCACTAATAGATAGGTCATCCAGAAATAAACTAAGCAGAGATAGGCTGGAACTAAATTACATAAAAAAGAAGAAAATCAAATCAAATGAACCTAACAGAAAACTACAGAACATTCCATACAAACACCAAAATATACACATTCTTCTCAGAAGCCTATGGAATGTTCTCCCTAATAGACCATGTACTAGTACACAAAGCAATACTCAACAAATAATGCAAAACTAAAATCACATCCTTATCCTACATGACCACAACAAGATAGAACCAACTATGAGCAGGCAAAGAAATGACAGAAAGTATAAAAATACATAGAAACTAAAAAACACACAACTGAATGATAATTGGGTCAAAGACGAAGCCATGAAAATTATTTTCAAAATTCCTAGAAAGATCAGAGAGATGGTACTGAGGTTATGTGTACTTCCTGTTCTTGAAAAGAACCTGAGTTTGCTTGCTAGCAACCACATGACAGCCCATAACTGCCCATAGCCTCAGCTCTTATAACTCCACTTCTGGTTTTTTTTGTTTGTGTGTGTGTGTGTGTGTGTGTGTGTGTGTGTGTGTGTGTGTGTGTGTGTACCAAGCCTGTAAATGGCACTCATACTACTCATACGTACCTACAGGCAAAACACTCATATACCTAAATTAAAACAAGTTAATCTTTAAAAATAAACTTTAAAATATCTTAGAATAGAATGAAAATGAAAAGACATTTCAAAATCTATGGGACAAAATGAAGGCAGTCTTAAGAAGAAAGTTTACCACTAATGTCCACATAAAAAAATTAAGAATTCTAAAATGAATGAATTAATGATGCAACTAAAGGCCTTGAAAAAACAAGGGCAAATACCACTGATCAAATGTGTGTGTGTGTGTGTGTGTGTGTGTGTGTGTGTGTGTGTGTGTGTATGTGTGTGTGTATGGTAAGAGGTAATCAAAATAAGGGCTGAATTACTGAAATGGAAATGAAAAATTCAATACAATAAATCAATGAAGCAAAGAGCTGATTGTTTGAAAATGTTAACAAACTTTTGGTCAATTTAACCAAAAGAAACAGAGGATCCAAATTAAGAAAAATACAAATGTAAAGAAAGACATTATATTAGACACCGAAGAAATTCAGTGAATCATTGGGACATACTTTAAAAAAATCTATATTCCACAAAGTTGGAAAAGTTTAGCAAATGGATAAATTTATAGATACATTTGGCTTAACATATTTAAATTCTCCACCAGAAATCTCCTATACCCGATAAATATATCCAACAAAGTAGCAAAATAGAAAATTAACAGACAAAAATCCTAATAGTTCATAAACGATGAAACCTACCCAAATGGTTGAGAAACACACTTAAAAAGGTTCAATATGCTTAGCCATCAGGGAAACGTAAAATAAAAACTATTTGAGATTTCGCTTTACCCCAGTCAGAATGACCAAGATCATGAAAACAAATGGTGGACACATGCCACAGAGAAGGGAGAACATTTATTCATTGCTGGTGGGAGTCCAAACTGTTACAGTCACTATGAAAATCAGTGTGGAGAAAAGCTATAAAGAGATCTACCACATGACCCAGTTATATCACTCTTAGTCATATCTTCAAAGGAGTCTGTATCCTACCATAGAGATACCTGGATAGCCATGTTCATTGTGGTTCTAGTCACACTACCTGGAAAATGGAAATAGCCTAGATGTCTATCAACTGATCAATGGGTAGTGAAAAGTCTTACATTCACACAATATAATATTACAGCTGTTTAGAAAAAGAAACGAGCCGGGCAGTGGTGGCGCACGCCTTTAATCCCAGCACTTGGGAGGCAGAGGCAGGAGGATTTCTGAGTTCGAGAGTTCGAGGCTAGCCTGGTCTACAGAGTGAGTTCCAGGACAGCCAGGACTACACAGAGGAACCCTGTCTCGAAAAACCAAAAAAAAAAAAAAATTATCTTCTGTGTTACTAGTAAATCATTATTAAAACTAAGAAGTCCCCTAACATCATGCAAGGAATAATTTATGCCCAAACCTCTTAAGTTATCCCCAAATTTTCTGCTTGCTTTCATTTTTAAAATTTTCTGTGACAGAATTTTACTAGGTGGCACAGGCTATCTTAGAAATGAGTATGATCCCAGGGTAGTTTCACTTATCCTGGCAATCCTCTTCTGTTTCCCAACTGCTGTGATCATAGACATGAGATATCATACCCAACATGTTATGCTTTTTGGACAGAGTCTTGTTTTACAGCATCAGAATGGCTTCAAACTTGTATGCCTCCTGACTTGGCCTCTAAAATATCGGTATTACATATGTACGCTCATATCTGAGTTTTCAGTGTTTGTTCAAGCTATTTTTATATCAAGGATCAATAGAAGTTTGCAGGTTGCATTTGATTGTTATCTGTGTAACTCTGTCCCCTTCTTCATAATATTGACTTCATAAAAAAACAATCTCTGAATGGGTTATAGAAAGTATTTTTATATTTGTTTGCAACTTTGACATTCGGTGCATCTTATATGCTTATATTACAATGAGAAAATAAGAAATCAGTTACACAGTAATCTCACTGCTAGGATTCTGTCATATGATGTAACCCCTCCCCCAAATGAAGCTAGGATATACACATTCATTATTTAAATGTTAGGGCTATTTAAAACTTCTTTTAAAAAGTTATATGCCTTAGCAATAGACACTAAAGTAAATAAGCTATGGAAAATCCATGTGAAAAGGTGTTACAGAGGCCATGAAAATGTTATATTATGATCACAGACAGTTAAAATGTAATGTTAACAACAGTAGAATGAAAAACTGTTCAAATCTTATCATCTCATTCTTTAAATATATGAATAATACATTATCAAATAATAACTTATAATTATAGAAAATATTGAAAAGACATAAAAATATAAATGACAATTTTCCTATGAATGATTATTTTGTGATTGTATATATTCATGTTTTTCAAAAGTTCATGATGAGCATATTTTATATTAAGAATATATTCACATATATTTTAATTTTGGTTCTAAGAATAGAACTCTAGATTTTACCCATGCCACATATACCTGTGGCTTCTAAAAATACTATTTACAAGACTACATTTTCAGCAATACTTTAAAAATCTTTTTAAATGCTTTTAAATCTTTTTAAAACAACTTTAAAAATCATGTTTTCTATTATTAATGAGTTGGGCTCTTTTTTTACTATTTCATTATTCATTCATTCAAATGACCACAACTTTGCTCTTCCTCCCCACTCTTCACTTATTTCCTTCTAGAACCACCTATTGCCTACATTATTGGAAACCGTTCCAACTCACCATCATTGTACACAGTGCCCTCAGAGTTTTTCTCATAAAAGACGCCATGGGGCTGTATGCTAAATGGCTGGGAGGCACGGTTATAGAAGACCACCTGGATGGTGTCACCCACTTCAGCCCTTATCACTGGTCCTAGAAAATGGGAAAGTGAGACTGAGACTATGAAACTGAACATGTATCAAGAATATAAACAAAAGGATAGGAAGAAGAAATAACTGAATTTACATAAGATAAAAAATACTTCTCCTTAAAATAATCTATTCTAAGAATCATGCTAAAGGCACTATTAAATCCACTGTCTCTCATAAACCTCACATATTACTCTAAGGTATACACAGGAGGGGTTATTGCCTCCATTATACAAATGAAATAACTTCAGAGAAGAAGGATTGACCTGTAAAAATTCAAGTAACAATGACAGAGCAAGAATCTAAGGTCATGATTTTCTTTTACATCCCACTCAGATCCATTTCAATTAGTCTTACATTTGTTTTCTGTTCTGCCATAGTTACATTTCCTGGTAGATTCTATCTAAGATCTGAGCTCACCAAAATCTCAACCAAATTATAATCAAAGAGAATACAGGCCCTGAACTAGATTGGTAGTCTAAGCAGAACTTCTGAGTTTTGGTGTGTGACTTGGGTCACATTGGAGGCTACTAACACATCAGCCTGACTGTTTATACTGACTCTACTCCAAGGTTAAACCTTCTAGATTGGTTTCCTAGCTTAATTTCCACATGGTCTTCATTACTGAACAACTAAGTATACACACAGAACACTACCCAAACAAAAACCTCTCATTCCTAGGAATGATATTTTCTCCTCATATTTCTAACAATGTTTTCTATACAGAATCAGTTGTACACAAATAACCCTGGAACATTATATTATTTCTCCAACCTGATCTATTTCATTTCTTGGTTTCATGAAGTGATTAAACCATACCTAATCTTCTTCTATTGTATTAATGCTGTGCTTTAGACATTCTAAATATAGTTTTCAATATCATACAACAAGCCTAGTTCTATATCCATAATAATATTGAACATGTCTATATATTGTGGTAGTATACTTCTAACTCTATACTGTCAAGATTCTTGTTGATCTTTCTGCCTTTTAATAGCTCTTCAACAATATCCCTACAGAGGCAATTCACAGAATATAAATGGTAATAGGGGACATTATCAAAATATTTTAGCAGTGCAATTTGAGAACTGATATATAATCTCCATTTTCAGCTTGAACATTCATCATAAACAAAAATAAACCTAAGGTTCTCAAAAGTCTTATAGCAAAATTCTAGTTGACTATGCTTAACCTATTGATTTTAAACACACTCAGACCTGTGACATATTTTTACAAATGCTCATTTCTTGGGACTGAACTTGGGAGATCCATTTACACAGACTTCCCTTGAGTCACTACAAGACTCAAGGAATATATTCTTCTCACTTCTTTGTCTCTAGTTCATGAAATTTAAGAGTTAAGGATTACTCACCCAGTATTCCAAGATGTGTTTCTTCTTCCTGATGTATCCTTTCCTGGAATGTCTCATCTTTAAAAGCTTCATATCGAACTTTCCAGTAAGTACCTCCAATTCGACTAGAGCTCTTCTGAAAGTACTTATCCGGGCCACTGACAGGTAAGAGGGTAAATGTTATACGAATACATTGAGTATCAAATAGACTCCCACCTCGTCCTTTATCACACAGACTTCTAGATCTTTATGGATGACCTAGATGAATTCACAACAAGGAAGACACCTTCTCTGGTCTGTAGTACTATTAAGTGGTATACCAAGAGTCTTCTGTATCCAAATTCACTTGCCCACTTATGAAGAAGCATCCAGAGTACACTAGCACTTTCTCTATGGACAGTCTTCAGAAACTGGGCATTGGATGGGTGATGGTAGCTTTTATCCCTGTAGTAACTTCTAAGATCACAAGTTTTACATGATAAGTGCATTTTTTCAGAGCTTCAGCAGTACGTGAATATCTTTGCTGGAATACTGGTTGCTTTCTCCTTCCACATAGGTGGACCCTCTCTGGTGCTGCCCCACGGGAATACCAGCCCCAGCAATGAATATCCATTTATTTGGCTCTCGAGTAATCATGATCATTTACTCCACTGTTACATGTCTGTGTTTGTTATCATATTTATTTTGCTCCTAGAAGGTCTAAAAGTTTATCTGCTTCTTCCTGAACAACTAACAAAGAATCCCTGTTGTCCTTATCTTGTCATGAATAAAGTTTCTAAAGAACATCACTCCATTGTCACTGGAACATACACCTCTAGACACTTCACTTTGTTTTGACAGGAATATGGTCAAAACGTCTTTTATATCCTAGATCTTAAAAACACAAAACAACAACAACAACAACAAAAACCAACAAATGCTAACATAATCTGCAAGTCCCAGACAGGCAGCTGGAAAAAGCAGCAGGATCTAGCCTCCTCATCACCAGACAACCTCTCAAGAACTTCTCTATGCCCTAGTACATCCTGCCATCCCAAGGCCATCTTTATTCCAAGTACACCCCAAATTTCTCTACATAAAAAAGGGCCTATCTCTCTATAATATACATGTTATGGTAAAATGTCAAATGCTCTTTAAGCTTACTGAGAAACTGACTCTGAAGACGGTCTGGCTTTCCCCTTCCCTTTCAGATACAAGCCTGTTAACTTAAAGTCTCTTCGAAGGCCACTTATCCAGGGACAGGCTGGTCCCTAGAGAAAGTTAAATAAGAACAGCAAAACCTGACATGAGTAAAAAATACCATGCTCTTGAGAATTATAGGAGGGTAAATTGTTAGAACAAAAACATTGTGTCCTTTAAAACAACTTGGAGACTAACCATTCCCAACTACCTTCCCAAAGAAAAAAATTCAGCTTATCCTATGACATAAAAATATAATGTTGTATAAAAACTAGGAAAAACTAATTAGAAGTATCACTAAAGAGAAGACATTTTACCTGGTGATTCTCTTAATTGGTCATAGAATCTAGGTGACTCTGGTTCCTGGGTTGCCCTACTAGTTTCTGCTCAATGATATAAATGTCTGATCTGATTGTCTACCATCCCTCTTCTGCTTGCTATTTTATCCTTTATTGTTAGTTGCTGTACACTTAACAAAAGCCATTCATTCCAAAACAAACACACAGCTATCACGAACTATTCTCCATATGGAGCACTCTCCCTAGGCATTGGGCAGATGTTAAGCAATCTTAAAATCTGTTTGCTTGTTTGTTTGTTTAAATAAAACCCACCACTATTTAAAGAAAGAAACACTATCAAATTCTCTGTGCAAAATTTGTATTTCTTTAACACAAAACCAGTTAAAGGCACAAACACACAAAAAGAAAGTTTATATTATAGAGCAATCTTGTTGATATACATAGGTACTTAATAAAATACTCACAAATGAAATTCAATAATACACCAAATATGTTATTACCATGATCAACTTGACATTATTCCAAGAATGCAGTGGTGCTTCAACATATGCAAATTAACACATAAAAATCAGTAGTCTACTTATATATCATAAGTGAACATGCTGAGAAAGAAATCAGGAAAGCAATCCCATTCAAAATTGCCTCCAAAATAACTTTGGAATAAATGTAACCAAGGAAGCAAACAACCTCTACATTGCAAACTTTTTAAATACTCCAGAAAGAAATTGAAGAGTACTCCAGAAGATGAAAGGAACTCATGCGCTCGTCTAAAGGAAGAATTAATAAATGACTATGCTACCAATAGTAATCTATGTACTCAATACCATGACCATCAAAATTTTATCACCCTGCACAGAAACAGGAAAAATATATTAAAGTTCATTTGGAAGCATAAAAGATCCCAGATCATCAAAGAAATTCTGAACACACACACACACACACACACACACACACACACACACACAAATAATGCTAGAGGTATCAGAATAACTGATTTCAAATTGCTTTACAAACTTATAGTAATAACAATTATAAAAGGAAAAGCACGGATAAAGAACAAGGACAGACACGTGGAAGGATTTGGAAGGAGGAAAGGGAAGAGGAAAATGATGTAATTATAATCTCAAAAAGTTAAAAGAAAACCATACAATCATTTAAAAATAAAACAGGAACAGAATGGTACTGCAACAAATATAGACATGTAGATAACTAGAGCAAAATCAAAATCTACATACAAGCTCACCCACTCAGTTACAGCCCCTTGAACTCTTATAAAGATGTCAAAAATGCATGGTACAGAAAAGACAGAGTTCTCAATAAATAGTGCTAGCAAAATTCGATGTTCACATGTAGAAGATGAAATTAGATTTCTGTTTTTCAACCTGCACAAAATCAACTCCAAACAGACCAAAGAGCTTAATGTAAGACACGAATTTCTGAAACTGCTAGAGGGTAAAGAAAGGAAAATATTAAAACTATATAGCCATAGATAATAGCTTTCTGAGAACTACAGTCATTCAGATTATAAAGGCCAACGCTGAGAAATGAAAACATGAAATTTAAAAAATTCTGTACAGCAACAGAAACAGATAACTAAGTATAGACAAACCTCCCACAAGCTGACATTTCACAAAGGATTAATAGATAGAATAGACAAGAAAAAAAACCACAAAAATTTAAAAACTCAAACAACCCAATCAATAGGCAAGCTAACAAAATGAATAGTCAAATTCTCTTTTAAAAAAATGACTCTTTAATGTGTGGGGTGTGTTGTATGTGCATGTGATGCATATAAGTATGTGAAGACATATGCCCATGTGTTTACATGCAGAGTCCAGTGTCTTCTTCTCTTGTCGTCATACCTCATGGCCTTGAGATAGCATCTTGCCCCTTCACTAGGATAGATGATTTTTGGGATCCATCTATCCCTACTCTCCATTGTTAGGGTTTATAAGCACAAATAGATGCTAGAGATTCAAACTCAGATTCTTATGCTTGAAGAGCAAATATTATTCTCAATTGAGCCATATACCCAGCCCCCTGAACAATTTTCAAATGATGAAATGCAAATGGCCCAATAAGCAAATATAATAAATACACTCTTCCTCACCAGTCATCCCAGAAATACAATTCAAAACATCACTGGGTTTCCATCTTACCTCCAATACAATATCACTCCTCAAGGCAAGAAACAACAGTAAATGTTGATTCAGGTGTGCACACAAGGGAACTTTTATACACTGTAGGTTGCAATGTAAACCAGTCTAGCCACTATGGAAATCAGTAAGGAGGAGTCTCAAAAATAAAGGAAAACAACACCTAGAAATAGATCTATCATATAATCAGCTGTACCAAAAGAGCACAAATCAACATATCATAGACACACTTGCTCATCGGTGTTTATTGAATCACTGCACACATTAGCTAAACTATGAAACTAATTTATGTGCCCAACAATACAGGAATGGCTAAGGAAAGTATGGCATGTGTACACAATGGAATTTTTACAGCCACAGTCAAAAACAAAGTTTCACTAATTGCAGAAGAATGGATACAGCTAGAGAGAATCATATTAGCCAAATTAAACTAGTTTCAGAACAACATATATTGTACATTTTCTATCCTCTATGATTTCTAAATTTTACAGCCGCCTAAAATCATGCACATATATAGGACAGAAAAGTAGAATCAGAATTAAATGGAATTAACTGTTCAGGGAAATAAAGAGAACTAATGGAAGAGGGAAAAGCTGATAAAAAGGAGATTAGGGAGAAACAGGCTGGCAATCATACACCTAACATACAGTATGTATACCTGTAAGAAAAAAATAAAAAGTAAAATATAAAATAAAAGTCACTGTTATTACTGGCAACAAACACTAAAAATTTATCGTGTGATCCCTTCTGATATTCATTTTCCAAGAAACAAGCAAAAACATTGGGAATGAGCCAATCTGACTTTCTAATTAGCAACTATTAAATGTTTTTACTGCCTGAGCTGCCATGAGCAAAAGGAGTGCCAATCTAATATCCAGCCAGACTATACTTGTACCCACACCAACTAACTATGCGTGCCTTGAGACACAAAGATTACAACTGATTGTCCTGGCTCCTAAAAGTACAGTTGTAGCCAAGACTGTCTGAAACAGTTCCAGATGTTTTGCAATCATAAGTCTTGATAAACCATTTCCACTGTAGTCAAACAGTGTCCTTTTACATGGGGGGGGGGGGTTAGTACTAAGACTGATCTTAAACATAGCCCAAATGACTGGGGTTGTTGTAAAAGGAAGTTATGATTGCCCAATGGTTATGATTGGTCCAAATGCACCTCCTCAAACTATAGAATCAGGCAGCCTAGTCTTACTCAGAAAGGCAGCTGCAAGACACCATACTGTTCTTCCTCTCCTGTATTGCAGCATTAGCTCCAAGCAAACATGTCTCTCAAGTGGTGCTTTTGACTGGTTTTTGTTATGTGGTCTGAAGTGGTAGCATGAAGAATTGGCAGTGGTGGTAATCTAAACAAATAAGTGTGTCTTCCTTGAGATAAACATTGATAACATAGGCCTTGTGCACAGCCTGGTTGGTCGTTGAACAAGTTCCTGCCTTTGACAATAACTTGATCCTAAAATCAGTGCTTGTACAGGCACTGTACAAACCTTTCCTCCCTGTGTTTCTTCTGATCCCTGATACTGGGTTCCATTCTGAACAACCCAGTATACATTTCTAAGCACCAAGCTTCCAAGTACTAAGTGGTGCTGCTTTCATTACTGCTTGATAACAGCCTTGAAGGCAGCCCCAGAAGCTGGTGCCATATTTCTAGATGGAGCACCAAACAGACCTGTTTGTAACAGTACCTAGTTTGAGATCCCAGAACACTGGTAAATGTCATTTGATAACTTAATAAGTAGCATCTGTGGGAAGCCTTACACCTGCACAGTAGCAGTGCCCAAAGGCCTGAAATTTTACCTAGTGAAAATTTTACCTAGTGAAATAGTTTACACCACAACTGAAGAATATCTAATAGTTAAAGTTTGGGCCCCATAAATCAGCACAAATCATCAGGATTCTGTTTTCCATGAGAAGAGATACCCTATTCTTTTTTCTTTTCTTTTTTATAATTTATTTTTTCTCAAATCGTAATTCATTCACACAGGGGTTATAACACAGAAAGGCAGGATGTGGGGAAGGGAGATACCCGATTCTTAAATAATCCGTACCATGCCTTATGCCCAGTCTCTGAATAGCACTGACTCATAAGCAGAAGCAGGTGCCTCCAGTACACACTGGCTCCAGCATATAGAGAGAGGTAGGACAAGTTTTGGCAAAGAACAATGAGAGCTAAAGAAGCCACTGAATGTTTTGAAAGTAGTCAGTTCAGAAAGAAGACATGAAATAAAAGTAGAAAGACTGAGAGAGCGGGCTGAAAGAAGCCACAAGAAAGAACCGATGGAGTCTCTGGTTAGCAACTGAGTTCCAAAGAAATCCCAAATCTTTAAAGTCAAGGGTCTCAGATTCTGGACCACAATGATACATAAAATTAACTATTGCTTAAGGCCAAAAATCTGTATACTCTGTGCTACTAAGTGGCCCAGTGTCTAAAGCCAGTTTTAGGACTTCGATATAAGAGGGTGATACTTCTGTTACTTCTATTTGTCTGTTACCATCACTTGCTGTTGTCAAACATTAAAAGAAACCAAAGCTGTCTATCCATGATTTCTTTGCAGGTAGAGTGAATGCATCTCAAGGCAGGCACTGCATTCCACCTTCCAGTCAACCCAGACCAATCTGTTAAATACTTTCTTGCTTCTGGTCTAAATCCTCCATGTATCTCTCCCATGTTTTGCCCTAGTCATCTACCAAATGCCACCTCTGTGAAAGAACTGGCATTTTCAATGACCCAATGAGTTAGAAAGCAAGTCCAGCAGCCAAATAAGGAACTAACCTTCAGCTTTAACTTTTTGTAAATATGGCTCATGTACAAAACGAAGGATTCTGGAGATGTTCCTACAAAAGGATGGACATGGACACACCACCAGAAGCCTCTTTTTCCATAAATTTTTCCAAGTGCTTTTTTTATACCCATGCTCAGATTAAAGGGAAAAAAAGAGAGATAAAAGCAAGTAATTGGTTGACAAAGAAAAGTCATTTCAATTGATGAGGAACTAGTTTCACCTAGGCTCTTTCCCATCTAAATGTGGCCATGTATTTCAGTGAGAAAAACTTCAATTCTATTTGGAACATTAATTGAGGATATGACATAACCTTGAAAAAGGCTGGCTACATACTGCAACCAAAGAGCCACAGGAAGTTGGTTAATAGCAGCAACTGCATCTAAGCAAAATTGTGATCACCCAAGTATAGATTTCAAGGAGCATAACATGTATTTGGGCAGGTGTAGGGACAGGAGCCTTCTGTCTCTTACCTTCCTGGCTCTCTCAAACTCTTCCCAGTTCTGCCATCATACCCTGTTGGACCATAGTCCCATTGAATCTCATGGGCCTCAATGAAGTACTGACGAACTTTGCCTGTGAGCTGGTCCACAGGTGGGTTCATGGAACAAGAGTCAACCTTGTAGAAGGCCTGCATGCCACCTGGAAAGAAAACACATAACTTTCTCTTTCTACTGGTAAGATTCCTACTTAGAGTATATACTCTTCTTTTCCTTATTTTGTCTCCTTTCATCCTCTTCTAGATTTTTTATCTCTATTCCCAAATGTGCCATTTTTCCTGACTCCTTAAGATCCTGGATAATAGAAAGAGTGAGCCCAGGCAGTCAGTCACTGAGACATTTACTAGATCTCACTCATGCATTTGCAAAAGAACTATATGGCAGCACTATCATAGAAACTTGAGTGAGTTTAAGCCAAATATGTATCAATATCTACAAGACCTTAGGTAAGGCCTCAGTCTGAGCACATATCTTTTCAAAATGAAGACAATGAAGATGTCTATACCTCAGTCTAAAATAAGGCTATATTATTTTTAAACTGAGAAGAGAGGAAAATAATGAGCCACTTTTCATACATGGAGATTAAGCTTTATATCTGTAATTGTCAGAAAATTTAGTATATAGATACTCTCCAAATATGAATAATAGTACATTGAAGCACAGTAATAACATATTTCACTTATCTATATTTCCTTAACAATATATGCATGCTACTCAGCTTCATTAACAGTTTTTGTCTCAAAAACTCCTAAGGAGACTATTCCTCCCATATAAGAAGCATGAAATATAAAGAATCATAAACAACACTGATTTTTTGTTGTTTATTTTATTTTACTTTAAGGGGTATTCATTTCTGATGAACACATATATCAAGTATTATGCCAGGTATTCTATATTCAATCTTCAACTAAATTTCCACCTACCTGTGGAAAACACCTTCATTAAAGATGAAGAAAAGGAAAAATCAGAGAAGTTAGGTAACTTTCCCATTATTAAGTACCTATAATTGGCAGAAATCGTTATACTTAAGAACTTATTTTTAATTACAGAAGCCAAGTATTCATTTTTTTCTGGTCTCATTACTCCATTAGAAATCTTAACTTAATACTTCTGAAGTTTCAGTAAAACTTTATGAGGTAAAAATCATTACTTCACTCCTCAAGACTTACCAAAGATGGTAAGCAAGTGACAGAAAGTCATGCTGTCTTTATTCCAATGCTCTTGCTTGTTCTACTATTACGTTGCATCCCTAACCCCAGTGAAATATCTGTGCCCTTTTCCCAAGTATCTATGATGCCAAGGGCAGACTTCAGTCCCTGGAGCATGTATATCAATCCATCCACCCAAGATTCATTGTCCTACCATCATATATATACATACATATACATATACTTATACATATACATATATCCCCACCTGTTCTCACCCACTTTTACATAGTCAAATGAGACGTTCCCAATACTCTCATAATCCATAATGTATCAAAAATTATAGAAAGTATGAACTAAGATATCTATAGATTATTTAGATGAGGTATAAAATTAGAAAGAAACTTACCCCACAGCTTTATATAATGAAATAGGTGGATACTTCATTAAACCTCAAACCTCAAAATCATTTATCTAGTGTTTTTTTCCATTTTCTTTTATGTCTTTTCTTTGCTATGATGCCCCTTGAGATACTATGACATTACTTTAACCACTTTCTTTCTCCAAAGTCTTCCAGACCAACTGCTACCATGTCCTCACTATGGGGTCACTACTCATCCACACTACACCATGATTTCTTTATTCTTCCTTCAACCCATATCCAACTAACTGAAAATACTTCTGAATCCTATCCCTTAACCTTCTCAGAAAAAAAACGAAGTTTAAAACTCTGCTTATTCATTCTTAAGTAATTTTATGTTAAATTTTATAGGGAAGATTAAGCCCATTTTTTTTCTAAATTTTCCCAGCATGTTAATGGCAGAGGCAAAATATCTGATTTCAGTTTAGTTATTTACACCAAAAATTCTAGGAGGCCTATTAGATAGATGGCTCCAAGCTAGAAGCTCTGCTTCCTACTGACCATTAATGACATTTCCCTCATATATTCCAAGAGTGGAAATGTTAGACCTTACTTCTCAAGTGGCTGTTCACTTCACAGCTAATTAACCAGGTTCCAGATTTCTGGGGCACCATCTCAGCAGTCACAAAGGTGGCTGGAAAAAGGTTTGCAACATCAGTGCGGTGTCCACGGATACTCAGCATCTGTCCATGGAAGAAAGCTGTGTGGACATCTATTTCATTGCCCATGCCAAACAAGTGCCAGGCCACACGCTTCTGTGCACACATTCTCAACTCTGGTAAGTTTCCAAAGACAAACCCATTGATTGCTGAAGAAAAACAAAATCAGAAATTAGGAAACGACAGATAAATGGGAAAAACCTTACTATCTGACAATAAGAGTAGATAACATTCAAATGAAGTTTTAAAGAGCACACTGCACTGAACATATGCCTTATTTCATTTAGATGTTACAAATGATTAAAATGAACAGACAATATCATTGGTTGTATTTTTTTAAAATGAAGAAACTAAGACATAAAGAAGTGAAGTTTCTTCTAAATTAGTACCTTCTATCTAAGAACTACACATCTATTAGGTAATAAAATCAATATTCCAAATCCAGCCATCTGAGGAAGTTCTGTGAGATGTTTTCCAAGTCATTCTTTCTTTTCTGGGTAGTTTCATTCTGAAGTTTACACAGTACCAGTGTTACATTACCTATCATGGCTACTGTAATCCATTTTTATAAAAACCCAAGATAAATTCAAACTACCTAATCTATCCTTTATATCTTTCCACTGAGATTTCAGCTGTTTTTTTTGTTTTTTGTTTTTTTTTGTCTTTGGGTGCATTCCTATAACCTAGTAAATATCTTCCTTCACTAACAAAAAGAAAGTTAGGATATATCTATTTCTAAAATCAATTTTCTGCTCATGACTTGGGGTTCTATACTTTTATCTTTAACTTAATCAATATAATTCTTTGCTAGCATAAGCCAATTATCCATTGCACTCTGGATGTGCTGACCCCAAATATGGGAAACTCAACTGCATAATTTGTAGTAGGGGGACTGTATTCATGTGCTCCCAAATGTAAAAAATAGATATAGGCCAAAACTATATGATATAATGAAAATGATCAATTTCTCCAGAAAGTAGATAATTCTGCTATCTTGCATCCTTTTAAAACTAAGGCAATATTAATTACTTATATGAGTGGACAACTCACTCCATGGCTAAATATGTAATATATACTGAGAAAGATAGCCTCAATGGCAGGGGCACAGCCTACATAACTGGAGAGATAAGAAGTGAGATTTGAGTTGTGCTATTTTTTTGATGCACAATGTTATGATCCTCAATATATTCAGACAAAACAGAAAATTCACATGACCTTGGTCTTTCCACCTGCTCGTGGGCTTTGAGAGTATAAAAAGGACCAAACTTGTGAATGAACACAACAAATACTAGACCTAATAGAAACTCTCCATAAGGGCCTCCATTGTCACAATCCAGCCACTTCCTCCTGGCTCACCATGCATCCTGTTGCTATCTTGAAACGCTCCCTCTTCTTTGTCCACTGAGGCAGGGTCTGAGCAGTAAGTAGCAATGTTGTCATCAAGGTGCCAGCTAAGGTTTTCATCTATCACACTGAAGAGGAGGAAGAAATTATGGTCCACATCCTTCCTCTGAGGTGGGGAGTGACCATCCAGGGTTCCTGGACAAGCATAAAAAATGATCCTTGACAATAGGCTACAAGGGTTTCTCATAAGAAAAAAATAGGAAGAGAGAGGAGAGGACCTTACAGATCTGCCAATAATAGAAAATGTTTCTGATGTTACTTTTCATTTTCAAGCTTGCCAGGTGAACCTATTACATAAATGGGGGAAACACGGGTCCTAGAATAATTTCTTCCCATCATCCTTGTCTGGATCTTCAATTCTTCTGCATTTTCTTGAACTTCAAACATGACTACTCTTTGAGGATAACCATTCCAAATCAATCAGCCAAATCCATTTCTAAGTTCTTATCCTTCATCTTACTCAAATGTGTGCTGGCTGCCATCGTCTCTACTTTGAATTTTAAAAATGAAATAAGAAACAACAGAAAAGTAGTGGAGTTGTTCGGTGAATGTTTTTTAAAGGCAGTGAAATAGACACAACAGGGAAAATAGAGTTTGGCAGGCTAATAAATAGGTATCACTCGGCTTCCCAGAGATGTCCCAAATTATATCTTATGGCTTGTTGTCTGAATAAGTACCTCTTTTACACGTGATAAGAGGCCCAATGAGACCAGTTGCAATGTCTCGTGGGGCATCTATGTGAGAGTGGTAAATCCAGGTGAGGCATGCTGGGTCTGCTTCAGTGGGTGCATGACTTTCTGGAATACTCCAGTTGTAGACATGGCTGCCCCCAGGGGGAACAGAATCATCAGCTTTCAGATATCCAGAAGAACCATCTGGGTATAATGAGCCTACAAAATAAAAATGTGCATGTCTAGTACCAGGTAGGAGAATAGCAGATATAGATTAAAAAGAAGACATGAGTTGGTGAGGCACTTACTGAGCAAGCCTGATGACCAGAGTTCAATTCCTAGGATTCATGTAAAGCCAGAAGAAATCAATGACCTCCACAAAGTTATTATCAACATTTATACTGTGGCATTCACACACACACACACACACACATCATATACCCATAAACAATAATAATAAATTAAATTATGTTGGAAAATATAAAAAATATGTGAGATATATGGGATACTTCAGTCACGTCTTGAGGAATATGGAAGAGAGGCCCTTGGTCCTGTGAAGGCTTGATGCCTAGTGCACGGGAATGCCAGGGTGGTGTGGTGGGATGGGTGGTTAGGTAGGGGCAGGGGGAAGAGGAGGTGATAAGAGGTTTGCAGAGGTGAGACTGGGAAAGGGGATAACATTTGAAATGTAAATAAATATAATATAAAAAAAAACATACTACAGTGTTCCTCACCCCAGTTCTCACATCAACAATGGAAAAAAGAGAGAAAAAAAAAACATTGTGTATCATGCACTACCTCTGGATCATACAATGATTCTGCACCTTCTTCCTCACTTATTCCTAAGCCCTGGGGGATGGGATGCAATATAGATGTCTCAATTAGATCTGAGCACTCTATAGTTCCTAATTCTCTGCATATTGATCAGTTGTAGGTCTCTGTATTAATGGCCACATACTACTGAAGAACCTTCCTTGTTGGCTTGTGAGACGTTTCTGGGCATCAGAAGGCAGTTGCATGCATGAACTCATGGTGGCAGAAACTGCATGCATAAAATCCACAAAAGATCAAGCCAGGCAAAATGCAAGCATGGATGGAGTGGGGGATAATCATGAAGTTCTACCCTTATTTAAAGAGCTAATGGCAAATGATGGCTTCTGAGAAAGGAGAGTCTATTTTCTTCAGCATGTAGCCTGCTGATGCTCCAGTTAATGGCCCTCCATCCATGTACATACTGGCAGCAGTAAGCAGAGTACTGAGTTGACTTCAAGAAAAAGAGTGCATAAAGTTTGGAAGAAGGAATAGCAGTGTGAAAATAGGGGAGGTATTGGAAGAGACGCAGTGAGTGATGAGAAATAAATTTGATAATTTACTTTTTAAAACATAAAATTAAAGAAAATTAAAATAATTAAGAGTTCTGAGAAAAATAGAAATCACTTGGGATGATATACATTCAGAAAAGTTATGACAGTACAGTTCTATTAACACTCAGAAGTTAAGATTCTAGCCTGGGTATATAAGGAGAGCCAGCCTGAGGGTATCAGGACTCCTTCCTTTCAAGCACTTACTTTGAAATGCATACAGCCAACAATCAGAGAGCTTTAGCTTAAAATCAGTTTAATGATCAGTGGGTTTACTTTCTCATTGTAGGGAAAATAAAACTGAAAGTAATTTTATTTCTTTACATTAAAAATTATGACTTCTAAGAATTTTGATTTAGTAAAAGAGGTTGCTTGATGGTTTCATACAGAGAACTCATTATCCTACTGCCTCTTCCTCCTAAGTGCTAAAATCACAGTTAGGTATCACCAGAGTAATATTTATTTTGTTATGAGTTACAAAGTGTTATTGCTACATATATGCTACCCTAGCATGCCATAGAACACCAAAGCTTATTCTTCCTGTGACATTGAATTTTGAGTAATCTCTCCCCACTCTTATCCTTTCTTTGCCCCAGGCTCTGATAACTGTAATTCTCAATGTCTATGATAACAACTATTTTGGATTCCATTATCTTTCTGTAGCTGTTTTAGTTCACTCAACATGGTGTCCTTCTAGATTACTCCATGTTGTCATAAAACAAAATATTTCTCTTTTTTCCTAAGGTTGAATAACATTACACATATATGCATGTGTGTGCATTTCATTATATATGAATGTAATATATATTAATACATTATATTGTATTAATGCATATATGTATATGTTAATGCAATATATATTGCAGTTCTGAGGACGGGATACAGCAGAGCCTTGCAAATCTATCACCCACATCGTTTGTTCAATACACCATTTACTTTGTCTATTCATCTGTAGATGGGCATTTAAAATGATTATATAACATGGCTATTGTGAATAGTGCTATAATAACCATGGGAGTATATGTCTCTTTAACATGTTGATATAGTTTTCTTTGGTTATATACCTAATAATGTGATTTCTGAGCAGTAACATAGTTCTAATTTTAGGAACTGCATATTGTTACCTGATGGATACACTAATTTGCCTTTCCTTTAATAGTATAAAAGTTTTCCTTTTCTGTGCATCTTTATCTCAAACAAGAGCTTCTGCCTTCCCAATTTAATTCTCTCACTAACTACAATATTTGTTTTAGGCCATTGTGCCTCAAATGTTAGGAGATGCTAAAGAATAAACTAAGTACCCTCTTTGAAAAAATAGACCTTTTGGAAGGCTGTGGATTCAGAATTGCATTTCTTTACTTTCACAGAACTTTTCTCTCAAAAGCATATTCAAATACTACATAGAATAGGAATTCAAATAGTTCCTTGTAATAATAAAAAAATGAACTGTGTTTTCATATTGCTTATACAAAATTTGTACAATACCTTGTCCAAATTACAAAATGGATATAAACAGCACTGAAATTAATACACAGACATGTTTACTCTAAGCAAAATTTTGTTATGGTAAATCAATAAGAAAAAAGCTATATAGTTTCACCAGTTATACCGGATGTGTGCTTGATCACACATAGGTGAGAAGTACATAGGCAGAAAGTACATCAAGATGCATGCTTGCCCCTGATTGGATGATTGCAGGAAATACATACACTTGCAAGTTTTGTCTTTATAAGTCCCTGACTAATGTAATATGGGTATATATACTCTAGGAATCCCAGGTAAGGACCGGGCCAGTCTCTATGGTCCTGGACAGTATTTAATAAAGCTTGCTTCAAGAGTGGCAAAGAAAGAAAGAAAGAAAGAAAGAAAGAAAGAAAGAAAGAAAGAAAGAAAGAAAGAAAGAAAGGAGGAAGGG